>NC_053394.1:262929977-263250762 GCF_905171765.1 Bufo bufo | reverse complement strand
ACTTTTTAGTTAGACACACCTTCCTACCTTGGAGTTTTCCAATCATTGTCGGCTAGGCGTGTACATATCATAATGACTGTGATGTCACTGTATTACCCAAAATGCCTTTCTGCTGTTGGTGTAATGGTGCTTATTTACCCCTAGGTGACACTATTACCTAAGCTATTAGTATAATCCTAGTAAGGGTTAAATATCCAAGTATTACTTTATCTCACATTCTATACACATGACATATGGAACCTTAAATTATAACTGAGGGATTCATTTTGACACAAAAACTAACTAAAACACAGGCTTTTGGGCACCATTTAGACTTTTCCCATACTCTCAAATTTATGTTACAGATAATAGTATAATGGACACTATACTCTTACAGATATCTGTGCCTCCTTTGCTACTCCGATGGGTGATTGATGGTTAGTTAAAATAACACATGTTACCCTAGACAGAGACTCATTAACAAGGCTTATACTTTAAATTTGTGCTTTAGGAGTATATGAATTCCTAGTGAGAAATATATATATATATGATAACAGATACTTAATAATACATAACAATATAAAACAATACATAGGTCCTATTGATTTTCTTATAAAAACAAAACTAAGGTTGATTACATGTGTACTTATACATCACAGATTTTCTGCTTCATTAATAGATATCAAACTGTAGGACTAATTAGTACCAGTTGCGTCCAGAGAATATCCTTATCTCCTGTCATAAATCCATAAGGAGACAAGAATGCCTCTTCTCAGACTGGTACATTCATGAGAAAAGAAAGCTTATGAACAGTGTCCTTTCCATGAACTTCTTTCGGCCATCTTTAAAATACATATCAAATCTACTATAATAGGATATTTTGATATAAATGTTATATACTTATGGAAAAGCACAACAGTATCCAATATGGCTCATATGGTTTCTTTAAATAAGAGGCTCCGATAATGCATATGTTATTGGATATTATAGTGAACCTAATATCCTTTATACATTGCACCTTGTGCGTAATGTCTGAAGTTGCTGAAGTGAAAAATAGGCGATAAAAATTAATAAATAAATATATAACAAGAAGCATAAATATATGCTATCATACAGAGGGGCGACTAGAGATTGACTGCAGTCAGCCTGGAGATCAGATATTTATCTGCACTAACAATCCAGTGAATATGGAGCGATTTTCACCGATCCATTTGCAAGCTTCTTGTGGCACGGTGATCTACTCTGCGAAATATATGTGCTGGTTGTTCCGCGGCAAGATCAAAGCAGTGAATCCCGATCATGTGGGATGCCACGTGGGACACTGCGTCAATAAGCAGGTTACACCGAGCGGCCATTGAAATTCAGCTTTTTTCGGATATGGCAACACTTTGCTACAACAAGGAGCGGTAAAGTAACTGCTATTTCGTTACAATTATACAACTAATGAACATATATATATATATATATATATGCCCCACAAATACCGGCTATTGATATAGGATTACCATCAAGCTGTTAAAGAAGAAAGTACTGCTTTTGGTTCTAATTTATGCTTCTTGTTATATATTTATATATATATTTTTGATCGTCTAGTTTTCACTTCAGCACCTCCAGACTTTATGCACAAGGTGCAATGTATAAAGGTTATTAGGTTACAAGTTCACTATAATATCCAATAACATATGCACTATCGGAGCCTCTCATTTAAAGAAAGCATATGAACCATATCGGACATCGAGTTGCAACTGGAGTACAATTATATGAGAGATCATATCCCGTTAATGACAAGCTATCACAATAATATGATGCGTATCTAAGGTGTTTTGTTTTATAGAATACCAGTACAAATATACTTATACTCACAAATGTAATATAGTGGCACAATTAAAGAGGACCTTTCACCTTGAAAAACATTGTGAACTAAGTATGCTGCCATGGAGAGCGGCGCCCGGGGATCTCACTGCACTTACTATTATCCCTGGGCGCTGCTCCATTCTCCCGTTATCCCCTCTGGTATCTTTACTCACTAAGTTATAGTAGGCGGTGTCTGCCCTTGTCCTGTGTGCGTCTCCTTCTCCTAGGCTGTAGCGCTGGCCAATCGCAGCGCACAGCTCACAGCCTGGGAGAAAAAAACCTCCCAGGCTGTGAGCTGTGCGCTGCGATTGGCCAGCGCTGCAGCCTAGGAGGGGGAGACGCCCACATGACAAGGGCAGACACCGCCTACTATAACTTAGTGAGTAAAGATACCGGAGGGGTTAACGGGAGAACGGAGCGGCGCCCAGGGATAATAGTAAGTGCAGTGAGATCCCCGGGCACCGCTCTCCAGGGCAGCATACTTAGTTCACAATGTTTTTCAAGGTGAAAGGTCCTCTTTAAATCTAAATCCTGCCAGGTATATTATGCTATGGAATTAGTAGAACTACAGGTAACAGCACACTGCTAGTCAATTGCACAAAGATATAAGCAAATACTGAATAAAAAATAATTGCTTGGTGGCCATACTTACTGCAAGGGCAGTTAGAAGCTCTTTGCGCATATAATTGATCAAAAATATGTCGGGCCCATCTACCAGACGACAAGGTGCCTTCTAATCAGATGGGGCCTACTGTAACATGCTGTCAGCCTGCAATATGGGCAAAGTAGAATACAGCTGTACAATCTATCTAATTAAAAGCACATGGTAAATGGGCGGTGGTGCACGGTTCAAACTCACCACCAGGGGGCGCCACACCCCAGTGGCAGTAACAATAGGGAAGAAAAACAAACAAACCAGCACCTCCATAATAAGTAAATTTAAGAACGCAGGTGCACGCTACCTTGGCTGAAACACCTGACGGCCTGGGAGAGGCATGTGTAGGATATAGCTGGGTGCTACTTTGCCCAGATTGTAGGCTGTAAGCCCAGAAGAGGCATGTTAGAGTAGGCCCCATCTGATTAGAAGCCACCTTGTCGTCTGGTAGATGGGCCCGACATATTTTTGATCAATTATATGCGCAAAGAGCTTCTAACTGCCCTTGCTGTAAGTATGGCCACCAAGCAGTTATTTTTTATTCAGTATTTGCTTATATTTTTGTGCAATTGACTAGCAGTGTGCTGTTACCTGTAGTTCTACTAATTCCATTGTATTTCAGCCAAGGTAGCGTGCACCTGCGTTCTCAAATTTACTTATTATGGAGGTGCTGGTTCGTTTGTTTTTCTTCCTTCAGGTATATTATGCTGGCTGATCAGTGGTCGGACCGAGATCCAACACTGAATAGTATTGAATATATATGTACACTGACACCTGAACAAGTGCCCTATATATTGCATTAGATACATATATTTTTTCAACTATCGATCTGTTATATATACGGTTCTATAAAGGATTTGTATACAGCACATGCTAATTTGCAGCTCCATGGGAAATTTAGGCACCAGTTCAACCATTATAGATTGACCATGAAACTTTAAATTGCAAACATTTTGGGGATTCAGGAAATTTTAAACCTTTGTTTTATTTTTTTTATTTTTTTTTCTGATAATGAATAATTTTATATCAACAACCATTTGTATTGTGCATTTCTATGCAACACCAGATAACTGAATGCCCTCCAATATACTTATATTGTATAATTTTTTACATTTTTATTTTTGTTTGGGGGGGGTGACAGCATGAAAAAAAAATGTAATACTACCATTGATTTTAGGATTTTACAATTATGGTGTTTACAATGTGCTATAAGTGACATGATTCTGCTGGTCAGTAGGATTACGTCAATACCAAATTTAAGAAGTTTTCTTGCCATTAAAACTCCTTCTAAAAAGTCATCATATTCAAAGTCCCAGAGCATATTTATTTTGCCTTCAATGAAGCTATGTGAGTGCTCATATTTTGCAGGATGAGTTAAAGTTTTCATTGGTACTTTACTATTTTGGGGTACATATGACTTTTTGATTGCTTTATTGCTTATTTCATTTTTGAGGGGTGGTATGAACAAAAAACAATTTTGGCATTTTTTATTTTTCCCCATACAGTATAAAAATGTGATCACTTTCTTGGATCATTATTAGAGTTGAGCGAACACCTGGATGTTCGGGTTCGAGAAGTTCGGCCGAACTTCCCGAAAATGTTCGGGTTCGGGATCCGAACTGAACCCGAACTTCACCCCGAACCCCATTGAAGTCAATGGGGACCCGAAATTTTCGGCACTAAAAAGTCTGTAAAATAGCCCAGGAAAGGGCTATAGGGCTGCAAAAGGCAGCAAAATGTAGGTAAATCCCCTGCAAACAAATGTGGATAGGGAAATGAATTAAAAAAAAATTAACCAATATCAATTGGAGAGAGGTCCCATAGCAGAGAATCAGGCTTCATGTCACCCACCACTGTAACAGGCCACTGTCAGATATTTAGGCCCCGGCAAACAGACAGAGGAGTGAGGTCCCATAGCAGAGAATCAGGCTTCATGTCATAGCAGAGAATCAGGCTTTATGTCACCCACCACTGGAACAGGCCACTGTCAGATATTTAGGCCCGGCACCCAGACAGAGGAGAGAGGTCCCATAGCAGAGAATCAGGCTTTATGTCATAGCAGAGAATCAGGCTTCATGTCACCCACCACTGGAACAGGCCACTGTCAGATATTTAGGCCCCGGTACCCAGACAGAGGAGAGAGGTCCCATAGCAGAGAATCAGGCTTCATGTCATAGCAGAGAATCAGGCTTCATGTCACCCACCACTGGAACAGGCCACTGTCAGATATTTAGGCCACGGCACCCAGACAGAGGAGAGAGGTCCCATAGCAGAGAATCAGGCTTCATGTCATAGCAGAGAATCAGGCTTTATGTCACTCACCACTGGAACAGGCCACTGTCAGATATTTAGGCCCCGGCACCCAGACAGAGGAGAGAGGTCCCATAGTAGAGAATCAGGCTTCATGTCACCCACCACTGGAACAGGCCACTGTCAGATATTTAGGCCCGGCACCCAGACAGAGGAGAGAGGTCCCATAGCAGAGAATCAGGCTTTATGTCATAGCAGAGAATCAGGCTTCATGTCACCCACCACTGGAACAGGCCACTGTCAGATATTTAGGCCCTGGTACCCAGACAGAGGAGAGAGGTCCCATAGCAGAGAATCAGGCTTCATGTCATAGCAGAGAATCAGGCTTCATGTCACCCACCACTGGAACAGGCCACTGTCAGATATTTAGGCCCCGGCACCCAGACAGAGGAGAGAGTTCCCATAGCAGAGAATCAGGCTTCATGTCATAGCAGAGAATCAGGCTTCATGTCACCCACCACTGGAACAGGCCACTGTCAGATATTTAGTCCCCGGCACCCAGACAGAGGAGAGAGGTCCCATAGCAGAGAATCAGGCTTCATGTCATAGCAGAGAATCAGGCTTCATGTCACCCACCACTGGAACAGGCCACTGTCAGATATTTATGCCCCGGCACCCAGACAGAGGAGAGAGGTCCCATAGCAGAGAATCAGGCTTCATGTCACACACCATTGGAACAGGCCAGTTTATGATATTTAGGCCCCTGGCACCCAGACGGAGGAGAGGTTCATTCAACTTTGGGTTGCCCCGCAATATAATGGTAAAATTAAAAAAAGATGATTGAATGAAGAAGTGCCCTGGAGTACAAGAATATATGGTTAAGGGGAGGTAGTTATAAATGTCTAATCTGCACAAGGGATGGACAGGTCCTGTGGGATCCATGCCTGGTTCATTCTTATGAACGTCAGCTTGTCCACATTGGCTGTGGACAGGTCGGCTGCGTTTGTCTGTAATGACGCCCCCTGCCGTGCTGAATACACATTCAGACAAAATGCTGGCCGCCGGGCAGGCCAGCACCTCCAAGGCATAAAAGGCTAGCTCTGGCCACGTGGACAATTTGGAGACCCAGAAGTTGAATGGGGCCGAACCATCAGTCAGTACGTGGAGGGGTGTGCACACATACTGTTCCACCATGTTAGTGAAATGTTGCCTCCTGCTAACACGTTCCGTATCAGGTGGTGGTGCAGTTAGCTGTGGCGTGGTGACAAAACTTTTCCACATCTCTGCCATGCTAACCCTGCCCTCAGAGGAGCTGGCCGTGACACAGCTGCGTTGGCGACCTCTTGCTCCTCCTCTGCCATCGCCTTGGGCTTACACTTGTTCCCCTGTGACATTTGGGAATACTCTCAGTAGCGCGTCTACCAACGTGTGCTTGTACTCGCGCATCTTCCTATCACGCTCCAGTGCAGGAAGTAAGGTGAGCACATTGTCTTTGTACCGGGGATCCAGCAGGGTGGCAACCCAGTAGTCCGCACACGTTAAAATGTGGGCAACTCTGCTCTCGTTGCGCAGGCACTGCAGCATGGAGTCGCTCATGTGTGCCAGGCTGCCCAGAGGTAAGAACAAGCTGTCCTCTGTGGAAGGCGTATCGTCATCATCCTCTGTTTCCCCCCAGCCAGGCACCAGTGATGGGCCTGAGCTGCGTTGGGTGCCACCTCGCTGTGAACATACTTCATCCTCATCCTCCTCCACCTCCTCCTCATCTTCGTCCTCCAGTAGTGGGCCCTGGCTGGCCACATTTGTACTTGGCCTCTGCTGTTGCAAAAAAACTCCCTCTGAGTCACTTCTAAGAGACTCGCCTGAAAGTGCTAAAAATGACCCCTCTTCCTCCTCCTCCTCCTGGGCCACCACCTCTTCCATCATCGCCCTAAGTGTTTTCTCAAGGAGACATAGAAGTGTTATTGTAACGCTGATAACGGCGTCATCGCCACTGGCCATGTTGGTGGAGTACTCGAAACAGCGCAACAGGGCACACAGGTCTCGCATGGAGGCCCAGTCATTGGTGGTGCTGTTCCGCAGTGCGACTGACCCGTGCGTGCTGCAGCTGAAACTCCACTATGGCCTGCTGCTGCTCGCACAGTCTGTCCAGCATGTGCAAGGTGGAGTTCCACCTGGTGGGCACGTTGCATATGAGGAGGTGAGCAAGAAGGCCGAAGTTAAGCTGTAGCGCAGACAGGCGAGCAGCGGCAGGATGTGAATGCCGGAAGCGCGCACAGACGGCCCGCACTTTATGCAGCAGCTCTGACATGTCGGGGTAGTTGTGAATGAACTTCTGCACCACCAAATTCAGCACATGCGCCATGCAAGGGATGTGCGTCAAACCGGCTAGTCCCAGAGCTGCAACAAGATTTCGCCCATTATCGCACACCACCTGGCCGGGCTTGAGGCTCACCGGCAGCAACCATTTGTCGATCTGTTGCTCAATACCCCGCCACAACTCCTGCGTGGTGTGGGGCCTGTCCCCCAAACATATGAGTTTCAGAATGGCCTGCTGACGTTTACCCCGGGCTGTGCTGAAGTTGGTGGTGAAGGTGTGTGGCTGACTGGATGAGCAGGTGGAAGAAGAGGAGGAGGAAGCCGAGTAGGAGGAGGAGGCTACAGGAGGCAAAGAATGTTGCCCTGCGATCCTTGGCAGCGGAAGGACGTGCACCAAAGAACTCTCCGCCTGGGGCCCAGCCGCCACTTCATTTACCCAGTGTGCAGTTAGGGAGATATAGCGTCCCTGGCCGTGCTTACTGGTCCACGTATCTGTCGTTAGGTGGACCTTGCCACAGATGGCGTTGCGCAGTGCACACTTGATTTTATCGGATTCTTGGTTGTGCAGGGAAGGCACAGCTCTCTTGGAGAAGTAGTGGAGGCTGGGAACAACATACTGTGGGACAGCAAGCGACATGAGCTGTTTGAAGCTGTCTGTGTCCACCAGCCTGAATGACAGCATTTCATAGGCCAGTAGTTTAGAAATGCTGGCATTCAGGTCCAGGGATCGAGGGTGGCTAGGTGGGAATTTAAGCTTTCTCTCAAATGTTTGTGAGATGGAGAGCTGAACGCTGCCGTGTGACATGGTGGAGATGCTTGGTGATGGAGGTGGTGGTGTTGGTGGTACATCCTCTCTTTGCTGGGCGGCAGGTGCCAACGTTCCTCCAGAGGCGGAGGAAGAGGCAGAGGCAGCAGCAGAAGAGGTAGCAGGGGGAGCCTGAGTGATTTCCTTGTTTTTAAGGTGTTTACTCCACTGCAGTTCATGCTTTGCATGCAGATGCCTGGTCATGCAGGTTGTGCTAAGGTTCAGAACGTTAATGCCTCACTTCAGGCTCTGATGGCACAGCGTGCAAACCACTCGGGTCTTGTTGTCAGCACATTGTTTGAAGAACTGCCACGCCAGGGAACTCCTTGAAGCTGCCTTTGGGGTGCTCAGTCCCAGGTGGCGGTGGCCAGTAGCAGGCAAACTCTCTTGGCGGCGGGTGTTCTGCTTTTGCCCCCTGCTCCCTCTTTTGCTACGCTGTTGGCTCGGTCTCACCACTGCCTCTTCCTCTGAACTCTGAAAGTCAGTGGCACGACCTTCATTCCATGTGCGGTCTAGGACCTCATTGTCCCCTGCATCGTCTTCCACCCAGTCTTCCTCCCTGACCTCCTGTTCAGTCTGCACACTGCAGAAAGACGCAGCAGTTGGCACCTGTGTTTCGTCATCATCATAGACGTGCTGAGGTGGTTTTCCCATGTCCTCATCATCAGGAAACATAAGTGTTTGTGCTTCAGTGCATTCTATGTCTTCCACCGCTGGGGAAGGGCTAGGTGGATGCCCTTGGGAAACCCTGCCAGCAGAGTCTTCAAACAGCATAAGAGACTGCTGCATAACTTGAGGCTCAGACAGTTTCCCTGATATGCATGGGGGTGATGTGACAGACTGATGGGCTTGGTTTTCAGGCGCCATCTGTGCGCTTTCTGCAGAAGACTGGGTGGGAGATAATGTGAACATGCTGGATCCACTGTCAGCCACCCAATTGACTAATGCCTGTACCTGCTCAGGCCTTACCATCCTTAGAACGGCATTGGGCCCCACCAAATATCGCTGTAAATTCTGGCGGGTACTGGGACCTGAGGTAGTTGGTTCACTTGGACGTGTGGCTGTGGCAGAATGGCCACGTCCTCTCCCAGCACCAGAGGGTCCACTAACACCACCACGACCATGTCCGTGTCCGCGTCCCTTACTAGATGTTTTCCTCATTGTTACCGTTCACCACAATAAGAAAAAAATTATTTGCCCCAATGTATTGAATTCAATTTTTAGGCCTTTTTTCACAGGCACCTAACACTATCTGGCTATCTATTTATGTACCGTATTACACTAATACAGGCACAGCAGTAACCACAGATTTAGGGGAATATAAATTGTAGGCCTAGTATTTAGGCCCTGGATGAAAGGTATCCTTTTACGGACAGAATTACACTTGGAGATTCACAGTAGCATGTGAAAAAATATATAGGATTATGCTTTGAGCACTTGTATTTTAACACTTATTGTAATATACACTTTAACGGAAAGAAATACACTTGTAGATGCACAGTAGCGTGTGAAGTTATTGAGGATGACCCTATCAGCACTTGAATTTACACCTTGAGTGTAATATACCCTTTTACGGACAGAAATACACTATGAGATGCACAATAGTGCGTGCAAATTTAAAGGCTTATGCTTTCAGCAATTGTAATTTAACACTTTGTGTAATATACCCTTTTACGGAAAAAAATACACTTGGAGATGCACGCTGAGTGTAATATACCCTTTTACGGACAGATTTAAACTTGGCCTGCAACAGCAGAAACCACTGATTTAGGGTATTGCTATTTTGGGAATTGAATTTCAACCCAGAACAAAAACTATGCTTTGACGGACACTATAAAACTTGTCCAGCCACAGCAGTAACAACAGATTTAGCTGAATATAAATTGTAGGCATAGTATTTAGGCCCTGGATGAAAGGTATACTTTTACGGACAGAATTACACTTGGAGATTCACAGTAGCGTGTGAAAAAATATATAGGAATATGCTTTGAGCACTTGTATTTTAACTTGGCAATTGAATTTCAACCCAGAACAAAATCTATGCTTTGACGGACACTATAAAACTTGTCCTGCCACAGCTGGAACACCAGATTTAGGGTATTGCTATTTTGGCAATTGAATTTCTCCCCAGAAAAAAAAATATCCTTTGCCAGACAGCAGACAGTATTACACTTGGCTAGCCACAGCTGGGAGGAATGTGAAGTGCGTGGGTGAGATTTTATAACAATTCTGTACATCATAGAGAAGACAAGATGGAGTCTCTTCAATCCCCTCTTAGAACCAAATTTCTTAGATAATATGGTTCTTACCCTTGCCCTTTTCCCTGTATACCGCCAGATATTTTCTATATCCTTCATGGGAGTTGTCTTCAGGATTAGGCAGCAGAGTCTCATAAAATGACATATTTGATACTCCTTTCATTATCAGTTTCCGTACACATGGTATGATACATGTTGCAACTAATGCTATTACTATAATAATTATCAGGATAATAATTCCCAACTGTACAAGTGCCTGTTTCCAGTTAGTGAACCAGCCAAAATACTGATCCCAAGGGTTATCGATACCTGAGTTTCTTTTGAGCTTGATTGATAAATCCTCGAGTTTCTTTATTGCCAGTGTGACCTTACCATTAGGGCCGGTGTTGTTGGGTATGAACGTGCAGCATGATGAGGGGTCTGGCAATACCTTACAGACACCACCTCTTTCTGCAAGTATCATATCGAGTACCATGCGGTTTTGAAATGTCATAATGGAATCTGCCTGTAACTGTTCTGCTACACCCTGTAACGCATCCCTGGTGTAGTTTACAAACCTTTTGTTGATTTTACTAAATATAGTTGATCCAGTCTACATTTTTGTTGATTGTTATGTGGGGAATTATGGATTCAAATCCTGCTGCCACCTGACCTCTGGCCTTGAATTCATCAGGGACCCCGATTGCATCAATATACACGTGTGGGTCGAAGCTACCTTTTGGCAGGGCGCGACGGTTGCGTATATGTGTGTTGGTGTCTTTTTCATTTTCAGTGAAGATGTGTATGTTCATGATGGCTTTAGCAAGGGCACATTCACCTTTCCAGGAACCCTCTAGTCTAGATCTTATCTTTCCATCCCCACAGATCCAATATACATCTCCAATCGAGTATACTTGATTCTGTGTGAGGGAGGTATCTGCTTCACTGTAAGTTGCACAGTATCCTTCAGTGAAATTACACAGGGATCTTCCTTGATCTCCCCCTCTGTGGCAGGTATAGTTACCAGGATAGATATGTATACCTGCACCAGGGCGGGGAGTTTTTATGACGAGTGGGTATTTTTGCTTCCATTCTTCACATGCAGACTGGTTACTAGATGAATTTGAGAATAATTGCAAAAAAAATTCCTCAACATTAGAGGGCAATATTAAGGGCACAGTACCTAGGTGAGGCTTAGCGGTCCCACATATATAACAATTACTTTTATTTACTGAAGCAGCTCTGTACTTCATCCATTCTAACTATAGGTTGGTATCAGAAAACCCAGTTTCTGCTGCAAGAGCCTCCTCATATGTTGGGTCAGATATTGCTCTCATATTGTTAAAAGTTAAGATACGGGGTTTGAGGGGGTTTGTTTGTTTCTGAGGGTATGTCCACTCTTATAGTGGTTGCCGCATCTCGTGGAAGGACTGCACTTCATTATGCTGCATAAACAGAAGGAGTAAGTTGCAACATGAGTACTGGAGGAATTGTACCAGAAGGTAGTGATTCCACCTTTTTGAGTTATAGCAACTTCAGCTTTGTTATCCTCTGGCAGAGTCATTAGGATCGTCAGTAATCCCACAGTCCAAGTGGACCATCTGTGCCATCTTCCAGAATTGAGGGACTGCATCCTGGTGGAGGTCAGAGCTGTCTGCTCCCGTTAGTACCTCACTTTGTCCTTTTTCGAGGTCAGGACTGTCTGTCCCCGTTATTACCTCCTTTTGAGGTGCCTCCTTTAGCAGTTTCACTCTGGTGGCATGGATCCAGGTAGGTGCTTCTTCTGTAAGTACAGCTGTGCGGGTCGCGGCTACCACTGTAGTCGGTGGTCCGTAGGTGAAGTCTCCTGCGAATTTTCCTTTCTTTAATTTTTTTATCAGCACGATATCTCCCACTTGGAATGGGTGAGTTGGTTCCTGTGGAAGACAAGGAGACTTACAAGCAACTTTTTTTTCTCAATTTCACTTAGGGTTTTAATCAATCTGGTTACATTGGTGTTTGGGTTGTTCCTCAAACATGTGATACACCTTCCCACATAATCTGACACTAACTGTTTAATGCCTGTAATATAAAAATTCAGTGCTAGCAGCATGTGTGTTGTTTGAATGCTGTTGTGTCCTACTCCATGCAAATGTGCAATGAACAGAGGGGAGCTGTGCTGTGGTATGCATGTTTCCCCCTCTTTGCAGATTAATCCTGTCCTAGGATTCTTCTGCAAGATTGGATTACACCAATTGGCCATTTAATCGTCAGTAGCTGAGGACTGGAGATCCACAAGCATCTGAGTTAACTTAAGTGAAGGAGGTACTAATTTCACCATTTGCAATGTGGCCGGGGCCATCAGTGCAACCTTCTTGGCCTCCTCGTCTGCCAGGGCATTGCCTTGGGACTAGGGATGAGCGAACCCGAACTGTATAGTTCAGGTTCGTACCGAATTTTGGTGTGTCCGTGACACGGACCCGAACCCGAACATTTTCGTAAAAGTCCGGGTTCGGGTTCGGTGTTCGGCGCTTTCTTGGCGCTTTTTGAAAGGCTGCAAAGCAGCCAATCAACAAGCGCCATACTACTTGCCCCAAGAGGCCATCACAGCCATGCCTACTATTGGCATGGCTGTGATTGGCCAGTGCAGCATGTGACCCAGCCTCTATTTAAGCTGGAATCACGTAGCGCCGCACGTCACTCTGCTATGATCAGTATAGGGAGAGGTTGCAGCTGCGACGTTAGGGCGAGATTAGGCAGATTAACTCCTCCAAAAGACTTCATTCTGTGATCGATCTGCAGCTGTGGATCATTGAAGTGCTATTATTGACTTGCTCACTTTTTTGAGACTGCCCAGAGCGTTTTTAGATCACTTTTTTTCTGGGGTGATCGGCGGCCATTTTGTGACTTGTGGTGCGCCAGCACAAGCTATCACCAAGTGTATTTAACCATCGATAGTGTGGTTATTTTGTGCTATATCCTACATCAGCTGCAGGCTGAGCCTGTTTTACCGAAGTGCATTTAACCATCAACAGTCTGGTTATTTTTTGGCCATATACTACATCAGCTGCAGGCTGAGCCTGTGTCACCGAAGTGCATTTAACCATCGACAGTCTGATTATTTTTTGGCCATATACTACATCTGGTGCAGGCTGAGCCTGTGTCACCCAAGTGCATTTAACCATCAACAGTGTGGTTATTTTTTGGCCATATATTACATCAGGGGCAAGTTGAGCCTGTCACCCAGCGCCTAAAAAATAGACCTGACATTTCTATTCAACCAAATCTGTACTGTTTTAGCTGGTCAAGTTATTTGTAGTGACCGTAAAAGCACACTTTTTTTTCTGGGTTGAAAAACCATTCCCAAATTTGCCATTCTCAAAATAACTAGTTTCTGGTATTTGAGGCCTACTTGAAATCTATCCCAAAAAGAATATCTTACATTGAAGCTAGTGATAGTGTCATTCAGAAAAACCTAAGACACATGCTAGCGTGCAGATAGAAGTCTGATTCTGTGATTGAACCTATACTGTCACACAGCGCAAAAAAAACCAGGCCTCACATCTCTAGTTAACCAAATCTGTACTGTTTTAGCTGGTCAAGTTATTTGTAGTGACCGTAAAAGCACACTTTTTTTTCTGGGTTGAAAAACCATTCCCAAATTTGCCATTCTCAAAATAACTAGTTTCTGGTATTTGAGGCCTACTTGAAATCTATCCCAAAAAGAATATCTTACATTGAAGCTAGTGATAGTGTCATTCAGAAAAACCTAAGACACACGCTAGCGTGCAGATAGAAGTCTAATTCTGTGATTAAACCTATACCTGTCACACAGCGCAAAAAAAAACAGGCCTCACATCTCTATTTAACCAAATCTGTACTGTTTTAGCTGGTCAAGTTATTTGTGGTGACCGTAAAAGCACACTTTTTTTTCTGGGTTGAAAAACCATTCCCAAATTTGCCATTCTCAAAATAACTAGTTTCTGGTATTTGAGGCCTACTTGAAATCTATCCCAAAAAGAATATCTTACATTGAAGCTAGTGATAGTGTCATTCAGAAAAACCTAAGACACACGCTAGCGTGCTGATAGAAATCTGATTCTGTGATTAAACCTATACCTGTCACACAGCGCAAAAAAAAACAGGCCTCACATCTCTAGTTAACCAAATCTGTACTGTTTTAGCTGGTCAAGTTATTTGTAGTGACCGTAAAAGCACACTTTTTTTTCTGGGTTGAAAAACCATTCCCAAATTTGCCATTCTCAAAATAACTAGTTTCTGGTATTTGAGGCCTACTTGAAATCTATCCCAAAAAGAATATCTTACATTGAAGCTAGTGATAGTGTCATTCAGAAAAACCTAAGACACACGCTAGCGTGCAGATAGAAGTCTAATTCTGTGATTAAACCTATACCTGTCACACAGCGCAAAAAAAAAACAGGCCTCACATCTCTATTTAACCAAATCTGTACTGTTTTAGCTGGTCAAGTTATTTGCAGTGACCGTAAAAGCACACTTTTTTTTCTGGATTGAAAAACCATTCCCAAATTTGCCATTCTCAAAATAACTAGTTTCTGGTATTTGAGGCCTACTTGAAATCTATCCCAAAAAGAATATCTTACATTGAAGCTAGTGATAGTGTCATTCAGAAAAACCTAAGACACACGCTAGCGTGCTGATAGAAATCTGATTCTGTGATTAAACCTATACCTGTCACACAGCGCAAAAAAAAACAGGCCTCACATCTCTATTTAACCAAATATGTACTGTTTTAGCTGGTCAAGTTATTTGTAGTGACCGTAAAAGCACACTTTTTTTTCTGGGTTGAAAAACCATTCCCAAATTTGCCATTCTCAAAATAACTAGTTTCTGGTATTTGAGGCCTACTTGAAATCTATCCCAAAAAGAATATCTTACATTGAAGCTAGTGATAGTGTCATTCAGAAAAACCTAAGACACACGCTAGCGTGCAGATAGAAGTCTGATTCTGTGATTAAACCTATACTGTCACACAACGCAAAAAAAAACAGGCCTCACATCTCTAGTTAACCAAATCTGTACTGTTTTAGCTGGTCAAGTTATTTGTAGTGACCGTAAAAGCACACTTTTTTTTCTGGGTTGAAAAACCATTCCCAAATTTGCCATTCTCAAAATAACTAGTTTCTGGTATTTGAGGCCTACTTGAAATCTATCCCAAAAAGAATATCTTACATTGAAGCTAGTGATAGTGTCATTCAGAAAAACCTAAGACACACGCTAGCGTGCTGATAGAAATTTGCCATTCTCAAAATTGTGGTGAACGGGAACAATGAGGAAAACATCTAATAAGGGACGCGGACGTGGACATGGTCGTGGTGGTGTTAGTGGACCCTCTGCTGGGAGAGGACGTGGCCGTTCTGCCACAGCCACACGTCCTAGTGAACCAACTACCTCAGGTCCCAGTAGCCAGCAGAATTTACAGCGATATTTGGTGGGGCCCAATGCCGTTCTAAGGATGGTAAGGCCTGAGCAGGTGCAGGCATTAGTCAATTGGGTGGCCGACAGTGGATCCAGCACGTTCACATTATCTCCCACCCAGTCTTCTGCAGAAAGCGCACAGATGGCGCATGAAAACCAAGCCCATCGGTCTGTCACATCACCCCCATGCATATCAGGGAAACTGTCTGAGCCTCAAGTTATGCAGCAGTCTCTTATGCTGTTTGAAGACTCTGCTGCCAGGGTTTCCCAAGGGCATCCACCTAGCCCTTCCCCAGGGGTGGAAGAGATAGAATGCACTAACGCACAACCACTTATTTTTCCTGATGATGAGGACATGGGAATACCACCTCAGCACGTCTCTGATGATGACGAAACACAGGTGCCAACTGCTGCGTCTTTCTGCAGTGTGCAGACTGAACAGGAGGTCAGGGATCAAGACTGGGTGGAAGACGATGCAGGGGACGATGAGGTCCTAGACCCCACATGGAATGAAGGTCGTGCCACTGACTTTCACAGTTCGGAGGAAGAGGCAGTGGTGAGACCGAGCCAACAGCGTAGCAAAAGAGGGAGCAGTGGGCAAAATCAGAACACCCGCCGCCAAGAGACTCCGCCTGCTACTGACCGCCGCCATCTGGGACCGAGCACCCCAAAGGCAGCTTCAAGGAGTTCCCTGGCATGGCACTTCTTCAAACAATGTGCTGACGACAAGACCCGAGTGGTTTGCACGCTGTGCCATCAGAGCCTGAAGCGAGGCATTAACGTTCTGAACTTTAGCACAACCTGCATGACCAGGCACCTGCATGCAAAGCATTAACTGCAGTGGAGTAAACACCTGAAAAACAAAGAAGTCACTCAGGCTCCCCCTGCTACCTCTTCTGCTGCTGCTGCCTCGGCCTCTTCTGCTGCTGCCGCCGCCTCGGCCTCTTCCTCCGCCTCTGGAGGAACGTTAGCACCTGCCGCCCAGCAAACATGGGATGTACCTCCAACACCACCACCTGCGTCACCAAGCATCTCAACCATGTCACACGGCAGCGTTCAGCTCTCCATCTCACAAACATTTGAGAGAAAGCGTAAATTCCCACCTAGCCACCCTCGATCCCTGGCCCTGAATGCCAGCATTTCTAAACTACTGGCCTATAAAATGCTGTCATTTAGGCTGGTGGACACACACAGCTTCAAACAGCTCATGTCACTTGCTGTTTCACAGTATGTTGTTCCCAGCCGCCACTACTTCTCCAAGAGAGCCGTGCCTTCCCTGCACAAACAAGTGTCCGATAAAATCAAGTGTGCACTGCGCAACGCCATCTGTGGCAAGGTCCACCTAACCACAGATACGTGGACCAGTAAGCACGGCCAGGGACGCTATATCTCCCTAATTGCACACTGGGTAAATGTAGTGGTGGCTGGGCCCCAGGCGGAGAGCTGTTTGGCGCACGTCCTTCCGCCGCCAAGGATCGCAGGGCAACATTCTTTGCCTCCTGTCTCCTCCTCCTCCTACTCAGCTTCCTCCTCCTCTTCTTCCACCTGCTCATCCAGTCAGCCACACACCTTCACCACCAACTTCAGCACAGCACAGGGTAAACGTCAGCAGGCCATTCTGAAACTCATATGTTTGGGGGACAGGCCCCACACCGCACAGGAGTTGTGGCGGGGTATAGAACAACAGACCGACGAGTGGTTGCTGCCGGTGAGCCTCAAGCCCGGCCTGGTGGTGTGCGATAATGGGCGAAATCTCATTGCAGCTCTGGGACTAGCCGGTTTGACGCACATCCCTTGCCTGGCGCATGTGCTGAATTTGGTGGTGCAGAAGTTCATTCACAACTACCCCGACATGTCAGAGCTTCTGCATAAAGTGCGGGCCGTCTGTTCGCGCTTCCGGCGTTCACATCCTGCCGCTGCTCGCCTGTCTGCGATACAGCGTAACTTCGGCCTTCCTGCTCACCGCCTCATATGCGACGTGCCCACCAGGTGGAACTCCACCTTGCACATGCTGGACAGACTGTGCGAGCAGCAGCAGGCCATAGTGGAGTTTCAGCTGCAGCACCAATGACTGGGCCTCCATGCGAGACTTGTGTGCCCTGTTGCGCTGTTTCGAGTACTCCACCAACATGGCCAGTGGCGATGACGCCGTTATCAGCGTTACAATACCACTTCTATGTCTCCTTGAGAAAACACTTAGGGCGATGATGGAAGAGGAGGTGGCCCAGGAGGAAGAGGAGGAAGAGGGGTCATTTTTAGCACTTTCAGGCCAGTCTCTTCAAAGTGACTCAGAGGGAGGTTTTTTGCAACACCAGAGGCCAAGTACAAATGTGGCCAGACAGGGCCCACTACTGGAGGACGAGGAGGACGAGGATGAGGAGGAGGTGGAGGAGGATGAGGATGAAGCATGTTCACAGCGGGGTGGCACCCAAAGCAGCTCGGGCCCATCACTGGTGCGTGGCTGGGGGGAAACACAGGACGATGACGATACGCCTCCCACAGAGGACAGCTTGTCCTTACCTCTGGGCAGCCTGGCACACATGAGCGACTACATGCTGCAGTGCCTGCGCAACGACAGCAGAGTTGCCCACATTTTAACTTGTGCGGAATACTGGGTTGCCACCCTGCTGTATCCCCGGTACAAAGACAATGTGCCCACCTTACTTCCTTCACTGGAGCGTGATAGGAAGATGCGCGAGTACAAGCGCACGTTGGTAGACGCGCTACTGAGAGCATTCCCAAATGTCACAGGGGAACCAGTGGAAGCCCAAGGCGAAGGCAGAGGAGGAGCAAGAGGTCGCCAACGCAGCTGTGTCACGGCCAGCTCCTCTGAGGGCAGGGTTAGCATGGCAGAGATGTGGAAAAGTTTTGTCACCACGCCACAGCTAACTGCACCACCACCTGATACGGAACGTGTTAGCAGGAGGCAACATTTCACTAACATGGTGGAACAGTACCTGTGCACACCCCTCCACATACTGACTGATGGTTCGGCCCCATTCAACTTCTGGGTCTCCAAATTGTCCACGTGGCCAGAGCTAGCCTTTTATGCCTTGGAGGTGCTGGCCTGCCCGGCGGCCAGCGTTTTGTCTGAACGTGTATTCAGCACGGCAGGGGGCGTCATTACAGACAAACGCAGCCGCCTGTCTACAGCCAATGTGGACAAGCTGACGTTCATAAAAATAAACCAGGCATGGATCCCACAGGACCTGTCCATCCCTTGTGCAGATTAGATATTAACTACCTCCCCTTAACAATATATTATTCTACTCCAGGGCACTTCCTCATTCAATACTATTTTTAATTTCATTTTACCATTATATTGCGGGGCAACCCAAAGTTGAATGAACCTCTCCTCTGTCTGGGTGCCGGGGCCTAAATGTGTGACAGTGGCCTGTTCCAGTGGTGGGTGACGTGAAGCCTGATTCTCTGCTATGACATGAAGACTTATTCTGTGCTGACATAAGGCCAGATTCTCTGTTACGCGACCTCTCTCCTCTGCCTGGGTGCCTGGGCCTAAATGTGTGACAGTGGCCTGTTCCAGTGGTGGGTGACGTGAAGCCTGATTCTCTGCTATGACATGAAGACAGATTCTGCGCTGAAATAAGGCCAGATTCTCTGTTACGGGACCGCTCTCCTCTGTCTGGGTGCCGGGGCCTAAATGTGTGACAGTGGCCTGTTCCAGTGGTGGGTGACGTGAAGCCTGATTCTCTGCTATGACATGAATACAGATTCTGCGCTGACATAAGGCCAGATTCTCTGTTACGGGACCTCTCTCCTCTGCCTGGGTGCCTGGGCCTAAATGTGTGACAGTGGCCTGTTCCAGTGGTGGGTGACGTGAAGCCTGATTCTCTGCTATGACATGAAGACAGATTCTGCGCTGACATAAGGCCAGATTCTCTGTTACGGGACCTCTCTCCTCTGCCTGGGTGCCTGGGCCTAAATGTGTTACAGTGGCCTGTTCCAGTGGTGGGTGACGTGAAGCCTGATTCTCTGCTATAACATGAATACAGATTCTGCGCTGACATAAGGCCAGATTCTCTGTTACGCGACCTCTCTCCTCTGCCTGGGTGCCTGGGCCTAAATGTGTGACAGTGGCCTGTTCCAGTGGTGGGTGACGTGAAGCCTGATTCTCTGCTATGACATGAAGACAGATTCTGCGCTGACATAAGGCCAGATTCTCTGTTACGGGACCTCTCTCCTCTGCCTGGGTGCCTGGGCCTAAATGTGTGACAGTGGCCTGTTCCAGTGGTGGGTGACGTGAAGCCTGATTCTCTGCTATGACATGAAGACAGATTCTGCGCTGACATAAGGCCAGATTCTCTGTTACGGGACCGCTCTCCTCTGTCTGGGTGCCGGGGCCTAAATGTGTGACAGTGGCCTGTTCCAGTGGTGGGTGACGTGAAGCCTGATTCTCTGCTATGACATGAATACAGATTCTGCGCTGACATAAGGCCAGATTCTCTGTTACGGGACCTCTCTCCTCTGCATGGGTGCCTGGGCCTAAATGTGTGACAGTGGCCTTTTCCAGTGGTGGGTGACGTGAAGCCTGATTCTCTGCTATGACATGAAGACAGATTCTGCGCTGACATAAGGCCAGATTCTCTGTTACGGGACCTCTCTCCTCTGCCTGGGTGCCTGGGCCTAAATGTGTGACAGTGGCCTGTACCAGTGGTGGGTGATGTGAAGCCTGATTCTCTGCTATGACATGAATACAGATTCTGTGCTGACATAAGGCCAGATTCTCTGTTATGGGACCTCTCTCCTCTGCCTGGGTGCCTGGGCCTAAATGTGTGACAGTGGCCTGTTCCAGTGGTGGGTGACGTGAAGCCTGATTCTCTGCTATAGTAGTAAGAAGATTGCAGCACACAGTTTTTCTTGTTGCTTTTAAGTTTTAATTTAACATTTTTGTCATCACATAATTAGAGTTCCAGTGCAATTTTTCACAGCTATATGCATAGAAGAGAATGACCATCTGGTCATTCTCTTCTATGCATATAGCTGTGAAAAATTGCACTGGAACTCTAATTATGTGATGACAAAAATGTTAAATTAAAACTTAAAAGCAACAAGAAAAACTGTGTGCTGCAATCTTCTTACTACTATAGCGCGACTGAATAAGTCCTTGCAGGCACCAGTGAACCAAAACTGGAGTGCGGAAGACAGATTCTGCGCTGACATAAGGCCAGATTCTCTGTTACGGGACCTCTCTCCTCTGCCTGGGTGCCTGGGCCTAAATGTGTGACAGTGGCCTGTTCCAGTGGTGGGTGACGTGAAGCCAGATTCTCTGCTATGGGACCTCTGTCCAATTGATATTGGTTCATTTTTATTTTTTTAATTTTTATTTTAATTCATTTCCCTATCCACATTTGTTTGCAGGGGATTTACCTACATGTTGCTGCCTTTTGCAGCCCTCTAGCTCTTTCCTGGGCTGTTTTACAGCCTTTTTAGTGCCCAAAAGTTCGGGTCCCCATTGACTTCAATGGGGTTCGGGTT
This sequence comes from Bufo bufo, assembly GCF_905171765.1. NCBI lineage: Eukaryota > Metazoa > Chordata > Amphibia > Anura > Bufonidae > Bufo > Bufo bufo. The sequence continues at coordinate 263,229,734 of NC_053394.1, read as the reverse complement.
CGGGACGAAGTTCGGATCGGGTTCGGATCCCGAACCCGAACATTTCCGGGAAGTTCGGCCGAACTTCTCGAACCCGAACATCCAGGTGTTTGCTCAACTCTACTTGGGACACATGATCTTTACCACCAGTATGCGCCCTGCAGTGGACAATTGCAATCTGTCAGGGAAATATTATGGCTTCTAAAAGTTGTATGACAAGTTGTGAATGTGAGACGTGCTTACCATCAGCTGCAATTAATCGTCTCCTTTGCCAAATGACCCCGTGGTCCCAGACCACTTCATGTGCGTACCTGCTGTCAGTGTAAATGGTGATTGGCTTGCCTTCATGTAGTATGCATGCTCTTGTGAGTGCAATCAATTCTGCTGCTTGTGCAGATTGGTATGTGATGGGTTTGGCTTCCAGGACAACATCGGGCAGCATAACAATAGCATATCCTGCATGATAAGTGTTGTCATTTGGTCTGCTGCAGGATCCATCAACAAAAACATCAGGATCCCCTTCTACTGGTACAGATTGTAAATCAGAGCGGGGTGATGTGTCGTGTTGTATGGCGTGTATACAATCATGTGCCTCTATCAAGTGATCCTCAGGTCCTTTAAGTCCTAATAGGGCATTCAAGATAGGTGCTGGACCTGAGGTGTGTGTGTTGCATATTTGATTTGGAGGGAGGGATTGCTGAGGAGTAGAATCGCACATCCAGATAGTCTCTGTGCGGACATGTGCTGTGTGTGTGTATGTGCCTTTGAGAAGGCCTAACTACATCATGTGTGGTGTACAGGATAGTCTCATGTCCCATTGTGAGTGGCGTTGCAAGCTCAACCATCATAGCACAGGCTGCAAGAGATCTCAGACAGGCCGGCAATCCTTGGACGATTGCCAGAACCACCTTTGAGAAAAAAGCACAAGGAGGTAACTTGCCTCCGTGATATTGTCAGCACACCCGCCATGGTTTTACAATTTTGTCGAGCATATACGTGGAATGTGAGTTTGTAGTCAGGGAGGCCCAAACCTGGACTTGTCATTAAAGAACATTTCAAATAATCAAATGCATTAAACATTTCCTCAGACCACCTGATGAGATCTGGCATGTCTGCCAGAGTGGCTTGTCTCATTACATTGTCATAGTAGGAGAAATAAGGAATCTATTGTCTGCAGTAGTTCATCATACCAAGGAAAGATAACATTTCTTTCTTGGTGTGCGGGGTGACCAGGCCCGCAATCAGACTGGACTCTTTCTGTGCTGATTCTCCTTTCTCTCTTTGTGAGAGCAAAGCCCAAGTATTCAACTTGCTTTCTACACCATTGCATTTTCTTGCGTGACACCTTGTGTCCACATTCAGACAACCATTTCAACAAAGATAAACCATCTGTTACATTGGCCTCCTCTGAAAGACTGCACAATAACAAATAATCCACGTATTGCAAGAGTACAGAACCCTGGGGGGGGGGGGGGGGGTGCCAGTGTTTTAAACTGGCTTGGAGGACAATGCTGTACACTACAGGTGAATTAGCATATCCCTGGTGCATCCTGCACCAGGTGAGTTGACGACCCTCAAAGGAAAAAACAAAAATAGTCTGGTCTGCTTGTCAACCCGGATAGAGAAGAAAGCATTTTTCAATTCTATCACCCTGAAACAGACAGCATCTGCATAAATGGCTGACAGCAACTGAGAAATGTGTTGGCTGCCTCTGTTTACTCACAGTTTTGGCTCCTGAACTTTTGTAACTATGTGTGGGGGTCTGTATCTTCCTGATCTCAAAGCATCCCGCTGCCTCCTTCTCATATAAATGTTTTTCAAAGTCTTGTATTTTGTCTGAGGTCCATGAGAAAACGTGCTGTTTTACAATCAACATGAGATTGGGAAGGAGAATTGGGCTGTCCCTATTTGCAGCGTGCAGTCCCTGGTTGGGAGGGGGAAACTCACACTTAGATTTTCCTCCACCCACAGTAAGAAAATGCATCAAATGACAGAGTGATAATATTTACAGTGAGATATGTTCTTACACTTACCACCAGAACAATAGCTCTCACACAAACAGATGAATTTTAACACACTATGTATCTTATACTCTAAATATAGGTATGCGTCAAACCAAGGTAGGTCAGTCTCCCGGAGACTGTTCTCTTACATGTACTCCTGGTACTAAAAAAATATCTCTGTCGACAGTTAGATAAAGTAAATAGATCTCCCGGAGAATCTATGGTGTGTCCCTGACACACAACAACTTACGGAATGGATCCTGAGATCCTATGATGTGTCCCTGACACAAAACAAATCTCCCTGAGATTTATTTTCCGTGCGTGGCACTCCAAGTGCCGGCCTTATTCATGAAAGTACTCCACGTACTTATTATAAACTCCCGGAGTTTATTTTTAAGGCTTAACAATGTATCCCGGATACATAATAAAAACTCACGGGTAGAGATGTGGCCAGTGCCCTCGGACCCGGCAGTGGACAAAAGGGATGTCTCTCTTACCGGACACAAGGATGGCCTTCTCTATCCCGGACGGAGGCCCCAAACTGAAAGGATTTGGACCTTTCTGGACCTCTACGACAACCTTGGTTTGAGACACTGACGTCAGGAGAGATGTTTCTCAGTTGCTAATAACAGACACACACATCACTGAGAAACACTCTAATTTTATTATGCTATATCTTGGCCTCATATAAGCAGCAGAAAAGTTTGAATAACAACAACGTTAAACCAATCATAAAGGATAAACATTGACGCCCATACAGATACTACCGGAACGTCCTTTTATGGGTATGTAATACGTCACATACAGTACAGACCAAAAGTTTGGACACACCTTCTCATTTAAAGAGTTTTCTTTATTTTCATGACTATGAAGGCATCAAAACTATGAATTAACACATGTGGAATTATATACATAACAAACAAGTGTGAAACAACCGAAAATATGTCATATTCTAGGTTCTTCAAAGTAGCCACCTTTTGCTTTGATTACAGCTTTGCACACTCTTGGCATTCTCTTGATGAGCTTCAAGAGGTAGTCCCCTGAAATGGTCTTCCAACAGTCTTGAAGGATTTCCCAGAGATGCTTAGCACTTGTTGGCCCTTTTGCCTTCACTCTGCGGTCCAGCTCACCCCAAACCATCTCGATTGGGTTCAGGTCCGGTGACTGTGGAGGCCAGGTCATCTGGTGCAGCACCCCATCACTCTCCTTCATGGTCAAATAGCCCTTACTTTCAAAGTTTTCCCAATTTTTCGGCTGACTGACTGACCTTCATTTCTTAAAGTAATGATGGCCACTAGTTTTTCTTTACTTAGCTGCTTTTTTCTTGCCATAATACAAATTCTAACAGTCTATTCAGTAGGACTATCAGCTGTGTATCCACCTGACTTCTCCTCAATGCAACTGATGGTCCCAACTCCATTTATAAGGCAAGAAATCCCACTTATTAAACCTGACAGGGCACACCTGTGAAGTGAAAACCATTTCAGGGGACTACCTCTTGAAGCTCATCAAGAGAATGCCAAGAATGTGCAAAGCAGTAATCAAAGCAAAAGGTGGCTACTTTGAAGAACCTAGAATATGACATATTTTCAGTTGTTTCACACGTGTTTGTTATGTATATAATTCCACATGTGTTAATTCATAGTTTTGGTGCCTTGATAGTCATGAAAATAAAGAAAACTCTTTGAATGAGAAGGTGTGTCCAAACTTTTGGTCTGTACTGTATAATAATGTACGCAGTTGTGCCAAATGACCATGAATTTAGAAAGAACATTTGTTCTAGTTCTGGGAGATTCCCAGAATCTGTCCTGAGACAGATAAGTGAACCTAACTCACAGCGGGGGGGGGGGGGGGGATGCAAAGTGCGTGGGTGAGATATTATAACAATTCTGTACATCATAGAGAAGACAAGATGGAGTCTCTTCAGTGGCTGCACACGGTGCAGATTTATGTGCAGAGAATTTGCATGAAGTCTACACTAAAACAGCACAAAAAGACGCACATCTGCACTATTTATTGTGGCTTTGGTTGATTTGATGCAGATTTTCCGCAGATCTCATCCTTCCATTGCAAAAGATGAAATCCGCACAAGAAAAAGGTAAAAAGCTTGCCTAATCTCATATACTTTGCTGGGTCGGTATTCTGCTACATTTTTCTGTATGTAATACACATTGTGTGCAGGCACCCTTAGGGGATTGTTAGGGAATCCAGCAGCTGCACTTCAACCTTTAGACCTCTTTCACACAGGGCGTCATGTTTTTGGCCCGGATAAGATGCGGGTGCGTTGCCCTATTGTACTATGCATTCTGTATTAAAAATGCTATTATTTTCCCTTATAACCATGTTATAAGGGAAAATAATAATGATCGGGTCCCAAACCCGATCGTCTCCTAGCAACCATGCGTGAAAATTGCACCGCATCCGCACATGCTTGCAGATGCTTGCGATTTTCACACAGCCCCAGTCACTTCTATGGGGCCTGCGTTGCGTGAAAAACACACAAAATAGAGCTTGCTGCGATTTTCACACAACGCACAAGTGATGCGTGAAAATCACCGCTCATATGCACAGCCCCATAGAAATGAGTGGGTCCGGATTCAGTGCGAGTGCAATGCGTTCACCTCACGCATTGCACCTGCGCGGAAATCTCGCCCATGTGAAACGGGCCTTAAAATGCTTATTTCCTATCCTGTGGTAGATGATAAATTTATATCTTGGGGCAGTCCCTTTAAGTTTACTGATGTAAAGTCACTAGTGGCGTAAATGACAATTAGAGATGGCCTTGCGGTTCGCCCGGCGGTCGTTTCGTGGCGAACTTTGCGCGTTTTTGCGATTTGCCGAACATGCGAACATATGGCGATGTCCATGGGCGCCATATTCTTTTGCATTGCGTCGAACTTTGACCCATGACACATCCATCAGGTGAGACAGGACAGCCAATTGAGATGTTTCAGCACATGGACACACCCCCACCCTATCACAGAACCCGATCTGGCAGCCATTTTACATTCTGTGTTTTACAAGTGTAGGGAGAGGTTGCTTTGTGGAGCAGGGACAGGCTGTTAGGGACACCAAACACTAGCTAATAGGGCCACAAAAGTCATTTTAAGGACTGGTATAGGTGTACTATCCATAGGTGTGATATACTGAGGGGTGTGATATACTTATAATATACTTTCTAAGTATAGAAAGTATATTATAGTGCATTTGTATTGTTCAGCAGTTGTGTGCGGTTCTGCTGCGATACCGCAGCTATACAGAGAGACAAACGCTATTGGAACAACTAATTGCAATGGGTGTGATATACCTGTTGCCCGCAAAACAAACTGATTGAAGGGTATGATATACCTATAATATACTTTCTAACATAGAAATTATTTAGTGCATTTGTATTGTGCAGCAGTTATGTGCGGTTCTGCTGCGATACCGCAGCTATATAGAGGGACAAACGCTACTATTTGCAACAGGTGTGATATACCTGTTGCCCCCCCCAAATTTTTTTTATTGAGGGGTGTGATTTACCTTCTTCCACAAAATACCGTTTGAGGGCTGCGACATATCTGTTGCCCCAAGTAAACAGGGTGGTGTGATATAACTGTTGTGGCAAAAAAAATAATTGAGGGATGTGATATACCTGCTTCCACAAAATACTGATTAAGGTGTTCGATATACATGCTTCCACCAACTATTGATTGAGGCCTGTGATATACCTGCTTCCACAAAATACTGATTAAGGGGATTGATATACCTGCTCCCACAAAATACTGATTGAGGTCTGCGATATACCTGCTTCCACAAAACTTTGTTATATTTATGATTAGTTCTTTTTATGTCAAATATAATTGTTCCTTTGTCTTTTGTATCATGTTTGACTTTATCTATTCTCAACAATGAGGATACATACATACTGATAGAGATATATATATATACATATTGACTTTTGGAAAAATCTGAAGTTTATGTACATTTGGGAGATTGAATCCAGGTCAGATTTTCACTACAACTCCTGACCCCTATAAAGGAGGGGCATTAACAGAGGGGATGCTAACCACTGATGAAGGGGTCATTTGTTAAACCCCAAAACGCGTTTGGAACTATCCCCTAACATTGGAATCAAGATAAAGCACAGATCGATCACCTGAGGAGGAGTGGAATCCATTATTCAAGGAAACATCAAGTCGTGCATGTAACACTTGCCATATAGAGGAAATCCTCATCCATTGTGGGGCCACGTGTACAAGCAGCGTTGGCGCAAGATTTCCTGACGACTGGTAGTCCTTGAGACCGGAACCTACAGGTATACAGTGTCGAGGGCGAAAAGAATCCACGCAAGTACTCCCGGTAAGACTGTCACAGTTTATCTAAATAAGCGATCGCATTACTTGGGAGATACAGCGGGACGCTGCTGTTGTATACAAGTGAGTGGGACGCCACTCTGTTCAGTGTCAGCGCTTGATTGCGCTTAAAATTGGAGACTGCCTGGTATAGAGATTCAGATTTTAGAGGACAATTGGCGATTATCTATCGAATCTGATACGATTTTTATTGTGAACATTTATATCACTGCAGGTTTGGTTGACCATCATCCCACCTAGTTTTCTTTGGATTCTTTTGATGGACTATGTATGAGATTTACAATCACCAATATATATTATTATTGTTGCCGTCATAATATTGTATAAGCTACCACTCGGATTTTATCTATTTATTTTATGTATTATTATTAAATTCTACTGGTTGCAGTACTACAGAGAGTGCTCCACTATATTTTATTTTTATGCTTCCACAAAATACTGATTAAGAGGATTGATGTGCCTGCCTCCACAAAATACTGATTGAGGGCTGCGATATACCTGCTTCCACAAAATACTGATTAACGGGATTGATATACCTGCTTTCACAAAATATTGATTGAGGCTTGAGATTTACCTGCTTCCACAAAATACTGCTCTTCTCTAGGGACTTAGGAACAGGGTCATTTTGTAAATGATAGGCATAGGAAGAGGCAGGCCGTTCCGCAGGGGTGGTAGGGGTCGGGCAGGTGCACCAGGCTGGAGCCTAAGTGGGAAGTTGGAGAAGGCGCATGCAATTACTTCAAAGGACGCACCAGAGTTGGTTGAGTGGCTCATTTAGCCTTCTGCTTCTGCATCCTCCTTACTCTCTGCTGTGTGCACCCCCAAAGACATAACCACCACCACCATAGCCCCTCCACTCGAGTCAGAGGAATTATTTTCCCATCCATTCCCAGACCTTACCGCCACCCAGCGGTCTGATGAAAGTACCCAGATCAGCTCAAGGACGGAGGTCCCCGCTGTTGCTGCCTACTCTGAGATCTTTAATGTCAGTGGTGGTGAAGGTGACAATGGAAGTCACGTGGCTGCCCACAAGAAAGGAAGAGGAGGGGAGTTCAGAGGGAACAACGGAGCAGCAGAGAGGGAGGAGAAGCAGGCAGAACGTGCAGGGCACAGGAGGCAAAAAGCAGACTGCAAATGTGTCTGGAGCGAGCCATCCACCATGCACGGTCACTTCTGGTGCTTCCAGGACGACGGCACATGGCTCCGTAATGTGGGCTTTTTTTTAAAGTGTCAGCTGCTGACATTATTGTTGCCATCTGCAACCTGTGCTGTCAACGCATAAGTCGCGGTAAGCCCAACACTCACCTAGGGACGACCACCTTAAGAAGGCACCGGGCCTCCCATCACCAAGCCCAGTGGGAGCAACGCTGTCAGAACCCACAAAGCCACAATCCCGGCGCTCCACATCCTGCCTCTTCTCCTTCTCCTCTCTCCTCCCATTTGTCCTCCACTCCACCTTCCACTGTGCCATCGTCGCGTTCATCTGGCAGAAGTCAGGCTTCCTTGGCCCAAATGTTCGAGCGTAAAAAGTTGATTAAACCGGATAACCCTCTTGCTGACCGCCTGCTAGCCCGCCAACTACTGGCATATAAACTGGTGGACTCTGAGGCCTTTAGAAAATTTGTGGCAATTGGCACACCGCAATGGAAGGCCCCCGGAAGGAAATATTTCTCCCAGAAGGGCATCCCAGAGTTATATGGCCACTTTCAGTAGCAAGTGAATATATCTTTGGCACACAGTGTCGGTTCCAAGATACATCTGACCACAGACACGTGGTCTAGCAAACACAGGCAGGGAAGGTACATAACTTTTACTGCCTACTGGGTGAACCTTCTGACGGCCGTCAAGCATGTAACCCATAGCTCCCGTCTGGATTTGGTGTTACCGCCACGGATTGCATGCAGGCCTGCATCTTCTTCTCCTCCTCCTACTCCATCCTCTGTATCCTCCTCGGCTGACTCCTCCTTTTCCACTGCTACCGCCTCTTTCACTGCGCCCCCCAAGCTCCCCAGAACCTATTCGACGTGCCAGGTGAGACATTGCCATGCTGTGCTGCGGCTGTTGTGCCTACAAACCAAGAGCCACACCGGTTCTGCACTGCTTTCAGCTCTGTGGTCATAGGCCGATCAGTGGCTAACCCGCTCAATTTGACAGTTGGTAAAGTGGTGTGCGACAACGATCAAAATCTGCTGAGCGCGCTGAAACAGGGCAAAATGACACACGTGCCATGCATGGCACACGTCCTGAACTTAGTCGTGAAGCAATTCGTTGCCAAATACACCGGGGTCCAGGACGTCTTGCGGCAGGCCAGGAAAATCTCTGACCATTTTAGAAGATCTTACATGGCCATGGCTCGCCTTGCTGACGTTCAGCAGTGACACCACCTGCCCGTCAGATGTCTGATTTGTGACAGCCCGACACGCTGGAACTCCACCTCGTATATGCTTGATAGGCTGCTCCAGCAGCAACATGCCAATAATGACTACCAGTACGAACTCTGCAGCTGGACAGGTTCTGGGGAGCTTGGTTTCTTTTCACAGCGCCAGTGGCCGCTCATGTGCGACGCATGCAGACTTCTGCAGCCATTTGATGAGATCACCAAACTGGTCAGTTGCAGCCAGGGCACCATCAGTGACATCGTACCTTACGCCTTCTTTCTGGAGCATGCATTGCGTTGTGCCCCTGATTAAAATGCATGTTTTTTGTGGGAATTTTTGCCAATGATCCCCTCTGGTATGTCACTGTCCATAATGTGGGACTATTTGTGCACTTCTAGTAAGTATTTGGTGGCTGCAAATATGACATGAAGGTTTTTCAGGTTCGCCTGCCATTAAAGTTAATTGGGCCCGCCGCGAACGCGCGGTTCACGAACATTTGATTGTGAATGCACATTTGCGTTCGCGAAACGTCTCAGCCGATGTTCGTCCATCACTAATGACAATATGTTCTGCTGGTTCAGAGAAATAAGTGATGCCATCTTTCCTATTGGATTTTTCTATGCACTAAGTCTAAGCTGGATGATATTCGAGTGGCTGTTTAGAAATGTATACTTTGTCACACTATCTGTTATGTATCAATATCACTGCAGATTGTCTGAAAGGTTTACGAAGTTGCAAATCCATGAGACCAAGATAATTTATTGCAACCACAGAGAAAAACAGACAAAAAGGTTGAAGAATTTGTTGCTGGGATTAAGTGAAGAACAGTTAATCTTTTTTATCTGCAAAACACAGCAACAAGCATCATATTTTATCCCTGCTCGATAACAATGTTGCCTGATATATGGATGGGCATTATGATTGTTTAAGTTAGTGGTGGTAGTTTATGTGATTTAGTAAAGCAATCAAAATGAATTCAAGTTTATATTATTCTATAACCTAGAAAAACTCAAGATCAAATATTTAGCGAAAAAAGTTTACATTTCTTACAAAAGTATTTAAAAGGGTATTCCAAGATTTTGTTTAATCTTATCATTGGGGTCCGACACTCAGGATCCCCACCGATCAGCTGTTTGAGAAGTCACCTGCTCTCCTGTGAGCACTGCAGCCTTCTTACAGCTTACCAAGCACATCGCTGTACATTGTATACCAGCTGTGCTTGATATTGCAGCTCAGCCCCATTCACTTGAATGCCCCATTCAAGTGATCGATGAACATGACGTCACTGACCTAAGAAAAGCAGAAAGCCTTCTCAAACAGCTGATCGGAGGGTTGCCCGGAAGTCGGACCCCTACTGATCAGATGCTGATGACCTAGCTAGAGGAAAGGTCATCAGTATCAAAATCTCTGAAAACCCCTTTAACATAAAAAAGTTAATTTATCATAGTATTTATTGACTTTGTTATAGTGCACATAGATTTATAAAGAGACAGTACTCTTTTATGTTATGTGCAGGAGCCAGCCTTTTTCACAAAACTTGTTGCAGATCTTCCACAGTAAATTAGGGCTCATGCACACAAATGTATTTTCTTTCTGTGTTCGTTGCAAAAAAAAAAATTCTGCGAACCATTTGTGGAGCGAAGTTACTTCGTGTGCATTCCGTTTCTGTTTGTCCGCATGTCCGTTCCGCAAAAAAATAGAACATGTCCTATTATTTTCTGCATAATGGACAAGCATAGGACTGTTCTATTAGGGCCAGCTGTTCCATTCCGCAAAATACGGACTGCACACGGATGTCATCCATATTTTTGGCAGTTCCATGTTTTGCAGACTGCAAAATACTACAGAATACATACGGTCATGTGCATGAGCCCTTAAGCATATTTTCCAGCATCACCAACAGCATACATATATGCAGAGGTTGTGTAATTGTGCCATTTCATCCAAAACCTGTTGCACAGATTCTGCAGTCAATAGGTGTACAATAGATGTATTTTAATCTGATACTGGCAGTGATTTTGCCAAAGAAGTTGCACAGTTGTGTCTTTTTTCCTCCAAAAACTTGTTGCAAGGCTTCTACAGTTAGTAAATGAACAATAAGCATATTTTATTATATATTTATTTATATATGTGCTGCAGACGTCGTTCAATTGTGCCAGTTTTTACATAACCTCTTTAAAGTGTAGATCAGTGGAATACCTTCAATGGAGGCAGACCAGGCGACTGCTATTGGGCCTGGGGGAGAAGGAGAGCCCAGTGCTGAAATCCTTTTTCTCTTTCTGATATGAAAACACTGCTCTTTCATGCAGCCACCACTAGGGGAGCAGGGGGGGGGGCAATACAAATTTTTCCTGTGGGGCCCTTTCACACTAGTGTAGGCCCCTTGTATGGTTAGTAGGGTCATATGCCATACCTTTTGTACAAAGAAGAAATCACATAGTTGTTCTAGAGAGTAGGAAATTAAAGGGGTTGCATAGGCGGTATATATTGATGACTTATCCTCAGAGTAGATCCTCAATATCTGATCGGGAACCCCAACCGATCAACTGTTTGAAGAGGTGGCGCTCCATTTGAGAGCCACCTCCTCTTCGTTACACTGCCCGTGGTCTTGGCAGTGCAGTATTATTTCAAGTACTTGCTCCATTCACTTGAATGGAGTGATTATTTTTAATTATACTATGCCAGTGCTAGAGTTAAGACAACACTGTATGAGAAACTGGAGCAGGGTTACACACTTATCTACCTTTATGCCAACTATTGGTTGACTTACTTTTTGCCAAAATGTTGGGTGTGTCTTATAGGAAAAGGAATGTAGCTTATTAAAAAGGAGGTGGTTTATAATGTGCATTTTGCCAAAGTTGTCACCCAAAAATTTAAGCAATTCAACGTATCTGGCATAAAGTTAGACAACATTATTTAAATAAACGCCAAATGTATTATACAACAGGAGCCACAGTGTAGGAATATAGAATTTGTTTAATATTTGTAGTGACATGAAAAATAAAAAATGATCACCAAAAATTTGGGGAAATTAACATAAATAATAGGTCAGTTTCTGTTGACACATTCACTTTAAGAAGGATAAAGTATGGAAAACGTAGGATACCTTAACCACTTAAGGACCACAGGTTTATACCCCCCTAAAGACCAGGCCCTTTTTTACAAATCGGCACTACACTACTTTCACCGTTTATTGCTCGGTCATGCAACTTACCACCCAAATGAATTTTACCTCCTTTTCTTCTCACTAATAGAGCTTTCATTTGGTGGTATTTCATTGCTGCTGACATTTTTACTTTTTTTGTTATTAATCGAAATTTAACGATTTTTTTGCAAAAAAATGACATTTTTCACTTTCAGTTGTAAAATTTTGCAAAAAAAACGAGATCCATATAGAAATTTTGCTCTAAATTTATAGTTCTACATGTCTTTGATAAAAAAAAAATGTTTGGGTAAAAAAAAATGGTTTGGGTAAAAGTTATAGCGTTTACAAACTATGGTACAAAAATGTGAATTTCCGCTTTTTGAAGCAGCTCTGACTTTCTGAGCACCTGTCATGTTTCCTGAGGTTCTACAATGCCCAGACAGTACAAACACCCCACAAATGACCCCATTTAGGAAAGTACACACCCTAAGGTATTCGCTGATGGGCATAGTGAGTTCATAGAACTTTTTATTTTTTGTCACAAGTTAGCGGAAAATGATGATTTTTTTTTATTTTATTTTTTTTCATACAAAGTCTCATATTCCACTAACTTGTGACAAAAAATAAAAACTTCTATGAACTCACTATGCCCATCACGAAATACCTTGGGGTCTCTTCTTTCCAAAATGGGGTCACTTGTGGGGTAGTTATACTGCCCTGGCATTCTAGGGGCCCAAATGTGTGGTAAGGAGTTTGAAATCAAATTCTGTAAAAAATGACCAGTGAAATCCGAAAGGTGCTTTTGGAATGTGGGCCCCTTTGCCCACCTAGGCTGCAAAAAAGTGTCACACATCTGGTATCTACGTACTCAGGAGAAGTTGAGGAATGTGTTTTGGGGTGTCATTTTACATATACCCATGCTGGGTGAGATAAATATCTTGGTCAAATGCCAACTTTGTATAAAAAAATGGGAAAAGTTGTCTTTTGCCAAGATATTTCTCTCACCCAGCATGGGTATATGTAAAATGACACCCCAAAACACATTCCCCACCTTCTCCTGAGTACGGCAATACCAGATGTGTGACACTTTTTTGCAGCCTAGGTGGGCAAAGGGGCCCATATTCCAAAGAGCACCTTTCGGATTTCACAGGTCATTTTTTACAGAATTTGATTTCAAACTCCTTACCACACATTCGGGCCCCTAGAATGCCAGGGCAGTATAACTACCCCACAAGTGACCCCATTTTGGAAAGAAGAGACCCCAAGGTATTCCGTGAGGGGCATGGCAAGTTCCTAGAATTTTTTATTTTTTGTCACAAGTTAGTGGAAAATGAGACTTTGTATGAAAAAAAAAAAAAAAAAAATCTGCATTTTCCACTAACTTGTGACAAAAAATAAAAAATTCTAGGAACTTGCCATGCCCCTCACGGAATACCTTGGGGTGTCTTCTTTCCAAAATGGGGTCACTTGTGGGGTAGTTATACTGCCCTGGCATTTTCCAGGGGCCCTAATGTGTGGTAAGTAGGTAAATGACCTGTGAAATCCTAAAGGTGCTCTTTGGAATATGGGCCCCTTTGCCCACCTAGGCTGCAAAAAAGTGTCACACATGTGGTATCGCCGTATTCAGGAGAAGTTGGGGAATGTGTTTTGGGGTGTCATTTTACATATACCCTTGCTGGGTGAGAGAAATATCTTGGCAAAAGACAACTTTTACCATTTTTTTATACAAAGTTGGCATTTGACCAAGATATTTCTCTCACCCAGCATGGGTATATGTAAAATGACACCCCAAAACACATTCCCCAACTTCTCCTGAGTACGGCGATACCAGATGTGTGACACTTTATTGCAGCCTAGATGCGCAAAGGTGCCCAAATTCCTTTTAGGAGGGCATTTTTATACATTTGGATACCAGACTTCTTCTCACGCTTTGGGGCCCCTAGAATGCCAGGGCAGTATAAATACCCCACATGTGACCCCATTTTGGAAAGAAGACACCCCAAGGTATTCAATGAGGGGCATGGCGAGTTCATAGAAATTTTTTTTTTTTGGCACAAGTTAGCGGAAATTGATATTTTTAATTTTTTTTCTCACAAAGTCTCCCGTTCCGCTAACTTGGGACAAAAATTTCAATCTTTCATGGACTCAATATGCCCCTCACGGAATACCTGGGGGTGTCTTCTTTCCGAAATGGGGTCACATGTGGGGTATTTATACTGCCCTGGCATTCTAGGGGCCCTAAAGCGTGAGAAGAAGTCTGGAATATAAATGTCTAAAAAATGTTACGCATTTGGTTTCCGTGAGGGGTATGGTGAGTTCATGTGAGATTTTATTTTTTGACACAAGTTAGTGGAATATGAGACTTTGTAAGAAAAAAAATAATAATAATTCCGCTAACTTGGGCCAAAAAAATGTCTGGAGCCTTACAGAGGGGTGATCAATGACAGGGGGGGGTGATCAATGACAGGGGGGTGATCAGGAGGTCTATATGGGGTGATAACCACAGTCATTGATCACGCCCGTGTAAGGCTTCATTCAGACGTCCGTATGCGTTTTGCGGATCCGATCCATCTATCAGTGCATCCGTAAAAATCATGCGGACATCTGAATGGAGCTTTACAGGGGGGTAATCAATGACAGGGGGGTGATCAGGGAGTCTATATGGGGTGATCACCACAGTCATTGATCATGCCCCTGTAAGGCTTCATTCAGACGTCCGGATGCGTTTTGCGGATCCGATCCATCTATCAGTGGATCCGTAAAAATCATGCGGACGTCTGAATGGAGCTTTACAGGGGGGTAATCAATGACAGGGGGGTAATCAATGACAGGGGGGTGATCAGGGAGTCTATATGGGGTGATCACCACAGTCATTGATCACGCCCCTGTAAGGCTTCATTCAGACGTCCGGATGCGTTTTGCGGATCCGATCCATCTATCAGTGGATCCGTAAAAATCATGCGGACATCTGAATGGAGCTTTACAGGGGGGTAATCAATGACAGGGGGGTAATCAATGACAGGGGGGTGATCAGGGAGTCTATATGGGGTGATCACCACAGTCATTGATCACGCCCCTGTAAGGCTTCATTCAGACGTCCGGATGCGTTTTGCGGATCCGATCCATCTATCAGTGCATCCGTAAAAATCATGCGGACATCTGAATGGAGCTTTACAGGGGGGTAATCAATGACAGGGGGGTGATCACCACAGTCATTGATCATGCCCCTGTAAGGCTTCATTCAGACGTCCGGATGCGTTTTGCGGATCCGATCCATCTATCAGTGCATCCGTAAAAATCATGCGGACATCTGAATGGAGCTTTACAGGGGGTTGATCAATGACAGGGGTGTAATCAATGACAGGGGGGTGATCAGGGAGTCTATATGGGGTGATCACCACAATCATTGATCATGCCCCTGTAAGGCTTCATTCAGACGTCCGGATGCGTTTTGCGGATCCGATCCATCTATCAGTGCATCCGTAAAAATCATGCGGACATCTGAATGGAGCTTTACAGGGGGGTGATCAGGGAGTCTATATGGGGTGATCACCACAGTCATTGATCATGCCCCTGTAAGGCTTCATTCAGACGTCCGGATGCGTTTTGCGGATCCGATCCATCTATCAGTGGATCCGTAAAAATCATGCGGACGTCTGAATGGAGCTTTACAGGGGGGTAATCAATGACAGGGGGGTAATCAATGACAGGGGGGTGATCAGGGAGTCTATATGGGGTGATCACCACAGTCATTGATCACGCCCCTGTAAGGCTTCATTCAGACGTCCGGATGCGTTTTGCGGATCCGATCCATCTATCAGTGGATCCGTAAAAATCATGCGGACGTCTGAATGGAGCTTTACAGGGGGGTGATCAATGACAGGGGGGTGATCAATGACAGGGGGGTGATCAGGGAGTCTATATGGGGTGATCAGGGGTGATCAGGGGCTAATAAGGGGTTAATAAGTGACGGGGGGGGGGGGGTGTAGTGTAGTGTAGTGGTGCTTGGTGCTACTTTACTGAGCTACCTGTGTCCTCTGGTGGTCGATCCAAACAAAGGGGACCACCAGAGGACCAGGTAGCAGGTATATTAGACGCTGTTATCAAAACAGCATCTAATATACCTGTTAGGGGTTAAAAAAAACACATCTCCAGCCTGCCAGCGAACGATCGCCGCTGGCAGGCTGGAGATCAACTCTCTTACCTTCCGTTCCTGTGAGCGCGCGCGCCTGTGTGCGCGCGTTCACAGGAAATCTCGGCTCACGCGAGATGACGCCTATTGGCGTTAGCGTAGCCTGGGGGAGCCGCCGCAATGACGCCTTTCGGCGTTACAGTTGCGGGAAGTGGTTAATATTGTCCCAGACCCATTCTCTGGGATGAAGGCTTCAATTTAATCTTTCCAAGCAGGTGAACATTAATAATCAATTTTTCTGTGTTTCCTGTCTAAATGTTACTTAAATATGAAGTTAAGGTTGGAAATGCTCTTGGTGATGACAAATGACAAGGAGCTGTCACTTCTTGGTGGAGAAGCACTTCCCAGGAAATCTGTAGGGAACTTTACGGAGAGAACCTGACCTACTCAATTAATGTTATTGAAGATCACAGGATTGTGACTTGTCACATACTGTACTAACATATAATAAATTGTTGTGTTTAAGAGATGGCTAGAGACACATTTAATATTTTGTTCCTTTACTGGGAATTAAGCTACAAATGATTGCTTTAATCTCTGAACATTGTTTATCTTGCAGAACACCAGCTTCTTACCTTCCTCTCTTACAGTATATTTTCTGCATATATTCTCTCGTTTAGCAATCTCAAGAAGACTGAAATAAGAAAACAGAATATATTGTTCAGTAAATAGAGCTGCATTGGAAACCAGATGAAACTTTCTATATGAAAAGTAGTTATTCAGCAGTCTATTTAAGGTGCTATGTCCAGTTAATCACGGCTTTCCACTACACAAATGAACTTGCGGAAGGTTAAAATTAACTGGGTAAGAGTTCAAGTACAGTTGGTATCAATTCAGAAAGTATAGCAGCTTGCAGAGAAACATGTTTTGCTGCTTTAAGGCTATAGACACCTTTGGGGGCAATTGTTTTTTTACTATTGCATTATTTGGAGCTAAAAATCATTTTTTTAAATTGGTATTTATTTAAAATATGGAGCCTTTTTTTTGTACAGCCTTGCGTTGCTCTAGTACTAGGTTCTACATTTTCTCTCTCATCCGTCAGCCAGCTCACCTGACAGGCTCCTTATCTCTGCTCTCTGACATTCTAAACACTCATTTAAAGTACAGTTCTTATTTTACTGATAAGAATGTGGCATTAAATAAGTATAACTAATCTGTATGCATACAGTCTGTTAGGATAAAGAAGAATCAGTTGGATTTTAACCTGCATTATGCTTTGTTCTTCATGGAGAACAATAGTACCAGAGGCACTCTGTGCCCATGTATCCCTCTTTCTGTTTTGCCTGTTTGGATGACAAATACTGAGTTTGTATGTGATTTACATACTGTTAGGGTGAATGTTAGTTGTATAACCAGTGGTGGATTTGGCCACTACACAGACTACATTAATACATTGATCCCCAGAGATCAGGAGGTCCCCTAGCAGCTGGGCTCTCCAGCAGCATCACTTTCAACTGTATCTACAACATATAGCTACAGTTGAATACAACGGTTACGCAGGGAGACATAATCTCCCTCACTTTGCGACTTGTTCGATGAAGTGATGTCATCGTGCCTACTGCACTTAGCTGCCAAACAGAAGAGAGCAGCTCTGCCCTGAGAGACCTGCTCCATTTGTCGTGGAGCTAGCTGAGAATTCGTTTTAGAGACACTAGAAGGACACTATTTTGTATTTAAGGCACTAAATTGTGTACAGACATGTAAGTTGCCATTATTCTGTGTTGGAAGCACATTCGGGGGTTATATTATGTTGGGGGCACATAAGGAGGCACCATATTGTGTAACACAGTAATACAGTAACACAGTATATAAGGCCGAAAAAAGACATTTGTCCATCCAATTCAGCCTGTTATCCTGCAAGTTGATCCAGAGGAAGGCAAAAAAAAAAAATGTGAGGTAGAAGCCAATTTTCACCACTTAAGGGGCTCATCAGAAGACATCTTAGTGTGTGGGGGCATATAAGGGGTAATACAGGTATGATGGGGCAGAGCTTAGAGACTCAACAGGGGCACCCATACATGCAAAATCCTCCACTGTGTGTAACCAGTATCCACACTTTTTCAAGGAAGAAAAAAAAAATCTTAATTTACAATAGCACCTAAGGTTAGAATAAGACTCAGTGAAGTCTGATTTAACAACTCTGCATTTTGTATAGCTGGTGGTATAACACAAAATATCACTCAATTATTATACACACCTTCATTCAATTAAACATTACTTTTTACTGGGGCAGACACTTATCATAATTTGGTCAAAACAAAAAGGAAAAAGTCTGGTACCATGTTAGCCAATAGAAAACTATTTTAGTGCTTTTATTAAGAGAAACAAAATAAGAGTATTGCAGGTTTGATGCATTTTAACCACCTCAGCTCCCCTAGCTTAAACCCCCTTAATGACCAGACCACTTTTTACAATTCTGCACTACACTACTTTCACGGTTTATTGCTCGGTCATACAACTTACCACCCAAATGAATTTTACCTCCTTTTCTTCTCACTAATAGAGCTTTCATTTGGTGGTATTTCATTGCTGCTGACATTTTAACTTTTTTGATATTAATCAAAATTGACCGAAATGTTTGCAAAAAAATGACATTTTTCATTTTCTGTTGTAAAATTTTTCAAATAAAACTACATTCCTATATAAATTTTTCTCTAAATTTATTGTTCTACATGTCTTTGATAAAAAAAATGCAATAAGTGTATATTTATTGGTTTAGGTAAAAGTTATAGCGTTTACAAACTATGGTGCAAAAATGTGAATTTACGCACTTTGACTTTCTGAGCACCTGTCATGTTTCCTGAGGTTCTACAATGCCCAGACAGTAGAAACACCTCACAAATGACCCCATTTCGGAAAGTAGACACCCTAAGGTATTCGCTGATGGGCATAGTGAGTTCATGGAAGTTTTTATTTTTTGTCACAAGTTAGCGGAAAATGATTATTCTTTTTTATTTTTTTTTCTTACAAAGTCTCTTATTCCATTAACTTGTGACAAAAAATACAATTTTACATTAACTCGCCATGCCCCTCACAAAATACCTTGGGGTGTCTTCTTTCCAAAATGGGGTCACTTGTGGGGTATTTATACTGCCCTGGCATTTTAGGGGACCTAAAGCGTGAGAAGTAGTTTGGAATCCAAATGCGTAAAAAATGCCCTGTGAAATCGTAAAGATACTCATTGGAATTTGGGCCCCTTTGCGCACCTAGGCTGCAAAATAGTGTCACAAATGTGGTATCGCCGTACTCAGGAGAAGTAGGGCAATGTGTTTTGGGGTGTATTTTTACATATACCCATGCTGGGTGAAATAAATATCTCTGTAAAAGACAACTTTTCCCATTTATTTTTATACAAAGTTGTCATTTTACAGAGATATTTCTCTCACCCAGCATGGGTATATGTAAAAATACACCCCAAAACGCATTGCCCTACTTCTCCTGAGTACGGCGATATCACATGTGTGACACTTTTTTGCAGCCTAGGTGAGCAAAGGGGCCCAAATTCCAATGAGTATCTTTACGATTTCACAGGGCATTTTTTACGCATTTGGATTCCAAACTACTTCTCATGCTTTAGGGCCCCTAAAATACCAGGGCAGTATAAATACCCCACATTTTTGAAAGAAGACACCCCAAGGTATTCTGCGAGGGGCATGGCGAGTTCCTAGAATATTTTTCTTTTTTGGCACAAGTTAGCAGAAAATTACCTTTTTTTTCTTTTTTTTTTTTCTTACAAAGTCTCATATTCCACTAACTTGTGACAAAAAAATAACATTTTACATGAACTCGCCTTGCCCCTCACGAAATACCTTGGGGTGTCTTCTTTCCAAAATGGGGTCACTTGTGGGGTATTTATACTGCCCTGGCATTTTAGGGGACCTAAAGCGTGAGAAGTAGTTTGGAATCCAAATGCGTAAAAAATGCCCTGTGAAATCGTAAAGATACTCATTGGAATTTGGGCCCCTTTGCGCACCTAGGCTGCAAAATAGTGTCACAAATGTGGTATCGCCGTACTCAGGAGAAGTAGGGCAATGTGTTTTGGGGTGTATTTTTACATATACCCATGCTGGGTGAGAGAAATATCTCTGTAAAAGACAACTTTTCCCAATTTTTTATACAAAGTTGTCATTTTACAGAGATTTCTCACACACAGTATGGGTATATGTAAAAATACACCCCAAAACACATTACTTTTCCTGAGTATGGCGATACCACATGTGTGACACTGGGCCCCTTTGCGCATCTTGGCTGCAAAAAAGTGTCACACATGTGGTATCGCCATACTCAGGAGAAGTAATGTGTTTTGGGGTGTATTTTTACATATACCCATACTGTGTGTGAGAAATATCTCTGTAAAATGACAACTTTGTATAAAAAAATGGGAAAAGTTGTCTTTTAGAGATATTTCTCTCACCCAGCATGGGTATATGTAAAAATACACCCCAAAACACATTGCCCTACTTCTCCTGAGTACGGCGATACCACATTTGTTTGCAGCCAAGATGCGCAAAGGGGCCCAAATTCCAACGAGTACCTTTTAGGAGGGCATTTTTAGGCATTTGGATTCCAGACTTCTTCTCATGCTTTAGGGCCCCTAAAATGCCAGGGCAGTATAAATACCCCACATGTGACCCCATTTTGGAAAGAAGACACCCAAAGGTATTCCGTGAGGGGCATGGCAAGTTCATAGAAGTTTTTTTTTTTTTGGCGCAAGTTAGCTGAAATTGAGTATTTTTTTTTTTTTCTCACAAAGTCTCCCTTTCCGCTAACTTGTGACAAAAAGTTCAATCTTTCATGGACTCAATATGCCCCTCAGCGAATACCTTGGGGTGTCTACTTTCCGAAATGGGGTCATTTGTGGGGTGTGTTTACTGTTCTGGCATTTTGGGTGGGGCTAAATTGTGAGCAACCCTGTAAAGCCTAAAGGTACTCGTTGGACTTTCGGCACCTTTACGCACCTAGGCTGCAAAAAAGTGTCACACATGTGGTATCGCCGTACTCAGGAGAAGTAGGGCAATGTGTTTTGGGGTGTATTTTTACATATACCCATGCTGGGTGAGAGAAATATCTCTGTAAATTGACAACTTTGTATAAAAATGTTTTAAAAGTTGTCATTTACAGAGATATTTCTCACACACAGTATGGGTATATGTAAAAATACACCCCAAAACACATTGCCCTACTTCTACTGAGTACGGCAATACTACATGTGTGACACTTTTTTGCAGCCTAGGTGCGCAAAGGGGGCCCAAATTCTAAAGAGCACCTTTAGGATTTCACAGGGCATTTTTTACACATTTGGATTCCAAACTACTTCTCACGCTTTAGGGCCCCTAAAATGCCAGGGCACGTGAGGGGCATGGCGAGTTCCTAGAATATTTATTTTTTGGCACAAGTTAGCGGAAAATGATGTTTTTAGCGGCACGGCGAAATAGCGGTAGGACGGATCCGACATGGTGAACAGCCTGTCGGATCCGTCCTGCCGCAGGTGGGAAAGTACCCTTACAAAGTCTCATATTCCACTTACTTGTGACAAAAAATTAAATTTTACATGAACTCGCCATGCCCTTCACGAAATACCTTGAGGTGTCTTCTTTCCAAAATGGGGTCACATGTGGGGTATTTATACTGCCCTGGCATTTTAGGGGCCCTAAAGCGTGAGAAGAAGTCTGGAATATAAATGTCTAAAAAATTTTACGCATTTGGATTCCGTGAGGGGTATGGTGAGTTCATGTGAGATTTTATTTTTTGTGAAAATGGTGAGGGACCGGGAGTAGCAGGTTCTCACATCGGATAGTGGACTTGTGTTGACAGATACGATCCCTCACATTCTGGGTAGTCTCCCCTACATATATTAGACCGCATGGACATTTCAAGAGATAGATTATATAGTTGGATTGACATGTATGGAACCCTTTAATTTGTATGGACTCCCCAGTCTGTGGGTGATAGATTTTGTCCCCTTTCATTACATTAGAACACTGCGCACAGTGTAGACAGGGAAACGTGCCCTGTCTTGCTTTACCTAATAGGCGCTGATGTGAGATGGTCCTACTCGGGCCAATATCTGCTCTAACAAGCCAATCTCTCAAATTTTTCGGTCTCCTACTGCATGGTAAGCACCGTGTCTGAAATTCCTCTATATTGGGAAAGGAATGGGCAAGTATGTTCCAATGTTTGTTGAGGATATTAACAATTTTGTAGGAATGTGGATGATAGGTATGTACAAAGGGAATTCTCTTTTTAGTCCCATTTTTTTGTCGTACACTGGAAACTGAATTTGGTGAGATTATTGCCAAAGAATATCCTCTTTGTTGGAATTTATGAGTCATTTCTAGAACTCTTTTATGTTTGTCCTCCTCTAATGTCACTATTCTCGTGATGCGCTCAAACTGTGATCTAGGTAGTGATTTTTTTGTGGAGGGTGCATGGCAACTATTGTAATGGAGTAAATTGTTTCTATCCGTAGGTTTACGGTACAGATCTGTGTGTAAGGAACCATCCTTTTGTTTAAGAACCAGAGTGTCAAGGAAACTGATACTATGCTGATCATAATGTATTGTAAATTGCAATTCTGGATAGATGGTATTCAGATATGAGTGAAAGTTGAGGAGTGACTCCTCCGAGCCTTCCCATAGACAAAAAATATCATCTATGTATCTTTTCCATATTTTGGCATGTTGTATGAATAAACCTTGCGGATATACATGTTCAATTTCGAACCTTGTCATGTACCCATTAGCAAAAGGTGGAGCTGCATGTGACCCCATTGCGGTCCCTTGTTTTTGTATATAAAAGGAGTCTTCAAACATAAAGAAGTTTTTTTGCAGAACTATAGTGAGAAGATCCAAATAGAATTCCACAAGTTGAGGTGTTATGTTAGCTTCCTCTACGAGGAGTTTAGTGGCCCTGATGCCTTTAGTATGGTGAATGGACGTATAGAGGCTATTGACATCCCATGTGACAAGGTAGCATTGATTAGAAAGGGGACCTATGTGTCGAATGACGTTCAGAAATGCAGTTGTGTCTAGTAGAAATGACTGGGTAGTTTTAATTAAAGGGGTAAGGGCTTTTTCTAGTAGAATAGAGAGAGGGGCCAGGATTGAATCCGTTGAAGCAACGATGGGACGGCCTGGGGGTTTGTTGAGAGTCTTATGGATCTTGGGAAGTATATAGAATACAGGGATAATAGGATGTTGGTTGGTCAAAAATTTTATGATGTCTTCATCAATGGTGCCCTGTGTTAAGTGATGGGTCAGTGTAGTTTGAATCAAGGATGCTATCTGAAATGTCGGATTAGAGAATACTTTCTCATAAATATTCCTATCACCAAGCTGGCGTAAAATTTCTTCTCTATAATCCAAACGATTCATAACCACAATGGCTCCGCCTTTGTCTGAAGGTTTGATTTTTAAATTACGATTTTTGGTAAGTGTCATCAAAGTCTGGCGTTCTATGTTAGAGAGATTCGGAGAAATGTAATATTCTCCCCCTTTCACCTTTTTGGTAAAGTTGGAGATATCTTTATTAACCAAGTTCACAAATGTCTCTATTGCGGAATTAGTCCTTGGAGGGGTGAAATGTGATTTCACTCGTAGACCCAAAGATTTGAGAGTGATGATAGCATCCTTCTTAGGTTCCTGCATTACAGTGATAACCTTATCACTGAAGTGTGCTTTCAATCTCAGATTACGGTAGAATCTTTGTAGGTCCATCTCTAATTGAAAAGTATTAAAACTATATATCGGGCAAAATGAGAGTCCTTTTTGTAGTAGCATAAACTCTGCAGGACTGAGAAGGGATGATGAAATGTTAATCACAATAGGTTCTTCCTTAGGCTACTTTCACACTAGCGTTCGGGTGTCCGCTCGAGCGCTCCGTTTGAAGGGGCTCACGAGCGGCCCCGAACGGATCCGTACTGTCCCAATGCATTCTGAGTGGATAAGGATCCGCTCAGAATGCATCAGTCTGGCAGCGTTCAGCCTACGTTCCGCTCAGCAGGCGGACACCCAAACGCAGCTTGCAGCGTTTTAATGTCCGCCTGGCCGTGCGGAGGCGTGCGGATCCGTTCAGACTTACAATGGAAGTCAATGGAGACGGATCCGTCTGTCCTGGCTCCGCTTTGACACGGATCCGTTCGAAAACGTTCACGTCTCTGCGCATGCCCAGTAACTTCCTGTCCCTCCCCCTCATCGTCGGCCATTTTGGATTATCGACTTGGTGAGACTGGTAAGTATGAAGTTTTGTCTGTTTGTCTATCTTTCTTTTTTTACTATCTATCTATCTATCTATCTATCTATCTATCTATCTATCTATCTATCTCTCTATTTCTATGGTGGGGGGGCTGCTGGCACTTGGTAAGGGGTGTGTGTCTGGAACTGTGGGAGCCGCTGGCACTGGTGGTGTGGGCTGCCTTTATGGGGGGGCTTCTGTCACTGGGGGGGGGGGGGGGGGCCTGTGTGGCTGGAACTGGGGGGGGTCTGCTGGCAATGGTATGATGTGTGTGGCTGGAACTGTGCGGTGCTTCTGACATTGCGGCAGTGTGTGTGGCTGGAACTGTGCGGTGCTTCTGACATTGCGGCAGTGTTTGTGGCTGGAACTGTGCGGTGCTTCTGACATTGCGGCGGTGTATGTGGCTGGAACTGTGCGGTGCTTCTGACATTGCGGCGGTGTATGTGGCTGGAACTGAGGTGCTTCTGACATTGCGGCGGTGTTTGTGGCTGGAACTGTGCGGTGCTTCTGACATTGCGGCGGTGTTTGTGGCTGGAACTGTGCGGTGCTTCTGACATTGCGGCGGTGTTTGTGGCTGGAACTGTGCGGTGCTTCTGACATTGCGGCGGTGTTTGTGGCTGGAACTGTGCGGTGCTTCTGACATTGCGGCGGTGTTTGTGGCTGGAACTGTGGGAGCTGCTGGCATTGGGGGGGCTGAGGCATTGTGGGAAGGTTGTTTGGAACTGGGGGCCTGATGTCATTGTGGGGGGCTGCTGTCTCTGGGGGTGTTTATGGCAGTTGGGGGGGGGGGATCATGGCTCCTGTCGGATTCATTTTTTTGTATCATTTTATTATTAGGGTCGTTCCCAAAAAAAGAAAAAAAAAAAAATTATCTGCGGTGGGCAAGCCCAGACCTATATTTTAAAAAGTAAGTATTAAAAAAAAAAAATTGTTGATATATGAGGAAATAGTGCTCTACAAGTTCCTTTAACGTTATCTGCATTTTGTCTGGTATTCTGTTGCGTACAGATGTCATCAAAGAAGACATCCATAGACTGGAGTGACCCACCCAGAAGGCGCCGCCGCCGTATTCAGTGGCCGGTAAGTATAAAATCAACACTTGGAGTTTTTACTGTTTGATTCCTTGCATTAATCAGTATGTGCTCTTATTATAGATTTCATCATCATCATCTGCGGAGGGCTCTCCAGCAATGGCCAGCTCACCTGCCGAATCGCCAGCGTCCAGGGGAGGTGGACCAAGCCCGGACCGGGGCTGTCAAGAAGTAAGTATATATATATATATAGATATCGTAATTTTATATTTTTTTTTAAGTACAGTCTTCTAAAAAAAAAAATATTTGTTTTTAGCAATCTGCACCTAGAGCCGCCAGCGAGGATCCCCCAGTCGCCTCCAGAGTCCGCGGGAATGAGCGTGGCGGTCGTAGACGTGTAAGTATTGAATTAAGTAGTTTTAATTAGCATTTTGTATTAGGATTTACATTAAATTTAGTATTTCCTTTTTTTCAGGGTTCCGTAGGCTCCACCAGGGAAGATGAGGAGTTCGGGGTTCCGAGCATAGATAACCTGCTCCTCATCCGACTGGTGGAGGCGCGTCCAGCATTATGGGACCACTCCGACCGCCACCACGCCGATCATCGTCGTACCCAGCGGCTCTGGAGGGACATCTCTGCTTCAGTTTTTGAGACCTGGGGGGATCTAGATGCGGCGGCTCAGGAGAAATATGGTAAGTAAAACAATATGTATTTTAATACTTTAAAATATTGTTCTTTTCCTTCATCATGCTGATTTTAGTTTTTATTGTTTTTTTCGATAGTCAAACTGGTTACAATGCGTTGGCGATCTATCCGGGACCGCTTCAGGAGGAATTACAACAAGGAGGTTCAGGCCCCGAGTGGCTCCGGAGGAACCTCAGGGGCCACCTACATCCATACGGCGGCCCTGGGGTTCCTACGAAGGGCGATGGCACCGAAAAGGTAAATATTTATAACAACTGTTCAAAAAATAAATTGTAAAGGGGCTGTCTGAGACAGCGGAGCGTTTGGCTCCCCTGTTTTGGCCAGCCCCCCCCACAGTCAGATGGACAACTGTTCTCTCCGTCTGACTGTAAGGGGCTGTCTGAGACAGGGTAGCGTTTGGCTCTCCTGTTTTGGCCAGCCCCCCACAGTCAGATGGACAACTGTTCTCTCCGTCTGACTGTGAGGGGCTGTCTGAGACAGGGTAGCGTTTGGCTCCCCTGTTTTGGCCAGCCCCCCACAGTCAGATGGACAACTATTCTCTCCGTCTGAATTTAAGGGGCTGTCTGAGACAGCGAGGCGTTTGGCTTCCCTGTTTTGGCCAGCCCCCCACAGTCAGATGGACAACTGTTCTCTCCGTCTGAATTTAAGGGGCTGTCTGAGACAGCGAGGCGTTTGGCTTCCCTGTTTTGGCCAGCCCCCCACAGTCAGATGGACAACTGTTCTCTCCGTCTGAATTTAAGGGGCTGTCTCAGACAGCGAGGCGTTTGGCTTCCCTGTTTTGGCCAGCCCCCCACAGTCAGATGGACAACTGTTCTCTCCGTCTGAATTTAAGGGGCTGTCTGAGACAGCGAGGCGTTTGGCTTCCCTGTTTTGGCCAGCCCCCCACAGTCAGATGGACAACTGTTCTCTCCGTCTGAATTTAAGGGGCTGTCTGAGACAGCGGGGCGTTTGGCTTCCCTGTTTTGGCCAGCCCCCCACAGTCAGATGGACAACTGTTCTCTCCGTCTGAATTTAAGGGGCTGTCTGAGACAGCGAGGCGTTTGGCTTCCCTGTTTTGGCCAGCCCCCCACAGTCAGATGGACAACTGTTCTCTCCGTCTGAATTTAAGGGGCTGTCTGAGACAGCGAGGCGTTTGGCTTCCCTGTTTTGGCCAGCCCCCCATAGTCAGATGGACAACTGTTCTCTCCGTCTGAATTTAAGGGGCTGTCTGAGACAGCAGAGCGTTTAGCTTCCCTGTTTTAGCCAGCCCCCTATGGTATATGGTAGACATAGCATAGAACAGTGTTTCCCAACCAGTGTGCCTCCAGCTGTTGCAAAACTACAACTCCCAGCATGCCCGCACAGCCAAAGGCTGTGAGCCCTTTCATATGAGCCCTTGTGGGAGTCACGGTCCATGAGCATCAGGAATTCATTAATAAATTGTGAATTTAACGTTTAATGATTTCCCGATGACGCACCTATATCGAGAACGGAGCGGGGAGCACTGTTGCTGTAGGACACATTTCCCATGGTATGTCCACCACCAAGCGCTAATCCCCGCCTCTCACATAGAAGTGAATGGAGGGCGGCAGCGCAGTGCGACCTCATCTACTTTCTTGGCTTCGTTCTCAATATATGTGAGGGTACCAGCCGTGGGACCCGCACCTATAAGACAATGTAGGTATATCTTAAAGTGGTATGCCCCCATTGTATGAGATGAGAAAACCCCTTTAAGGCCTCTTGCACACGACTGTATGCCCCAAGAGACATACGGTCCGTGAGCGGGCCATATGTCCCGTAGTGGCATTGATCGTGCGCACGAGAGCACACAGCATCATAGTGTACAATCATCCTGTGCAAGTTGAGCTGCCCGCGGGGATATAGTCTTGCACTAATAGATCATATGAGTGCGGGACAATAGCCCAGTTTGCGGCACAACATGGTCAGCATCATGATGCTCTGTACTCCTGTACGCACGATCAATGACGATCAGGGACATATGGCCCGCTAACGAACAATATACATCTTTAAGTGCATGTAGTCATGTACAAGAGTCCAAAAGGTGTGGTCCATTATCAAAGCCGGACCAGCTTTGGAACTTCAACAAGATAGCCCTGGAGAAATGTAGGAGCATTAAAACCCTATAGATCTGAATACATGAAGATGGAACCTAAAGATACTTTTCCTTCCAAAACGGATCCGCTAAACGGATGACAAAACGCAAACCAACGTGACAAACGGATCCGTAAAACAGACGGATCCGTACAAACGGATCCGTCTGAATGGCTTCCGTTTGGCTCCGTTTAGTCAGTTTATTGACGGATCCGTTTGAAATGCCCTTCAAACGGATCCGTCAAACGCTAGTGTGAAAGTAGCCTTAGAACAGTAGTAGAATAGAGCCAAACACTATATGGTACATTGAACCAATCTGCACAACACAACTAGTGGTCTCACACATTATGGAGGCAAAAAATGTCTCTAATTAACTCTTGACAACACTTACCGACACGGAGGGGGGACAATCAAAGAGGACGAGCAACAGTCACGACGCGCTCACAGGTAATCCACCTTATGGCATGATCCAATCAACTATGTAAAGATCAAAGTCTATCATAACTTTATGGCATGAAGGTCTTTGAATCCAGAAAATTTCCAGGACTTTGAAAGTGTCCTCAAATGCAGTTATGAAAACCATCCAACTGTATGTTAACACTAAATTAACAGCACCTCAAACAAGAACCTACATAAATGCTTCACAGAGATCAAATATCAGACACACCTCAACTGTTAAGAGGAGACTTTGAGACTCGAGCAAAAAGCATTTGTCGTGTAGACAAAGTTAGTACAAGGCACTTACTAATGTATTGTTATTATCCATATTGCTTAATTTGCTGGCTAGACTCACTTTTCCATCGCATTATATACTGCTCGTTTCCATGGTTATGACCACCCTGCAATCCATCAGCGGTGGACGCACTTGCATACACGTGCGAGCTGGCGCCATTTTTTATTTTTATTTTTTGAGTTCCTTGTTCATGAATTTATTGGTTAGTTGTGTGGCAATTTGGTTTTATGAAAACATATAAATATGAACTTTTTTTTCAAGCAAAATACCCTCCCAATCCCTCCCCCACACCGCTGGCGCCATTTTTAAAGATGCAACTTCTGTCGTACATATCTGGCTGACGTCGGGAAGGGGTTAACCAGCATGGTTACCACAGCATTCTGCAGTGACATGCCATGTCATCTGGTTTGCCCTTAGTGTGACCATCATCTGTGTTTCAACAGGACTATGACCCCAAACACACCTCCACGCTATGTAAGGGCTATTTAACCAAGAAGAGTGATGGACTGCTGTTTCAGATGACGTGATCTCCATAATCAACTGACCTTAACCTAACTGAGATGCTTTGGGATGAGTTGGACCCCAGATAGAAGGAAAAGCAGCCATGTGCTCAGCATCTCCTTCCAGCCTGTTAGGGACCTCCTCATATAACTGATTGAGTGAACACTAAGAGTGTCAAACGCTGTCATCGAAGTAAAAGGGAGCTACCTTGAAAAACCTAAAATATATTCCGGTTTAGCACTATTTTGCTTAACTTCATATGTTTTGCTTGCTTAACTTCATATGTTCATTCCTTCATCATTTTCCTTCCATCTTCAATATGATTAATATCATGTAAAAAAAAGAAAAAAAAAAAAAAAACCCATGGAATGAAAAAGTGTTTCCAAACTTTCGACTTGGGCTCTATATATTGTATGTAACATTCTCTCTCTGAGAGAATTGTTAATAATTTTGGCAGCAATAAAGGTACATCACATTTATTTACGGATTATGATTCCTCATCAAATTCTCTTTCAGATACATATGTCACATACAGTTGCAAGAAAAATTATGTGAACCCTTTGGTATGATATGGATTTCTGCACAAATTGGTCATAAAATGTGATCTGATCTTCATCTAAGTCACAACAATAGACAATCACAGTCTGCTTAAACTAATAACACACAAAGAATTAAATGTTACCATGTTTTTATTGAACACACCATATAAACATTCACAGTGCAGGAGGAAAAAGTATGTGACCGCCTAGACTAATGACATCTCCAAGAGCTAATTGGAGTGAAATGTCAGCCAACTGGAGTCCAATCAATGAGATGAGATTGGAGGTGTTGGTTACAGCTGCCCTGCCCTATAAAAAACACGCACCAGTTCTGTGTTTGCTTTTAACAAGAAGCATTGCCTGATGTGAATGATGCCTCACACAAAAGAGCTCTCAGAAGACCTACGATTAAGAATTGTTGACTTGCATAAAGCTGGAAAGGGTTATAAAAGTATCTCCAAAAGCCTTGCTGTTCATCAGTCCGTGGAGAAAGTTCAGCACTGCTGCTACTCTCCCTAGGAGTGGCCGTCCTGCAAAGATTACTGCAAGAGCACAGTGCAGACTGCTCAATGAGGTGAAGAAGAATCCTAGAGTGTCAGCTAAAGACTTACAAAAGTCTCTGGAATATGCTAACATCCCTGTTAGTGAATCTACGATAGGTAAAACACTAAACAAAAATTGGATTTCATGGGAGGATACCACAGAAGAAGCCTCTGCTGTCCAAAAAAAACATTGCTGCACGTTTACAGTTTGCACAAGAGCACCTGGATGTCCCACGGCAGTACTGGCAAAATATTCTGTGGACAGATGAAACCAAAGTTGAGTTGTTTGGAAGAAACACACAGCACTATGTGTGGAGAAAAAGAGGCACAGCGCACCAACATCAAAACCTCATCCCAACTGTGAAGTATGGTGGTGTGGGCATCATGGTTTGGGGCTGCTTTGCTGCATCAGGTCCTGGACGGATTGCTATCATCAAAGGAAAAATGAATTCACAAGTTTAACAAGACATTTTGCAGGAGAACTTAACGCCATCTGTCCACCAGCTGAAGCTCAACAGAAGATGGGTGTTGCAACAGGACAACGACCCAAAGCATAGAAGTAAATCAACAACAGAATGGCTTAAACAGAAGAAAATACGCCTTCTGGAGTGGCCTAGTCAGAGTCCTGACCTCAACCCGATTGAGATGCTGTGGCATGACCTCAAGAAACTGATTCACACCAGACATCCCAAGAATATTGCTGAACTGAAACAGTTCTGTAAAGAGGAATGGTCAAGAATTACTCCTGACCGTTGTGCATGTCTGATCTGCAACTACAGGAAACGTTTAGTTGAAGTTATTGCTGCCAAAGGAGGTTCAAACAGTTATTAAATCCAAGGGTTCATATACTTTTTCCACCTGCACTGTGAATGTTTACAAGGTCTGTTCAATAAAAACATGGTAACATTTAATTCCTTGTGTGTTATTAGTTTTAGCAGACTGTGATTGTCTATTGTTGTGACTTAGATGAAGATTAGATCACATTTTATGACCAATTTGTGCAGAAATCCATATAATTCCAAAGGGTTCACATACTTTTTCTTGCAACTGTATACCCTTTCATATTTGAAAATATCCACTTGGTTCCAAGATAATAGCTTTTAAAGCAGCTCTGTCACCAAGAAATGCATCACTGTGTGATAATCTGATAGCTTGGTGCTAAGTGCTTGGTTTTGCATGTAGAGATCTCACGTTTAAATCTTTAGAGAGACTTCGAAGTTTTTTTCTTCAGATATTTTCTTTCTTCCACATTATCCCATAATAAAAGTCTATTGGGCACATTTATTATAACCAGCGTTTTAGATGCCGGTCTTAATAACCCCTGCACTGGCGGTGGATTGCTCTGGCCTCTACATAACTTTGCTATATTCACCGCCGATTCTAAATGTAAGACATCTTCCTTGCTGTCTTACATTTAGACCATCTTCTACACCTAAACCTGGTGTAGAAAATGAGATGGACCTGCTGGCCCGTCCTCTTCCCCGCCTACGCCACACCCCTTTTTTTTACACCTGGCAGGAGCGGGAAAGAAGTTGCAGATTCAGCTAAACATGGCGTGACCCCCTATGTTTTTAGGCTTACAAATGCTAATAAATAATGCTGGTTACTTTATAATCATATATTGTGCCTGTGCGAAAAAATAAAGTAATAGGTTTCAGGCTTCTAAGCAAAAAATATATATATATATATAGTAAGACCTTTTATTGTTCTTATATGATGATATATACCACATCGAGAAGCATGTGTTTTCTATGCTTTTAAGCTAACACATATTACAAGTGTCTTTATAATCATATATTGTGCTTGTGAATACAGCAGAAATAGGTATATTAGCTTTCTGAGCAGATCTCAATTTGGTGAAGCTATAGTACATTGAGTATATGATATGTAGATGCTAGGAGACAGCTCTGCTCTCAGAGTGTCTAACCCTATCAATCAAGGGGAGGGTGGAGTGTGCAGGGCACAGGGGGTATTACATAGCAGTGCGATTTACTGCGCCCGATTCAGCCTGCCTCCTGGTGCTCCAATTGCTCTTTTGCATATGAATAAAAACACAGATGTCACTGCAGCTGTTACAGACAAAACAAATGTATAGTTTTAATCAGCATGATGAGCCCTAACAGACAGTATGCCTGGTGTAATAGAGTTGATCCTAGTGACAAAGCTGCTTTAAAATGGCTACCGTATTGGACACCTCCCTTCACAGATTTGCCCCTCCTCCTTATCTATTATCTGCACACAGGATAGAATTCATAACCACCATGTTCTATTTCTTTCATAATTAAGATTATTTGCTTCTACGGTGTAAAAAATATTCTAAATTGCTTTGTCTCAATACTCCAAAGGCTTGGTCTGGTGGTTAATCTTGCTACCTTGCAACATGGGTGCTATGGATTCAAATCCAAGCAGGGAAAATGTCTTAGTTTTGATATTCTTCCTATGTTTAGAAGGGGGTCTACATTTATCCCCAAACTTCAAAAACACTTGTAGGGTTGTTTCAGGTGCATGCTCAATGGAAAGGATGCCTCATAACAGGGATCATAACATTCACAAACCTAACAGTCGCACCAGAGCAGGGTGACCTCTATAGTAAAGCAGTTCTGGTTTAACTCCATGCAAGACTGAACTGTCAGTGTCTACGAGTGAATAATTTTTTTTTTTTGTATATATATTATTTCTTTTTATTTTTTATTTTTTTGTATTTCTTCATACTAAGTAAATATAACATTTAAGATTATTTTTTTTTTGTATTTCTTCATACTAAAGGTAATATAACATTTATTGGGTGGGAATTCCGTGCCGTCATGGTGGATTCATGGAAAAGGAATTACTAGTAAGTCTAATTCAGTTTTTCCCATTTCACCACCATGACGGCATAGTATATGAGACCTAACAGAGCAACAATTTTAGGGGCGGGCTATGGCTTGGAGGACCTTCCTACCAAAGGATAATTTGGAAGATCCTGACAAGACAAGCCTATAATGCTTAATGAATGTATGCACATTTGACCAGGTCATGGCTTTGCATATCTGGTCCAAAGATTTTTGGCATAGGAAGAAGATACTGCCTTGGTGGATTGAGCCTTAATTTTACCGGGCAAGCAAGATTTTGGACACGATAACAATGACAGATCGTCTGTTTTATCCACCTGGCAATGGAGGCTTTTGAGGCTGCTTTCCTTTTATTTTTGCCTGCAAACTGGACTAGAAAATTGTCAGCTCTTCTGAACTCCCTAGAGCCTTCTATATAATTTATAACTGTACGTCTAACATCTAGGGAATGGAAACTTTCCTCTTTTTGATTTTTTGGGTTATTACAAAATGAGGGAAGAACTATATCCTGATTTCTATGGAATTCGGAAACTACCTTTGGCAAGAACCCCGGATGTGGTTTGAAAATAATGTGATCGTCCCTAATAGTTAAATAGGGTTGTTTAATGGATAAGTCCTGAATTTTGCCTAATCTCCTAGCAGAGGTAATGGCCACCAGCAAGACTGTTTTGAGCAAGAGAAATTTAACCGAGGCTTCATCCAGAGGTTCAAAAGGGCTAGACCTTAGGCCTTGTAGAACTATGTTTAAATCCCAAGATGGTACACGAGGTCTGATAAGGGGCTTCAAACGAGTGCAGAATCTTGCAGAATCTTTTTATCCATCTATGTGCTGACAAATTTGAGTCAAAAAATATGCTTAGGGCCGCAATCTGTATTTTTATGGTCGATGGCCGAAGACCCATGTCCAAACCCTATTGAAGGAATTCTAGGATTTTTTTGTATATTTGGAGGAGACCGATTTGGATATATCTCTCCCAACCAGGTGCAGAATTTTCTCCAGTTCTTTAAGTAAATTGCCAAAGTGACCCTTTTCCTACAGGCTTTGAGTGTGTAGATCACTTCGTCTGATAAGCCTTGTCTCTTTAGGATTTCTGACTCAGGATCCAGGCTGATAGCCTGAAGAATTCAAGATGTGGATGAATCAATGGGCCTTGTGTTAGAATGTCCTTTCTGTAGGGAAGGATGCAAGGGTCCTGGATCGACAACCTTTTGAGAACCGAGAACCAGATTCTCTTTGGCCACCATCGTGTTATCAAAATGAGATTTGGTCTGTCCTGAATGATTTTCTGAACCACTTCAGCTGAAATGGAGGGAACGCATAAGCCAAATTCCAATCCCAGATTTGGGAGAAGGCATCTATTGCCCAAGGGTTGTCCCTTGGATTTAGGGAGTAGAATTTGCAGGTTTTTGCATTTGTTTTTGAGGCGAATCGATCTATGCTTGGAGAGTCCTGTGATTCAGAAACCATTCTCGCCGCCAATTGGTTTTGGTAACCCTTTAGGTGAACTGCGGAAATTGATTTTACGTTTCTTTCTTCCCAAGATAATATTTTTTCCGACAGCCTCATCAGATCCTGTGATCTCGTTCCTCCTTGTCATCTCAAATAAGATACAGTTGCTATGTTGTTGGACAGAATCTTTATATGATGACCTAAGCAGATTTTATAATTTCCCAAACTGCTTTTAGCTCTCTGTAGTTTGATGATTTTTCTGCAACGCTCTTTGGCCAGAGACCTTGAAAGAAGTTTTCTTCTATGTATAATCCCCAACCTGATTTGCTTGCATCTGTTTGAATTTGGATACATGGTATTTTCTGCCAGACCAAACCCTTGTCGAGATTTGAGGACCTTGTCCACCATGTGAGGGATGATTTTACCCACACTGGGATCTGGACCTTCCTGTCCAACAAAACCTGTCTTTTGTCCCAAACCTTCAATAGCCAGTTCTGGAAGGTTCTGAAGTGGAACTGTGCCCAAGGAACTGAACATATGCACAACATCAGAACTCCCAACACCCTCATTATGTCTCTGAGCAAAAATTTTGTTTTTGGAATTTTTTTCTTTTCTGTCTCAGGCCCAATATCTTCTCTTCTGGGAGGAAGGAGGACTGTCTGGCTGAGTCTAGGAGGATACCCAAGAATTTTATCCTTGTTTGGGGATGAACACAGGATTTTTTTTAATTTACAATTCAAGCCAGATCTTCTAATAGGCTTAGAAAGGCATGGTGGTCACTTTGCATCTGTTCTTTTGAATCTGCCAGAATTAGGAAGTAATCTAAATACGGTGTTATTATTAGACTTTGTTTCCTGAGGTGAGCTATCATCTCCACTATGATCTTGGTAAAGACCCTGGGGGGCGAGGAGATACCGAAAGGGAGACTTGTAAACTGGAAACAACAAATTTTCCCTTTTAGATCTTTTACTGTGAATCTCAGGAACTTTTGGCACTACTCTTGAATTGGGACGTGATAATACGCATCTTTTAAATCGGCAGTGCACATCAGCGCATTCTTCCTTATTAATGGAATCGTGGATGAGAGAGACTTCATCTTGAACTTTTTGTACAGAATATTTCTGTTTAGCTGTTTTAAAATAATTATAGTATGGAAGGATCCATCCGGTTTGCATACTAGAAAGAGGGTTGAATAAAAACTCTCCTTTTCTTGAGCTGAGGGAACCTGCATAACTGCTCCTAACCGTAACATGTCTTGAAGACCCTTCCAGATTTTTTGAGACAGACTTTTTGACGAGGGTGAAGTGACTACATATTTGTTTGGGAGAAGAGAGGAGAATTCTAATTTGTATCCCTTCTCTACGATTGTTTTTTACCCAGGGATTTGATGTTATTTGCTTCTACTGACATGATTTTGGCGTCATTGTCTATCGCTTTTATTTTGGGTATTAAGAAGGAACTCCCTACATCGACCACCCTTGGGGTAGCTCCACCTTCCTGTCTTTCCTTTTCCCCTGTATGACCTTTCTTGTCCCCCATAGGGACGAAAAGGAAATTTCTTCTTTGGGGTCTTTCCTCTGGAAATCCTTTTTTCTTATCCGTCACTTTCTCGAGAATCCTGTCGAGGACAGGACCAAAGACATATTCTCCCGAGAAAGCGATGGAGCACAATTTCATTTTTGAGGCTTTGTCACCCAACCATGACTACATCCATAAGACTCTCCTTGCCGTATTAGAGAGGGCTGCATCTTTAGCAGAGAACCTTACTGTTTCTGCAGAAGCGTCTGCCAGGAAGGCAGTGGCCGAATTTAGTAGGGGTAAAGACTCTATAATATCCTCCCTTGGGGTTTTATTTTTCAGATGACCCTCCAGCTCATTTAACCACAAGTACATTGATCTTGCCACAGATGTTGCAGCTACCGTATGTTTGTTTTAATGATATACATAGCTGCCTCTCAGGACTTGCATAAAAGACTATCTGCCTTCCTCTCCATTGGATCTTTTAACTGGGCGGAATCTTCAAACGAAAGGGAGGTATTTTTGTTTACCTTCGCTACCTGTACATAAATTTTTGGTGTTTTGTCAAATACTTGTGATTCAGAGGGATCAAATAAGAGGCGATTTTTGAACTCCTCCCTAGATATACCCAGACGCTTCTCTGGATCAGACCATTCGTCTAGGATCATTTCCTTGATATTTTCATTTATAGGGAATACCTTAGAGCGTTTGGTTCTTAACCCGCCGAACATTTCCTCTTGAATAGAGTGAGGTTTTTGGACATCCTCAATGCCCATGGTAGCTCTCACCGCCTTCAAGAGATCCCCCATTTCTTCAGTTGAATTTTTTTTTTTCGCATCCTCAACAATTTCTCCTTCAGAGAGGAGATCATCATCCTCCCACTGTTTAGAGGGAGCTGCCTCGTCCGCTAAATCTTCAGAGTTGGAGGAGGAGGGAGCCGCCATCTTATGTCTTTTAGGGGGAATAGGACTCAGGCTTGTTTCTCTTAGAGAAGTCAGGAAATATTTAACCTCATCATGTATAATGGTTCTTAATTCTTCCAACATAGATGGTTGTTCCTCTCTCACAACACATGCAATGCAGTCTTTGCATAGCTTCTTAGAATAATTCTCAGGTAGTTTCTTAAAACAAGAAATGCATTTGAGATTCTTTTTAGGCTTCTTTTGAGCCTCCTTAGCGACCTATAGTAAGAGAGGAACAAGTATTAACCCCTCAATTGAGGTGGAATATATACCATACCGATCAACAGACACGAGGCCAGCATGATTTCCCCTGCTGAGCATTGGTAAGTGACCGCTGACGAGCAGGGGAACTGTTACAGGGGATTAAAACTCAAGGAAGGCCCCAGCCTCGATGAGTACGCCGATAAAAAAATAATAAAATAGTATCCCGTTCCTTTTTTTCACCTCCTGACAAGCAGAGAGGACTTTCTCTGTCCTGGCCACTGTAGGGGTCAATCTCATACTGAGGTGGGAGGCGGCAATTTAACCTTTCTCTGTTTCCTGCCCCTGCAGAGGTCAGGGGTCAATCTCATATACTATGCCATTGTGAGATTGTGAATAAGCTCTGCCTGTATAAGGTTTATGTTTAAAGTGTACTTAAACTGTCATTTGGCATTCCGGGCACTAGAGGCCTCTGTTTTGCAGCTACAACCAGCACACTCTGGTATTTGCATATGTAAAGTAGGTGATGACTCATCCTGCTGCTTGTGAGTGTACCAGGAAGTGTTGATCTGACATGGTGGAAGGATTGTGCTGTGAGGGACTTAACCCGATTCCATCCTGGCTTGCAGATGTCTGGCAGTGAATGGACACTCAAAGGAAGGAGAGTAGCTGTCGTCTCCTTACTGAATCCAGCTCTTTGAAAGAGAGGTTGTCCCAGGAAGACCAGTTTGAGTGTGTGGACAGAAAGCCTCATCATCAAGCAAGGCTGCACGGTTTCTGAGAGCTTGGTGGCCATCCCGGGTAAGCGGCATCCTAGGGCCCAGAACGGACGAAGGTCAGTACACCCGTTTACTCCATGCTTTACACTAGTGGCGCCTGAAAAACAGAGACTAAGCCTAGGCCTGAAACTAGATAACTATTTAGGGTTGTGTTATTGCCAGGTTGTTCGGGACTGTTCTGTGGCGCAGTCCTCTGTAGCGGCACAGCACGACTTGCAGGCTCTGCTGTGTCCGCCATCGGCTAGGCCTGTCCAGTGGGCAGGGACATTGACTGTGGGTCCGGGATATAGCGTTTTCTATGCATATTTGTATTGTTTTGGTTATGCCTGTGTTATTACTTTTTGCCTAAGTAAAGTTTCTGTTCTTGCATATTAAGCTGGTGTCGGTGTTGCTTTCCTTGTCTGTGACTTCGCTGTATCCTGGGGAGCCCACCCCGGTACACGGCTTACAACTTGGCGTAGGATACAGCGACCGTTAGGGACGGGAACACGGCGGGAGATCGTTCCCCGGCGCTAGTGGTGCCGGATCAGGACCCAGCCCAGGGTGCACAGGCGCAAGTCCAGCTTGCCCCCAACAATATGGCTACCCCAGTAGGATACATCCCTGTAGGGGCGCTGCTGCGTCATCTGCCAAAGTATGACGGTAACAACATGACATTGCAGGACTGGACTGAAAGGGTGCGAAGTGCGGTTAAAATGTGTAACCTGACCCCCGAACTGCGGGCCGAGGTTGCGTTGGGAGCCCTAGAGGATGACGTCAGGCAGACAGTGATGGTAAGGCCTGACTCCGAGAGAGATACCCTAGAGAAGATATTCTCCCTGCTAGAGAGAGCCCAAGGGGGGCGGGCCAAAGTGGTACAGTTACAGAGTCACTTCTTTAACTGACCCCAGCGAGAGGGCGAGACCCTGATGCAATATTCCAATGCTCTACAGGAGACACTGAATGAGATACAACGACGAGACCCTGAGGCTATGCCTTCCGGGAGGTGGACCGGCTCCTATGAGATCAGTTCATAGTGGGGCTCTCCAATAAATTCTTACAAGATAAATTACAAGAGATGACCCGAACAATGGCCGATATAACATTCTACAGTGTCTACTTAGCCGCCGTAGAGAGAGAGGAAGAGCCCATACCTGTGGCAGCAAGAGTGGTGAATAGCACGCATGTTACAAGGGACCGGTCTGAAGAATCAAAGTCCTTGAAGGATGTGGTCCAGGCCCTGCGGGTGGAATTGAAAGAGCTACAGCTAGAAGTGTCCCAGATGAAGGCAGAACCATCCCGGGCAGTCCGGAAACGGTCCCCGCACCTCGTGCCACTCAACCCAGAACAACCCCGGTGAGGGAGCCGGTCAGAAGAGGGCCCCTCTGTTGGGCTTACTGAAAGTACGGCCATATGGCCAGAGAGTGCCCAGAACAGGTAGGGTCTGAGCCAACGTTAAACTTCCGACCGCTGCAGTAGCTGGGCGCCCTGCGGCGGTGCACCAGAAGTTAAGCCCTCTGCGTGAAGAACGTGACTTGTATGCCAGCAGCCCTGTATTAGAAGCCGAGTTGGAAGGCCGAAAGGTCTGCTGCCTAGTTGATACAGGGTTAGAGTATACCCTAATGCCTCTGGAGTTCTTCGAGAGGCACTTCGGGCATATGATGGAGCCCGAGGACAAGAGCGTCATCAGGCTGACGGCTGACGATAATAGAGAGATGGATGTCCGAGGGATAGTCTGGATGCGTGTCCGACTGTTTGGGCAAGACATCAGCAAGAAATGGGTCGTGCTGGTGGACCATTTGTCCAGGAAAGGAATGGACGTGACTCTGGGCATGAATATACTGAGAGACCTAGACCATCAACTCTATGCCAAGGAAGGGCCAAAGTACTGGCAACGGGCCACTGCACACCGACCTACCCAGAAGGTCTTACAACAGATGGTGAGGAGCTGTAGCCTGCAAAAGAGTAACCTGTTCGGTTGGGCCATTGGAGATGTGAGGGTGCTCCCGAAGAACCCGCTGAAGATCCCACCTCGACAAGAGCGAATATTGATGCTGCCAGTGGGGGCTGGACGATGATTGAATGGACTGGAGGTCCTAATTGAAACCGCTTATCAAGAAGAAACGCAGATTCGCCCACTGGTAGCCCAGGCCCTCGCCATTGTGAAGGACGGATGTGTGCCTATACGCTGCTGTAATGTTGAGGACTGCGAGTTAACCGTCCCCGCAAACACCCTGATGGCCAAAGTTTATGTGTCCGAAGGGGGTATTGCTCGACGAAGGGGCTTCACGCTGCAGCCGGATAGGAGATCAGCCTGGACCTATGCTGTGGAGATCCATTCAAGGGAAACCCTGACAGCGGAGTGGAACGGTCGAGTGATCATGGCCCGTATGGGAGTGGACTGCAGAACCCTGACCCCGGGGGAACAAAAGCTGCTGGAAGACACCCTCTGGGAATTTCAGGAGGCCTTCTCA
The DNA here is from genome assembly GCF_905171765.1 of Bufo bufo. Taxonomy (NCBI): domain Eukaryota; kingdom Metazoa; phylum Chordata; class Amphibia; order Anura; family Bufonidae; genus Bufo; species Bufo bufo. The sequence goes on along the minus strand of NC_053394.1, from coordinate 263,189,114 downwards.
AGACATGATGAGGACTTTGGGTGTGCTACTGCCATCGAACATGAAATCCCAACCGGTGATGCTGCGCCGATCAGGGAACGCTACCGGCAGATCCCACCTAAGATGTATCAGGAGGTGAAAGATATGGTGGCCAGCATGTTGGAGAACTGGGTGATCCAGGAGAGTCAAAGTTCGTGGGCTGCTCCGGTAGTCTTGGTGCGGAAGAAAGACGGGAGTCTCCGGTTCCACGTGGATTATCGGAAGCTGAATGCTCAGACCGTCCGGGATGCCTACCCCCTTCCGTGGATTGAGGAGTCATTATCAGCCCTGAGCCAAGCAAAGTTCTTCTCAACACTTGACCTGGCTATTGGGTACTGGCAGGTGCCGGTGGCCAAGAAGGACAAAGCAAAGACGGCCTTCATTCTACCTATGGGACTCAACGAGTTCAACCAGAGGCCCTTCGGCCTCTCCAATGCTCCGGGGACATTCCAGCGATTGATGGAACACTGTCTGGGGGACCTCAACTTCGAATCAGTATTGATATACCTGGATGACATAGTAGTGTTCGAGGCTTCCTTTGAAGATCACCTCCAGAAGCTGCGACAAGTCTTGGGACGACTACGAGACCATGGGCTCAAGATCAAGCCAAAAAAATGCCAGTTGTTCCGACAGCAAAAAGCATACTTAGGACATGTGGTCACCCAGGAGGGGGTAAAACTGACCCCCAGCAAGGTGGAGGCCGTTCAGAAGTGGCCCCGGCCAAGTACGCTACGGGAGGTACGGGCGTTCGTGGGACTGGCCGGCTACTACAGGAGGTTTATACCCAAATTCGCTCATCTGGTGGGCCCGTTAAACGAGTTGCTAAGAGGCACGGCTGGGGGCCCGAAGAAACGCCCTGTCAACTGGGGGTCCCGGCAACAAGAGGCCCTTGAAGCGGTGAAAGAGGCGCTGACCAATGCCCCGATCCTGGCTTACGCGCGGTTTGATACCCCATTCCTGCTGTATAATGATGGAAGCCTACATGGTCTGGGGGCCATATTGTCCCAAGTCCAGGATGGACGAGAGAGAGAGTCATCACCTATGGGAGCCGGTCCCTAAGAGAGTCAGAACGCAACCCTGATAACTATAGCTCCTTTAAACTGGAACTACTGGCACTGTTGTGGGCCATGACCGAAAGGTTTGCAGAATACCTGACTGGTGCAGAAGTGACCGTGATGACGGACAACAACCCATTGGCACACCTGGAGAATGCCAAGCTCGGCGCACTCGAGCAAAGATGGTTGGCCCACCTCTCTAAGTACCAATACCGCATCAAGTTCCAGTCCGGTACGGAGAACGGCAACGCCGATGCACTCTCTCGAGTTCCAGTAGGACAGTCGACTCAGAGAGCCGATGAGGAGTTAGAGGATACTGAAACTCCTGACCTTGGACACTTACCTCTGTTCCCGGATGTGGCACATTCAAGTGGGGTGGCGTCTGGAATGATGCTGGTGCTGGGGAAAACGTTGACTGATTGGGAGAGAGTCCAGGATAGCTGCCAGGATTTGTGGAAAGTGAAAGAATGGGTTTGGAGCAAGATCTGGCCTCGGCCAGAAGAACGAGCCCTCCTGACCCCAGAGGGTCAGAAGTTGTTAAGGCAGTGGGACAAGCTGACAATTACCCAGGGCCTCCTGTGCCGGATCATATACTTACAGTCAGAGCTGCAGTACCGGCAACAGATTGTCATTCCCATGTCGTTGGGACCGGAGGCCGCCAGGGAAGCTCATGAAAAGAAAGCTCATTTTGGGAGCGACAAAACGTTCAAGTGGCTCCAACGGCTGGTATACTGTCCAGATCTGGCCAACATGGTGGCCGCGGCATGTCTTAAGTGTCGATCCTGTGGGTTGAGTAAGAGTACTGAGCAGCGGGCTCCTTTGCAGACCATCCGCACCTCAGCGCCCCTAGAACTTCTGATGATCGATTATGTACAGATTGGATATTCTACCTCGGGACACTCATACTGTCTAGTCATGACAGATCACTTTACCAAGTGTGCGGTGGCTGTGCCCACCAGAGACCAAACCGCAGAGTCGGCCGCAGAAGCTGTCTGTAAACACTTTACATACAGATACATTCTGATCAGGAAGCATGCTTTCAGGGTACTCTAATGAATGAACTGTGGCAACTGTATGGGATTGAACGCTCCCGAACCACTCCATATCACCCACAAGGAAACGGGGCGTGCGAACGCTTCAATCGCACCTTGCTTCAGATGCTGCGGAACTCTGGAAGACAGTCAGAAAGCCCAGTGGCCCGCGTACCTACCTGAGTTGATGTGGGCCTATAACAGAGTACACAGTACCACCAGATACTCTCCACATATGCTCATGTTTGGACGAGCCGGACGGGAGATTGAAGATCTCCACATGCCTAATCAGATGGAGCCCCCACCGAGAAGTACCACCGCATGGGTGCAGGAGCACCGCCGCTGGCTGAGAGTGGTCCACAAGGTTGTGGGGGAGCGCCTGGGACAGGTGGTATAACCTAACCCAAGACCAGTGCAGAAAGATGGGTATGTCCCTGGTGATCGGGTGATGGTCAAAGCCAAACGGCCGTCAGGGAAGTTGGATGGACGGTGGGAGGCAGTTCCATACACGGTGAAGAGAAGAGTAGACCCAGCTATTCCGGTCTATGAGGTAGAGCCAGTAGGGACAGGGGGACCCTCACGGAACTTACACCGTAATATGTTGAGACGTTGCAATTTTGATGAACCTGTGTGCGCAGAGGGGGTGCCTCCTCACGCTCAGGGTATGGAGGAAAGTCCCTCAGATGAGGAAGAGGAGGAATGGTGGGTAGTCCCTGCCCAAGTGTCCACAGAGGTTCCGGCCGTGGCAGGTTTGCCACCCAGATGCAATGCTGAGCAATCAACAGCTCCTCTCTTGTCAAATATGCCTGATGTCCCCAGTGTTTCTGAAACCCCCAATCTGAGAAGGTCAGCGAAGCCCAATGCTGGTGTGCCTCCACAGCGCTATGCCCAGGATGATTTAGTATGGGGAGAGTTTCCGAGGGCGACAACTTCTAGTGGGGTGCCATGTGAGATTGTGAATAAGCTCTGCCTGTATAAGGTTTATGTTTAAAGTGTACTTAAACTGTCATTTGGCATTCCAGGCACTAGAGGCCACTGTTTTGCAGCTACAACCAGCACACTCTGGGATTTGCATATGTAAAGTAGGTGATGACTCATGCTGCTGCTTGTGAGTGTACCAGAAAGTGTTGATCTGACATGGTGGAAGGATTGTGCTGTGAGGGACTGAATCCGATTCCATCCTGGCTTGCAGATGTCCGGCAGTGAATGGACACTCAAAGGAAGGAGAGTAGCTGTCGTCTCCTTACTGAATCCAGCATTTTGAAAGAGAGGTTGTCCCAGGAAGACCAGTTTCAGTGTGTGGACAGAAAGCCTCATCATCAAGCAAGGCCGCACGGTTGCTGAGAGCTTGGTGGCCATCCCGGGTAAGCGGCATCATAGGGTCCAGAACGGACGAAGGTCAGTACACCCGTTTACTCCATGCTTTACACTAGTGGCACCTGAAAAACAGAGACTAAGCCTAGGCCTGAAACTAGATAGCTAGTTAGGGTTGTGTTATTGCCAGGTTGTTCGGGACTGTTCTGCGGCGCAGTATTGACGTTGCAGGCTCTGCTGTGTCCGCCATCGGCTAGGTCAGTCCTCTGTAGCGGCACAGCATGACTTGCAGGCTCTGCTGTGTCCGCCATCGGCTAGGCCTGTCCAGTGGGCAGGGACATTGACTGTGGGTCCGGGATATAGCATTTTCGATGCGTATTGTTTTGGTTATGCCTATGTTATTATTTTTTGCCTAAGTAAAGTTTCTGTTCTTGCATATTAAGCTGGTGTCGGTGTCGCTTTCCTTGTCTGTGACTTCGCTGTATCCTGGGGAGCTCACCCCGCTACACGGCTTACACCGTCATGGTGGTGAAATGGGAAAATGAGTTTGCGATTTCCAGTAGAAAATTTGTATATGATACTACAGAAGATGTACGCTCTATAAACAGTATGCAATTCATTTTTTTTTTCTATAATCGTGATTCCTTTCTTCACCCAAATGTTCTTAATATCAAGGCTGCTACTTTTCCATGTAAATCATGAAGCTACATAAGCATACTTCTATTATACATTGTGTTGAAGGAAAAGTTACAAATTATAAAGTTGGAGAGATTTTACACTTTGGAAAAACTTTGATATTATTAAAAGTTCTTATCATGTAACATTGGTGGGGGCTGTACAGAGTGAACTGTCCATGGTGCTTCTTCTTGAGATCTCTGGCACAGTGCAGCAACGTTAAACATCTTCAATGAACATATGAATATAGAAAGAGATGACGCATGAAACATACAAGTACTTCTATAAAACACTATAGTGATGCTTCTGTGTCACTCCTTATCATGGTCAACATATCAGAGTCTCTGACAGATTATCAATGAAGATGACATGAAATGTCTTATTGCTGTATTATGAAATTTTTCTGAGGTTGTCCGCTTTTTACTATTGATGTCCTGTCCTTAGGATAGATCATCAATATCAGATCGGCGGGGGTTCAACTCCCAGCACCCCTGCCGATCAGCTGTTTGAAGAGAAGGCACCGCTCATACGATCGTTGCATTCTGTGCTCTGTTTGCCTGTTCACCACAGCAATTGCAATGATGAGCAGGAGCAATTGCAAGTATGCCGTCCCCATTCACTTCTATAGGACTGCTCTGTAGCATTCACTTGAACAGACAGAGCCGTCCCATAGAAGTGAATGGGGTGCCATACTTGTAATTACACCTGCTCACCACTGCAATTGCTGCAGCGAGCAGGAAAGCACAGCAGAGAGGGCATTGCTCATATGAGTAATGCCTTTTCTTCAAACAGTTGATTGGCGGAGTGCTGGAAGTCGGACCCCTGACATTTTGATATAGATGACCTATCCCAAGCATAGGTCATCAATAGTAAAAAGTGGACAACTCCTTTAAGTAGTAGGGATGTCTAATATTTTTCTCTACCTGCTTCATCTTTTTACCAATTGATCAAGCGATCGTTCGGCTGACAGCTATTGTCTCCCGACTCCTTCCCATCTTTCCCAAAACTCTGTGTTGAACATGTAAATGTATTTGATGGGGAGAGGGGATAAAGCTGCTGCCAGACACTTCTGGTGGTCGCTAATCTCCCAGGATAATAAAAGGATCAGGAAAAAATATTCACTTTGCCCAATCCTTCTCTCTCTCGAAATTATCTGCTGGGGTTGAGTTAGGGTCCATTCACATGTCTGCAAAATCGGTCCGCATCCATTCCACAATTTTGCGGAACGGGTGTGAACCCATTCATTTTCAAAAGATGTGGACAGCACACAGTATGCTGTTCGCATCCGCACTTCCGTTCCGCGGCCCCACAAAAAATTAGAACATGTCCGATTCTTGTCCGCAGCCATGGACAAGAAAGGGCATTTCTATTATAGTGTCGGTGTCCGTTTTTTACGGATCCTCAATTTGCGGACCGCAAAACAGTTGCGGACGTGTGAATGGACCCTTAGGAGCTCCCTATACACTTTAGACTGTCGGTCAAACCCAATGTTTCCATCACACCTTATCATAGTCATCATATAAGAGTCTCTGATGGATTATCAATGAAAATGACATGAAATGTCCTACTGCTGTATTATGATTATTCTCTGGCCTTGTTATAGGTGGTGACTGATATTTTTCTGTACCTCTGCCATCTTTTTACTAATCGATGAAATGATCATTCAGCCAACAGCTATGTCTCCTGACTCCCTCTTATCTCCCACATAATTCTCGGCTGAGAGTGCATGTGTATTCAATGAGAAGAGAGGAGAAAACTGCTGTCTGGTGCTTCTGGCGGAAGTTTATCTGTCACCGCCAGCTCTCTGAGAAGGTCTGGCAGACGTTCTTCTGTACCTCTTGCATGATGTTCTTTGTTTTGGTTTCACATTGTCATCTCCTTTCCGTCTCCCAGCTGTCACCTATTTACACTAATTTCCTCCCTTTATATTCCCTCCCATACTGCCTCACTTTGCGGTTTATACTACTTCCTGGATTGGAGTGTTCACTGCTGGAGACTTCTGTTACTGCTTGTTCAGATAAGTCCTTTCATGTATTGTGTTTCCTTGCTGGCTTGATTCTAGGTGACCCTAACTCCCTCCGTATTAAGTGCAGGGAGCCGTTGGTCGTGTCCCCTCACTATTATAGGGTTTTCAGGTGTCACACAGTCTAGGTACGAGGGCATGCAATCGTCTACCTCTGAGACCCTTGTATGTGCTGAGCAGTCAGGGTGAGCTCTTATGGTTTTATTGGGGTCACCTTTATGCTCCTTAGTTTGGGATCAAGCAAGTCGGATGTTTATCCATAACTTCCAGCTATCTGCAACATCATCCTTGACATTATAAATCGCCATTACCGTCTTAAGCATGGATCCGGTTTCAGCCTTGATTGACCTCATGCAAGGTCTTTCACTGGAGTTAGCAGATCTCCGTAAAACTGTGTCTCAGTTTCAGGTGACTGGTTCTGCTTGCGTTCATGGAGTTTGTTCCGAGCCTAAGATCTCGCTTCCGGACACGTTCTCCGGGGGTAGTGAGAATTTTGTTCGCTTTAGATAGGTTTGCAAACTCCATTTTCGCCTACTTCCCCATTCCTCTGGTGATGAGGAGCAGAGGGTGGGGATCATCATCTCGCTGCTCAGGGATAACGCTCAGTCTTGGGCCTTTATGCTGCCAGTGGGGGCACGGCCCCTCCGATCGGTGGATGAATTTTTTGTAGCCCTGGGGCAGATATATGATGACCTGGATCGTATTGCTCTGGCTGAATCTAAACTGCGTCTTTTATGCCAGGGTAAACACTCCGCAGAGATATATTGTTCTGAATTTCGGAGATGGGCAGCTGATGCTGGTTGGAATGATGCTGCACTCCGAAGTCAATTTTGCCATGGTCTTTCGGAGGGATTGAAAGATGCATTTGCTTTTCATGAGAGACCTGCCTCGTTGGAGTCTGCCATGTCTCTAGCTGTTCGTATTGACAGGCGTCTTAGAGAGAGAGGAGAGACCACTCCTTCCTGTCATATTCAGTCCAAGGACAGTGGGGCGGTCTCATTCAGTTCGCAGGGACCTCAGTCTCTCTCAATCCCATCTGAGCAGGAGGCCATGCAGCTGGGTTTGCTTGCCTCTGATAGTAGAGGATTCAGCTCTCAGAGGAGGGTTTGTTTCTGTTGTAAGGGTATAAATCATTTGGCTAATGTTTGCCCCTCTAGGAGATTCAGGGAGTTTTCTGAGGGTAATAAGGAAACAAAAAGAAAAAAACACTCTAAAAACTTTCCATTTTTCTACTATTGGCAAGGTTGATGCAAAAATTGAAGGTTTGCCGTTTGCTTTTAGTTCCGTTTTGTCCTACCTGCCAGGGTGGCGCTAGATAGCAAGAACATTGTTTGTGAGATTTTTGTAGATAGTGGAGCAGCTGTCAATCTCATTGATAATCAATTTGCTATAACACATGGTTTCCAGGTATGCACTTTTGAAAAGGATATACCTGTTTTTTCTATCGATTCCGCTCCACTTTCTCAAAAATCGTTAAAGGGCATAGTTCACAATATCCGTTTGACTGTGGGTGATGCTCATGTTGAGGATATGTCATGTTTCGTCCTAAGCAGATTACCTACTCCTCTAGTGTTGGGGCTACCCTGGCTCCCTAAACCTAACCCCACCATTGATTGGCAAGCAAGGCAAATAAATGGTTGGAGTGACTTTTGCAGAGAGAATTGCCTCACGGCATCTCTTTCAGAGGTTTCTACCAAAACTGTACCATCTTTTCTCTCTGAATTTTCTGATGTGTTTTCCGAGAGTGGTGTCCAGGAGCTGCCCCCTCACCGGGAGTACGATTGCCCTATTAATCTCATCCCAGGCACCAAGCTGCCAAAATCACGTTTATACAATCTCTCCCAACCTGAAAGAGTTGCTATGTGTACTTATATCTCTGAGAGCCTGAGAAAGGGACACATCCGACCCTCGAAGTCACCTGTTGCCGCTGGGTTTTTTTTGTTAAGAAAAAAGATGGTTCTTTAAGACCTTGTCTGGATTTCAGGGAGCTGAACTGTATCACAATTCGTGACCCATATCCGCTTCCTCTGATCCCGGACCTGTTTAACCAGATTGTTGGGGCTAAAGTTTTTTCTAAGTTGGATTTAAGAGGGGCATACAACCTGGTCAGGGTCAGGGAAGAGGACGAATGGAATACGGCCTTCAATACCCCTGAGGGTCATTTCGAGAATTTAGTTATGCCCTTTGGTTTGATGAAGGCTCCGGCCGTCTTCCAACATTTTGTGAACAGCATTTTTTATCATTTAATTGGGAAATTTGTACTGGTATATCTAGACGACATTTTAGATTTTTTCTCCTGATTTCAAAACTCATAGGGACCACCTACGTCAGGTCTTGCTCATTCTACGGGAGAATAAATTATACGCTAAACTGGAAAAATGTGTGCTTGCGGTTCCGGAGATTCAATTTCTTGGTTTTCTTCTCTCTGCTTCTGATTTTCGCATGGACCTTGAGAAGGTCCGCGCTGTGCTTGATTGGGAGCTTCCTGAAAATCAGAAGGCGCTGATGCGGTTTTTGGGTTTTGCTAATTATTACAGAAAGTTCATTTTGAATTATTCCTCTGTTGTTAAGCCACTCACTGATATGACTAAAAAGGGGGTAGATTTTTCCTCCTGGTCAGTAGATGAGCTTAAGGCCTTTTCTAGTATCAAAGAGAGTTCCCATTTTGGTACAACCTGATGTCTCTCTACCTTTTATTGTTGAGGTGGACGCTTCTGAGGTGGGTGTGGGTGCGGTCTTATCTCAGGGTCCCTCTCCTGCCAAATGGCGACCGTGTGCCTTTTTCTCAAGGAAACTCTCCTCCGCAGAGAGAAATTACGATGTGGGAGATAGGGAAATGTTGGCCATCAAATTAGCTTTTGAGGAATGGCGCCATTGGCTAGAGGGAGCCGGACACCCAATTACCGTGTTTACCGACCATAAGAATCTGGCCTACTTGGAATCAGCCAAGCGTCTGAACCCGAGACAGGCCAGATGGTCTTTATTCTTGTCTAGGTTTAATTTTGTTGTCACGTTCCGCCCTAGGGTTAAAAATGTGAAGGCTGGTGCCCTGTCACGTTGTTTTCCTGGAGGGGGGAACTTTGAAGACCCGGGTCCCATTTTGGCTGAAGGGGTGGTCGTCTCTGCTCTTTATGCTGATTTGGAGGCACAGGTTCAGGCAGCCCAGGCAGAGGCTCCTGATCTTTGTCCTCCTGGGAGGTTGTTTGTGCCTCTCGCTTTACGACACAAGGTTTTTAAGGAGCACCACGATACTGTCCTTGCTGGGCACCCGGAGAGTAGAGCCACAGTGGATCTCATTGTTTGGAGATTCTGGTGGCCGGCTCTTCGTAAGACGGTTGAGGGTTTTGTGGCAGCCTGCGAGATCTGCGCTCGTGCCAAGGTCCCTCATTCACGGCCATCGGGTTCTCTCCTCCCGTTACCCATTCCTTCCCGTCCTTGGACGCATCTGTCCATGGACTTCATTACGGACCTGCCTCATTTCTCGGGGAAGACTGTGATTCTGGTAGTAGTGGACCGTTTTAGCAAAATGGCGCATTTTATTCCCTTTCCTGGGTTACCCAATGCTAAGACGCTGGCGCAAGCATTTGTTGATCACATTGTCAAATTGCATGGCATTCCTTCAGACATCGTTTCTGATAGGGGCATGCAATTTGTTTCCAGATTCTGGAAGGCCTTCTGTTCTCACTTGGGGGTTCGGTTGTCGTTCTCTTCTGCTTTTCACCCGCAGTCGAATGGTCAGATCGAACGCGTCAATCAGAATCTGGAGACATATCTGGGCTGTTCTGTGGCAGAGAATCAGGAGGATTGGTGTTCTTTTTTGTCCCTTGCTGAGTTTGCTTTAAATAACCGTCGCCAGGAGTCCTCTGATAAGGCACAATTTTTTGGTGCATATGGGTTTCATCCGCAGTTTGGAACATTCTCTGGAGAGGGGTCTTCTGGTTTACCTGATGAGGAGAGATTTTCCTCGTCTTTGTCATTTATTTGGCAAAAGATTCAGGGTAATCTGAAGAGGATGAGTGAGAGATATAAGTGTGTGGCGGATAAGAGACGTGTGACTGGTCCGGACCTGAATGTGGGTGATCTGGTGTGGTTGTCTACAAAGAATATCAAACTGAAGGTTCCCTCCTGGAAGTTGGGTCCTAAGTTTATTGGGCCTTACAAGTTCTTGTCCGTCATCAATCCCGTTGCCTTCCGTCGTGATCTTCCTCAGACTTGGAAGATCCATAATGTTTCTCACAGGTCCCTATTAAAACCTTATGTCCAACCAACTGTTAGAGATGTCGCGAACATAAATTTTCAGTTCGCGAAAGGAGAACGTGAATTTTTGCAAATGTTCGCGAACGGGCGAACCGGGGGAACCGCCATTGACTTCAATAGGCAGGCGAATTTTAAAACACACAGGGACTCATTCTAGCCACAGTAGTGATGGAAAAGTTGTTTCAAGGGGACTAACACCTGGACTGTGGCATGCCGGAGGGGGATCCATGGCAAAACTCCCATGGAAAATTACATAGTTGACGCAGAGTTGGGTTTTAATCCATAAAGGGCATAAATCACCTAACAATCCAAAAATGTTTTGAACAACGTGGTTTAAAACATCCAGTGTGTGTATACGATCAGGTTTTATGTTGTATCGATCAGGTAGTGTAAGGGTTACGCTCGCTTTACAGACATTGACGGACCAAACTCCCCTTTTAATGCACCGCAAACAACCGCAAACAGTCCATTTGCCCAACCGCAAACTCCCTATTTGCACAAGGTTGGATACCAAGCTAGCCATGTCCCGTTTATGTCATTGAAGGTTTCTTCCTCCACCCAGCCACGTACAACACCAAGGGTCCTCGAAAGGTGAATTGAATTGATTTTTAAACAGGGAGATGGTTAAAAAACGCTGGCTCCCTCCCCTTTGTTTTAATCCACGGTCACTGCGTCTGCGCCGTGCAATTTACTGTCACACCCGATATGAGTGGTATTTTCTGTAGTACTATTCTCATCAGTTTAATCCCTGTTACGTCCCCAATCTGGGGTCCATTTATTGAATAGATTTTTCGAACGGGGAGATGGTTAAAAAAAACGCTGGCTCCCTCCCCTTTGTTTTAATCCACGGATGCTGCGTCTGCGCCGTGCAATTTACTATTGCTATTTTGAGTGACCCTACACAACGTGTTGAGACACAATTAAATTATTATTTTCAAATGGTCACTAGGACCAATAGTTGTCTCTTGGTTGACACGTGTGATTGTTGAAACTAAAACGTAACATTTATTATTTACTTATAGATAAAACATTACACTGAACTGACATTTAAAATTGTCAGCTATGCCTGCATGTGAATCGTAAGTTTTATTATGACTTATGGAGCCCTGGGATAGATATGGAGGTGCTACTGGTCGCTCTGCTCTCTTATTCTGCTAGGCTGCTTTGTATTTAGCAGCCAAAGCACCTTGATTCTATTGCCAGCTCTGTTAATGCACAGTGCTGGATCTCACGCGATGACTGATGTGCACTCAACTCCACATATTCTGCCTATCTGGCTGCCACTGTCTTAACAGTTATAGGTAGTGAAACGCAGGCATACACTGTCTAAAATCACATGCTCTACAGGACACTGCCCTCCGACATGTTTCGCCAAACTAACTTGGCGTCTTCAGGGATATGGGCAGTCTGCTGTAGAGGGGGGCGTGACCGGAGCTTATAAGACCTTCCTTCACTGATGTCACGACGTTTGTAACCACTGTGGTTACATTTTGTTACTTGAATACTCTGCGGCCTATCGGAGATCAGCTTGCTAATAATTGTGGTCTCCTCCCCCTTTTTTCCTTCCTCCAATAGCCTCCTCCGTACCTGATGTATTGTGCATACGTCAGAGCCCCAGTTTGTGTCGCTGCCGGCGGTTGATACTGCGCATGTCCCTATACTTATACTCGGCCCTCGCTTCTCAGCAATTTACTGTCACACCCGATATGAGTGGTATTTTCTGTAGTACTATTCTCATCAGTTTAATCCCTGTTACGTCCCCAATCTGGGGTCCATTTATTGAATTTTCAAAAGGGGAGATGGTTAAAAAAACGTTGGCTCCCTCCCCTTTGTTTTAATCCACGGTCACTGCGTCTGCGCCGTGCAATTTACTGTCACACCCGATATGAGTGGTATTTTCTGTAGTACTATTCTCATCAGTTTAATCCCTGTTACGTCCCATATCAGGGATTGCCTTTTGTGAAAAAAAATTTAGGCCGGGTACCTTCGACTGACTTCACAGTGACAGACCAAACTCTGATACACCAAACTGAATTGATTTTAGAAACCGGGAGATGGAAAAAGCAGCTTGGTCGATCCTCTTACTCCCAAGTTGGGGCACTGCGTGTACACAGAGCAATGTGCTGTGACACTCTATATGAGTGGTGTCTTAACTAGTACTATTCCTATCAGTTTAATCCCTGTTATGTCCCCTATCTGGGGACGTGTGTCGAATTGATTAACCATTGTCGAATTAACGAACCATTACGACATCCTGAAATAATTTAGTTCTGAGCTCTTGCTTTGTATTGGAATGGATGGGGATTTTTTAAATTGTCTGCATTATTTCTAATAAACTTTTAAGAGACTTTATTATGATTTTTTTATTTTATGTATTAAAAACCCATACAACTTAAAAAAATAAATAAAAAAAATTAATGTTTTTTTCTATGGAAAATTATCCAGCCGATCGCTTTTGGTCTGATCATAATGAAGCAAAGGCCTTATCATCTGGGGTGTGGCAACATTGCCAACACACTCATAGAGGTGATGATCGCTTCATTGTGATACGCAAGCCCCTTCACCACAACAAGGTAACGATCACGAAGGGGAATTGACACTTGTATGTGCCTTTTTTTTGTTTTGTTTTTGCAGCCACAGTGCAGCACCAGAGGCCAGAAAAATTAGGCATGTACACATGTCTGAAAAATAATGGTATTGTTGCAGCCGCTGTTGTAGCAGCGGCCGTAAAAATTTATGTTTTCCAGGCAGAAAGGTGACTAAAACATTGCGGCTTGAACCCTAGTTGGTGGCGGAGAATTCACGAAAATCATCCGGTATGCAGACATTAAATACAGCAGCGTGGGGACCACTTTGAGGCCAAGGCATGTCATCAGGCCTTTTGTTAGTCAAACGTATCCCCCACTGTCAGTCCCTTCGGGATCCATGCCTCATTCATCTTAATGAAGGTGAGGTAATCAACACTTTTTTGACCGAGGCGACTTCTTTTGTCAGTGACAATGCCTCCTGCTGCACTCAAGGTCCTTTCTGACAGGACACTTGAAGCGGGGCAGGCCAGAAGTTCTATCGCAAACTGGGATAGCTCAGGCCACAGGTCAAGCCTGCACACCCAGTAGTCAAGGTGTTCATCGCTCCTCAGAGTGTCGATATCTGCAGTTAAGGCGAGGTAGTCTGCTACCTGTCGGTCGAGTAGTTCTCTAAGGCTGGATCCCGAAGGGCTGTGGCGATGTGTAGGACTGAAAAAGCTCTGCATGTCCTCCATCAACAACACATCTGTAAAGCGTCCTGTCCTTGCCGCCGTCGTGGTAGGAGGGGGATTACTTTCACCTTTTCCCCAGTTAGATTCCCGTTGTGCTGTGACATCCCCCTTATAAGCTGTGTAAAGCATATTTTTTAGTTTGGTTTTGAACTGCTGCATCCTTTCTGACTTTCGGTAATTTGGTAACATTTCCTCCACTTTCTGCTTATACCGGGGGTCTAGTAGCGTGGCCACCCAGTACAGGTCGTTCTCCTTCATCCTTTTTATACAAGGGTCCCTCAACAGACATGACAGCATGAAAGACCCCATTTGCACAAGGTTGGATGCCGAGCTACTCATTTCCCGTTCCTTGTCCTCACTGATGTCATTGACGGTCTGTTCTTCCCCCCAGCCACGTAAAACACCACGGGTCCCAGATAGGTGACAACAACGAGCACCCTGGAATGCCTGCTGTGGTTGGTCTTCCTCCTCCTCAAAGCCACATTCCTCCTCTGACATCTCTTCCTCATACTCCTCTTGCAGCGTTTTGCCGCAGGTCCGGCAAGCGATGATGACAAGGCTGTTTCTGGTGGTGATGGTGACCACAACTCTTCCTCTTCCATCTACAGCCTGATCCAGCACTCTTCGCAGGGCACGCTCCAGGAAGAAAACAAATGGGATGATGTTGCTGATGGTGCCTTTGGTGCGACTGACTAGGTTCGTCACCTCCTCAAAAGGACGCATGAGCCTACAGGCATTGCGCATGAGCGTCCAGTAACGTGGCAAAAAAATTCCCAGCTTCGCAGAGGCTGCCCTAGCACCCCGGTCATACAAATACTTGTTGACGACTTTTTCTTGTTGGAGCAGGCGGTCGAACATTAGGAGTGTTGAATTCCGACGTGTCGGGCTGTCGCAAATCAAGCGCCTCACTGGCTGTCACGACTGCTATCCCAGCAGCAGTCGTGTCGCACCAGACGGAGGGGAAGGGGGACCCCTATCTACGGATGGGGAATAGAACGGCCACCCCTGACTAACCCTAAGCTGGCACCTGTCTGCCCTGATACCCTAGACTGGGTGTGAACCCGTGTGGCGAGCAGGATGCCTAAACCCTCAGTCACCCTAACAAGACTAGACTGGGGAAAGGCAGATGGGAGCACTAGTCACCATCACTCGTGTCTAGGAGAACAACAGGGGAAGACAGCAACAAACAAACAATCTACAGCAGAGATAGACTTATCCAGTCACGAGCAGAGAAGGTGATCCCAATGACAACAGTCCACGCCAGACAAGAGCTCCACAGCAATACCGTCCAACGATCTCCTTCAAAGGTCAGAATAGCACTGGAAGTAAGGACTATATCTGGCAATGACTGAAAGTGAAACTAATACTAATATAGTAGCTGGGAGTGGCAGACAGGACTCACCTGAGAAGGATGCCTACAAACTCCCAGTCAGGACAAAAAGGTTCACAAGGCAAAACCCCGATGACATACCCTGAACCACGGAGCAAACTCACAAGCTATCGCGAGTAGCAAGTCGCTGCGACCTTCTCCTCCCAGACCTGTCTGGATCAGTCATAGTCGTGACACTGGCATGTTGTTTCGCCGCTGAATATCGGAAAAGTGTGCCATGGCCGTGTAGGAACGCCTGAAATAGCCACACACCTTCCTGGCCTGCTTCAGGACATCCTGTAAGCCTGGGTACTTAGATACAAAGTGTTGTACGATGAGATTCAACACATGTGCCATGCACGGCACATGTGACAACTTGCCCAAATTCAATGCCGCCAACAAATTGCTTCCATTATCACACACCACTTTGCCGATCTCCAGTTGGTGCGGGGTCAGCCACTGATCCACCTGTGCATTCAGGGCGGACAGGAGTGCTGGTCCGGTGTGGCTCTCTGCTTTCAGGCAAGTCAACGCCAAGACAGCGTGACACTGTCATATCCGGGATGTGGAATAGCCCCTGGGGAGCTGGGGGGATTCAGTTGATGTGCAGCCAGACGCCGCAGCAGAAGCGGACTCAGCTGAGGAGGTTATCGAAGAGGATGGAGTAGGAGGAGTAGAGGAGGTGGCAGTAGGCCTGCCTGCAAGTCGTGGCGGTGTCACCAACTCCACTGCAGAGCCACGCATTCCATGCTTGTCAGCTGTCAGCAGGTTGACCCAATGAGCAGTGTAGGTGATATACCTGCCCTGACTGTGCTTTGCAGACCAGGTATCAGTGGTCAGATGGACCCTTGCCCCAACACTGTATGCCAGAGATGCCATGACTTCCTTTTCAATACCTGAGTAGAGGTTTGGGATTGCCTTTTTTGAAAAATAAATTTGTCCGGGTACCTTCCACAGTGGTGTCCCAATAACGACAAATTTTTTGAAGGCCTCAGACTCCACCAGCTGGTATGGTAAAAGCTGGCGGGCTAAGAGTTCTGTCAAGCCAGCTGTCAGACGCCGGGCAAGGGGGTGACTCTGTGACATTGGCCTCTTACGCTCAAACATTTCCTTGACAGACACCTCACTGTGGGCAGATGAGATGGAACTGCTGAAGGTGAGAGGCGGAGTGGCGAGTGGTTGAGAGGGGGCAAGGGGGACAGCAGTGGTTGACGTGGCTGAAGATGCTGGACCAGGAGGAGGATGGTGGCTTTGAGTTTGTGTGCTGCTTGTACTCATGTGTTGATCCCATTGGCGTTTGTGATGTGAGATCATGTGCCTTCGCAAAGCAGTTGTACCGAGGTGGGTGTTGGACTTCCCACGACTCAGTTTCTTTTGGCACAGGTTGCAAATGACATTGCTGTTTTCAGAGGCAGACACACAAAAAAATGCCACACTGCTGAGCTTTGCAATGCACATTCTGGTGGTGGCAACAGCATGCGTTGATTGGCGTGCTGTCTGGCTGACCCCGGGTGCCGATACATGCTGTCTGACTGTGCCACTAGCTCCTTGCGACGACCTCCCCCTGCTTCCAACTCGTCTCCTCCTTCTCTCTGTCTCCCCTTCTGAACTTTCCACCTGTTCTTCTCTTCGAGCAGGCACCCACGTGGCATCCACGGACACATCGTCATCATCAACCACTTCACTTGTATCTGACACCTCAGCAAAGGAAGCAGCAGCGGGTACAACATCATCATCATCATTATCACACTGTACGTCCATGTGTGTAATGCTGCCTGACTGAGACATATCCCTGTTGTCTACATCCTCTGGCAATAATGGTTGCGCATCACTCATTTTATTCAACTGATGTGTAAATAACTCCTCTGACGGATCAAGTGAAGCGGCTGTGGTGGCTGTGGTGGTAGTGGTGGTGGTGGTGGCGGCAGGCGGAAGAGTGGTAACTTGAGAGCAGGTGTCCGAAGCTGAGCTGGAGGAGGATGGTGCGTCAAGGTTCTTAGCGGAAGCTGTTGAAGATTGGGTGTCCTATGTAAGCCAGTAAACTATTTTCTCCGAATTTTTCGGGTTCAAGGTACGTGGCCTCTGAACACTGGGCATTATTCCAGGGCCAGTGGAAATCACAGCACCACGACGGCCCCTGCGGGGTGGCCTGCCTCTGCCTGTCATTTTTTTTTAGATAAGTGGTACTATGCGTGCCACCCTATATAAGTGGTGGGCAGTGGGCACAGTACAGTCTGTGTGGGCCTGACACACACTGGCTTGCAACTGCGATTATATCACAGAGAATTTTTTTTATTGACTTTTTTTTATCTGCAAGGTATTGTGGCACCCTGTAACGGTATGAGTGGTGGCCTGGCCAGTGGACACAGTACAGTCTGTGAGCCTGCAGCCTCTCACTGTTTGGCAACTGCGATTATATCACAGAGAAAAAAAAAATTGACTTTTTTTTATCTGCAAGGTATTGTGACACCCTGTAACGGTATGAGTGGTGGCATGGCCAGTGGCCACAGTACAGTCTGTGGGCCAGACACTCACTGGCTTGCAACTGCGATTATATCACAGAGAAAAAATAAATAGACTTTTTTTTATCTGCAAGGTATTGTGACACCATGTTACGGTATGAGTGGTGGCCTGGCCAGTGGCCACAGTACAGTCTGTGGGCCAGACACTCACTGGCTTGCAACTGCGATTATATCACAGAGAAAAAATAAATTGGCTTTTTTTATCTGCAAGACAGTCTGTGAGCCTGCAGCCTCTCACTGTCTGGCAACTGCAAGATATATATATTAGAGGTGGGACGAATCCAATTTTTTTCAAATCCAAATCCAAATCTGAAAAGGTTCTCGAATATATCGAATCTTTCGAATCTCGAATCCTACGAATCCTGTACATAATTATGTGAACGGTGTAAGAAACAAAGTCAGACCGCGTCAGTTTGTTTGAACCTCCGCATCCACCCCCGTCACGGTCGCACCCTCTATGACCGCGATCGTTTCGCCCCTGCTCCTATCACTACAGAACATACAGGGTAATACAGCGATCCATACCGCTTACATCCAGTGACGTCTCCTTTGATGTGGATGTTCTCTTTCCTCATCTTCTCCTTTCAGACCTTCAGACCAGACCACAATTTTTCAGCCAAGAGGATGGAGTAGGAGGAGTAGAGGAGGTGGCAGTAGGCCTGCCTGCAAGTCGTGGCGGTGTCACCAACTCCACTGCAGAGCCACGCATTCCATGCTTGTCAGCTGTCAGCAGGTTGACCCAATGAGCAGTGTAGGTGATATACCTGCCCTGACTGTGCTTTGCAGACCAGGTATCAGTGGTCAGATGGACCCTTGCCCCAACACTGTATGCCAGAGATGCCATGACTTCCTTTTCAATACCTGAGTAGAGGTTTGGGATTGCCTTTTTTGAAAAATAAATTTGTCCGGGTACCTTCCACAGTGGTGTCCCAATAACGACAAATTTTTTGAAGGCCTCAGACTCCACCAGCTGGTATGGTAAAAGCTGGCGGGCTAAGAGTTCTGTCAAGCCAGCTGTCAGACGCCGGGCAAGGGGGTGACTCTGTGACATTGGCCTCTTACGCTCAAACATTTCCTTGACAGACACCTCACTGTGGGCAGATGAGATGGAACTGCTGAAGGTGAGAGGCGGAGTGGCGAGTGGTTGAGAGGGGGCAAGGGGGACAGCAGTGGTTGACGTGGCTGAAGATGCTGGACCAGGAGGAGGATGGTGGCTTTGAGTTTGTGTGCTGCTTGTACTCATGTGTTGATCCCATTGGCGTTTGTGATGTGAGATCATGTGCCTTCGCAAAGCAGTTGTACCGAGGTGGGTGTTGGACTTCCCACGACTCAGTTTCTTTTGGCACAGGTTGCAAATGACATTGCTGTTTTCAGAGGCAGACACACAAAAAAATGCCACACTGCTGAGCTTTGCAATGCACATTCTGGTGGTGGCAACAGCATGCGTTGATTGGCGTGCTGTCTGGCTGACCCCGGGTGCCGATACATGCTGTCTGACTGTGCCACTAGCTCCTTGCGACGACCTCCCCCTGCTTCCAACTCGTCTCCTCCTTCTCTCTGTCTCCCCTTCTGAACTTTCCACCTGTTCTTCTCTTCGAGCAGGCACCCACGTGGCATCCACGGACACATCGTCATCATCAACCACTTCACTTGTATCTGACACCTCAGCAAAGGAAGCAGCAGCGGGTACAACATCATCATCATCATTATCACACTGTACGTCCATGTGTGTAATGCTGCCTGACTGAGACATATCCCTGTTGTCTACATCCTCTGGCAATAATGGTTGCGCATCACTCATTTTATTCAACTGATGTGTAAATAACTCCTCTGACGGATCAAGTGAAGCGGCTGTGGTGGCTGTGGTGGTAGTGGTGGTGGTGGTGGCGGCAGGCGGAAGAGTGGTAACTTGAGAGCAGGTGTCCGAAGCTGAGCTGGAGGAGGATGGTGCGTCAAGGTTCTTAGCGGAAGCTGTTGAAGATTGGGTGTCCTATGTAAGCCAGTAAACTATTTTCTCCGAATTTTTCGGGTTCAAGGTACGTGGCCTCTGAACACTGGGCATTATTCCAGGGCCAGTGGAAATCACAGCACCACGACGGCCCCTGCGGGGTGGCCTGCCTCTGCCTGTCATTTTTTTTTAGATAAGTGGTACTATGCGTGCCACCCTATATAAGTGGTGGGCAGTGGGCACAGTACAGTCTGTGTGGGCCTGACACACACTGGCTTGCAACTGCGATTATATCACAGAGAATTTTTTTTATTGACTTTTTTTTATCTGCAAGGTATTGTGGCACCCTGTAACGGTATGAGTGGTGGCCTGGCCAGTGGACACAGTACAGTCTGTGAGCCTGCAGCCTCTCACTGTTTGGCAACTGCGATTATATCACAGAGAAAAAAAAAATTGACTTTTTTTTATCTGCAAGGTATTGTGACACCCTGTAACGGTATGAGTGGTGGCATGGCCAGTGGCCACAGTACAGTCTGTGGGCCAGACACTCACTGGCTTGCAACTGCGATTATATCACAGAGAAAAAATAAATAGACTTTTTTTTATCTGCAAGGTATTGTGACACCATGTTACGGTATGAGTGGTGGCCTGGCCAGTGGCCACAGTACAGTCTGTGGGCCAGACACTCACTGGCTTGCAACTGCGATTATATCACAGAGAAAAAATAAATTGGCTTTTTTTATCTGCAAGACAGTCTGTGAGCCTGCAGCCTCTCACTGTCTGGCAACTGCAAGATATATATATTAGAGGTGGGACGAATCCAATTTTTTTCAAATCCAAATCCAAATCTGAAAAGGTTCTCGAATATATCGAATCTTTCGAATCTCGAATCCTACGAATCCTGTACATAATTATGTGAACGGTGTAAGAAACAAAGTCAGACCGCGTCAGTTTGTTTGAACCTCCGCATCCACCCCCGTCACGGTCGCACCCTCTATGACCGCGATCGTTTCGCCCCTGCTCCTATCACTACAGAACATACAGGGTAATACAGCGATCCATACCGCTTACATCCAGTGACGTCTCCTTTGATGTGGATGTTCTCTTTCCTCATCTTCTCCTTTCAGACCTTCAGACCAGACCACAATTTTTCAGCCATTTTTCATCTCTACAGTTTGACAAAAAAAAAAAATCTTAGTTTACTACTTTTCCATCATCCTCGCATCTTTTGGACAAATCATCCTACCACCCCCAATACTGTGCCGCTGTGCTCCCCAATACTATACTGCAGAAACAGATAATACCCCTGATAATACTAGTACCACACAGAGCCCCCCATATAAAATACCCCTTCTTTGTGGCCTCAGTAGATGCACCCATAGTGCCCCCAAATAATGTGCCAATAAGAAGTGGCCCCACAGTGCCCCCCATAGATGCCCCCCTAATCATGTGCCAGCATCAAGTGCCTCTCTCCTCCCGCTTATGTGCCAGTATCAAGTGCAGAGTGCCTCTCTCCTCCCCCATGTGCCGGTATCATAGTGCCATCTCCCCCCCAATGTGCCAGTATCATAATGCCATCTCCCCCCCCAATGTGCCAGTATCATAGTGCCATCTTCCCCCCAATGTGCCAGTATCTTAGTGCCATCCTCCCCCCAATGTGCCAGTATTATAGTGCCATCTCCCCCCATAATGTGCCAGTATTATAGTGCCACCTCCCCCCATAATGTGCCAGTATCATAGTGCCATCCCCCCAATGTGCCAGTATTATAGTGCCATCTCCCCCCATAATGTGCCAGTATCATAGTGCCTCCCCCCCAATGTGCCAGTAGTATCATAGTGCCATATCACCCCATGATGTGCCAGTATCATAGTGCCTCCCCCCCCGCAATGTGCCAGTAGTATCATAGTGCCTCTCACCTCTCCCCCTCGCCAATGTGCCAGTAACAGATAAAAAAAAAAAAAACACTTACCTCCGCTGCGATGCAGGCCTCTTCTGGCCTGTGTCCCGCGCTGTACGGCTCAGGCGGCGCGATGACGTCATCGCGCCGCCTGCATTGGCCTCTGATAGGCTGCGGGCCTTGTGCTGGCAGCCTATCAGAGGAACAGGGAAAGGAAACGCCTCTCTCTCCCTTGTCGCAGCAGCGAAGCGCTCATCTTCTGCTGTGCCCTGCCGCCGCCACCACCAGTCTAGGCCCCACCGGGATTCGTCGGATTCGTATCCGGTAAATTACCTCTGGATTCGAGTCCACGAATCTCACAAATCCAGCAAGATTCAAGGGATTCGTGGATTCGACGAATCCCCCGTCCCATCTCTAATATATATATATATATATATATATATATATATATATAAAAATAAAAAAAAAGCAGACTGATGTACCAGCCCTAAAAAGGGCTTTTTGGGGTGCTGTCAGGACGCTGTCCTCACAGCAGATGAGTCTGTGGACACAGAACACTGCCCTAGCTAACGCTTTCCCTATTAAATCAGCGGCAGCAGCACTGTCCCTCCTCTCACTGAGAATGCAGCTTCCAAATGAATCTTAAATGGATGCTGTCCAGGAGGAGGGAGGGTCTGGGAGGGAGGGTCTGCTGCTGATTGGCTGGAATGTGTCTGCTGACTGTGAGGTACAGGGTCAAAGTTTACACAATGATGATGAATAGGGGGCGAACCGAACATCGCATATGTTCGCCCACCGCGGCGAACGCGAACAAGCTATGTTCGCCGTGAACTGTTCGCCGGCGAATAGTTCAGGACATCACTACCCACTGTACCCTCTTCTTTGCCTCCTCCTCCGATTGTTGTTGATGGTAATCTTGAATTTCAGGTCTCTTGTATTGTGGATTCTCGCATTATCCGCGGTTCTCTCCAGTACCTCGTTCATTGGGAGGGTTATGGTCCTGAGGAGAGGATGTGGGTCCCAGTGGCGGACATTAAGGCCACTCGTCTCATCAGGGCTTTCCATAGGTCCCATCCTGAGAAGGTGGGCTCTGAGTGTCCGGAGTCCACCCGTAGAGGGAGGGGTACTGTCACCGCCAGCTCTCTGAGACAGTCTGGCAGACGTTCTTCTGTACCTCTTGCATGATGTTCTTTGTTTTGGTTTCACTTTGTCATCTCCTTTCCTTCTCCAAGCTGTCACCTATTTACACTAATTGCCTCCCTTTATATTCCCTCCCATACTGCCTCACTTTGCGGTTTATACTACTTCCTGGATTGGAGTGTTCACTGCTGGAGACTTCTGTTACTGCTTGTTCAGATAAGTCCTTTCATGTATTGTGTTTCCTTTCTGGCTTGATTCTAGGTGACCCTGACTCCCTCCGTATTAAGTGCAGGGAGCCGGTGGTCGTGTCCCCTCACTATTATAGGGTTTCCAGGTGTCACACAGTCTAGGTACGAGGGCATGCAATCGTCTACCTCTGAGACCCTAGTATGTGCTTAGCAGTCATGGTGAGCTCTTAGGGTTTTATAGGGGTCACCTTTATGCTCCTTAGTTTGGGATCAAGCCAGTCGGATGTTTATCTATAACTTCCAGCTATCTGCAACATTATCCTTGACATTATCTCCCAGGAGAATAAAAGGATCGGTTGAAAATATTCACTTCACCTGATCCTTGTCTCCCCCAACATCATCTGTCGGGGAGAGTCAGGAGCTCCCTATACACATTAAACTGTCGGCTGAACCCGCCGTTCTCAGTGGATTCAGCTGATAGTACACCAGTTTGTATGGGGACCTTTAGACTGACTAGTTTGCATTTACAATCTACAGTACAACTACTTGACGAAATTAGTAAATCTGTCCTACTGCAAAACTAGTATACAGTTATTGGTTACCACTAGTAACTATTTGTATGGTACCTTTTAACACATTTTGTTATAACGATATTATGATCTTAAATTTAAACAATGTATTTCCCTTTATAATTCTTCATCCTGATACAACAGAATATTATACCATTTAAAACACTTAGCTTGTCTCTTGCTGATAAAATTATATGGCTTGGTAACTCTTGGCCTTATGGCGCCAGCTGTATTTATTGCAGCATGCCATTATTCAAGCTTGCTGGGAGTTAGAAAGTTGTGAATGCAAACAGATAAAAACTTATACACACTCTGGGGCTGAGTGACACATTCTTTGAGCCGTGTTTCCAAAGACTTTGACTGCATCACCAATATTCCCTAATCACATGCTGTGTCTCTGACACTTGAAATCGGTCTGCAGGAGACAATTAAATGTTAGGTTAGATGCCATTAAATTATACAGCTTGCAAGAATTAATGCGACATATTCTACAGTTACTGCTCACTATAAATATGCAAGTTATGTGAATCATGACTAAATGAAAACGCAATGATTTGTAGTACAGAAATGATGAGAATGAAGCACAACTAAATCTGTCAAACCACAGCAGAAAATGAAACAATTTTGGTGCTACACTTTGTGCAGGCCATAAATATACTGTACTGATCCTGTGACATGTTGAATTGTAGTAAAACAAATATAAGGCAGTGGAACAGATGGATTTTACAGCCATGAAAATCCATGATATTTTGTGCTAGAGGGATGATATATTGTATCGGTTTCATGGTTAGAACAACGTTCATAGAAAATATGCACTTGGAAATTAAATACATATGGAAACTGTGTTAATCGTGTTGCAAAGATTCCTTAGGTGATCTCCTTGACGTTTTATTTCCTATGTATGCTACATCTTTAAAATGTTTCAAACATCTGCCCCATGTTTTATGTAATGTACTAGAATGTAGTATGGTAAAACTAAATGAAAATGGAACCAATATAAAAAATATATAAGAAATTCCATAAATAATGTGCTAAGACAGGAGCTTCTTAGAAACAATCTCTTTAGTATGGGAATAATCTGATTAACAGATATATAGATGTAGCCAACAAAATCTTGACTAGCTAAACAGGTGAATGCAACAAAATCATATTGCATTAATACAACAAATCACATTAAAGTGACCATACTGGCCTGCCTTAAAGGTGTTGTCTCACTTCAGCAAATTACATAGAAACATAGAATGTGTCGGCAGATAAGAACCATTTGGCCCATCTAGTCTGCCCAATATACTGACTACTATGAATAGCCTTTTTCCCTATCTTATATGAAGGATGGCTTTATGCCTATCCCATGCATGCTTAAACTTCTTCACTGTATTTGCAGCTACCACTTCTGCACTTTTACATTTATCACTACACTATAGGAAATCGCGTTAGCCTCTCTGGTGGCCGGGACCATGGGTACTCCCATAGGCTAGTGCTTTTTCCTATATTGAGCAAGCAAGACCACCACTGATGGATTGCAGGGTGGTCTGTAACCATGGAAACAAGCAGTGTATAATGTGATGGAAAAATGAATCCAGCTAGCAAAGGAAGCAATATGGACAATCACAGTATATTAGTACGTGCCTTGTATTAACTTTTTCTACATGATAAATGCCACTTACTGAAGTGAGACAATCCCTTTAAGTCAAAATAATGATGGCAACATCTGTATATGTATACGGAAGCTGCTTTATGTAATTCCATAAATGACATGTATTGTCCCATCAGGTCTATACCTGTACTTATGCCTTATTAGGCAAGCAGTGGCTCCCTGGAGGACTTCATACAGCCATGTACAGGGTGGTACAAAAGTATGGATACACCTGAATAAATGGAAAATAGTGGTTGGGAATGACATCCTGTGTGTGGCATGTTGCAAAGAGGAAGAAGGGAAATTTGAGGAGTGGTGTCCATTTTGAAAGCCTCCATCTTGGAACCAAGTCGATATTTTCAAATTGGAAGGGGGGCATGTGGCATATGTATCTGATATATAATTTGATGAGGAATACAAATCTTAAATGTGATGGACCTTTATTCCTGCCAAAGTTATTAGCAATTTTCTCCTTGTTATAGACACAAATATGACTATGACATTACAGGAGAGGATAGAGATTGTGCTGCTCTCTGGAGAATGCAGTACCTGATTCATTGCAGCGGACAGGGGCATAACTACCATAGCGGCAGACCATGCGACTGCTATGGGGCCCAGAGCAAGAGGGGGCCCAGTCTTAGTTGGGATTAGCTCCTACTCTTCTACTGGAGGTGAAAACTTGGTCAGGACTCTACCCTCTAAAGGAACAACTTTTAGTAAATGAGGTCACTGAAAAGGGTCTAGGCAGAAACCCTTCTGTCCTGTGTGGGGGGCCTGGTTTGATCCTTGCTATGGGGTACTTGCTTCTCTATGAACGTCATTGGCAGCGGATATCAATGCTCAGCAATACAAATAAATTCCAAATTGTCAATCCTACTGTGAGCGCTGCAGGTTGCGGGTGTGGTGGGTCCTGTTCACACTTAATTCAACTTCACAAAATAGGTACCACGCTGCTCTTAGATAGGTACTCTTTCGACCATTCCAATAGATGCAGACTTATTGCAATGCACCAATTAAAGTTTCAGTGTTTGCACACTCCAATTTTGTTCATCTCTCCTATATTGCTCGTTTCCCTTATAGCTGTTAAAACTAAAGGAGCAAAACCATAGTGAAGCACCGCAAGAAGACGTTCTTTATAAGCTTTTTATTATATTCACGAGATTCACAAGAATCACAGGCATAACAAATAGTAAAACCGGTTTCCTGTCTGTCACCAGACCTGGGTTTCGCCTTCGCTTCCTCAGGGGTGCAGCTATAAGGGAAACAAACAATATTGCAGAGATGAACAAAATTGGAGTGTGGAGCACTGAAACAGTAATTGGTGCACTGCAATAAGTCTGCATCTATTGGAATGGTCAAAATAGTACCCATCTAAGAGCAGCATGATTCCTATCAATGCTCAGCACACTAAAAGAACAACCATCTACCATGGCACAGTTGGCAAATTGCTTGCTAAATTTCTCAGGTATGTGGCTGCGTTTTCGTGCTGCAGGTCCTTACTGTGAAGTGGTAAAAAATCACAAATTGAACCAAAGTACTTATTGAAGGACCGCGCTGATATTCACTGGTAACCGAGCCTCTTTAGCTCCAGCACAGAACCATTCTTCCCTCTAGACATGGAAAAAGGACCATCAAGCTGCATGAGTTGGCCTCTCTCCTCCACAGTAGTTTCCTGTTGGATATCAAGGGATTGCAACTATAGTGAAGCTCCGACTTCCTCCGTATATCAAAATAATTTATTATACTTACAGGCGAACACTTGTTTCAAAGCATATGAAATCACAAACTGCATGCACAGTACCACCCGACACGGGTTTAGCTTACGCGCTTCTTCAGAGGAAAATACAGTCAGGTCCATAAATATTGGGACATCGACACAATTCTAAAATTTTTGGCTCTATACACCACCACAATGGATTTGAAATGAAACGAACAAGATGTGCTTTAACTGCAGACTGTCAGCTTTAATTTGAGGGTATTTACATCCAAATCAGGTGAACGGTGTAGGAATTACAACAGTTTGCATATGTGCATCCCACTTGTTAAGGAACCAAAAGTAATGGGACATAATTATATTCATAAATCAAACTTTTACTTTTTAATACTTTGCAGTCAATTACAGCCTGAAGTCTGGAACGCATAGACATCACCAGATGCTGGGTTTCATCCCTGGTGATGCTCTACCAGGCCTCTACTGCAACTGTCTTCAGTTTCTGCTTGTTCTTGGGGCATTTTCCCTTCAGTTTTGTCTTCTGCAAGTGATATGCATGCTCAATCGGATTCAGGTCAGGTGATTGATTTGGCCGTTGCATAACATTCCACATATTTCCCATAAAAACCCTTTGGTTGCTTTTGCAGTATGCTTTGGGTCATTGTCCATCTGCACTGTGAAGCGCCGTCCAATGAGTTCTGAAGCATTTGGCTGAATATGAGCAGACAATATTGCCCGAAACACTTCAGAATTCATTCTGCTGCTTTTGTCAGCAGTCACATCATCAATAAATACAAGAGAACCAGTTCCATTGACAGCCATACATGCCCACGCCATGACACTACCACCACCATGCTTCACTGATGAGGTGGTATGCTTAGGATCATGAGCAGTTCCTTTCCTTCTCCATGCTCTTCTCTTCCCATCACTCTGGTACAAGTTGATCTTGGTCTCATCTGTCCATAGGATGTTGTTCCAGAACTATAAAGGCTTTTTTAGATGTTGTTTGGCAAACTCTAATCTGGCCTTCCTGTTTTTGAGGCTCACCAATGGTTTACATCTTGTGGTGAACCCTCTGTATTCACTCTGGTGAAGTCTTCTCTTGATTGTTGACTTTGACACAGATACACCTACCTCCTGGAGAATGTTCTTGATCTGGCCAACTGTTGTGAAGGGTGTTTTCTTCACCAGGGAAATAATTATTCGTCATCCACCACAGTTGTTTTCCGTGGTCTTCCAGGTCTTTTGGTGTTGCTGAGCTCACTGGTGCGTTCCTTCTTTTTAAGAATGTTCCAAACAGTTGTTTTGGCCACGCCTAATGTTTTTGCTATATCTCTGATGGGTTTGTTTTGTTTTTTGCAGCCTAATGATGGCTTGCTTCACTGATAGTGACAGCTCTTTGGAATTCAACTTGAGAGTTGACAGCAACAGATTCCAAATGCAAATAGCACACTTGAAATGAACTCTGGACCTTTTACCTGCTCATTGTAATTGGGATAATGAGGGAAAAACACACACCTGGCCATGGAACATCTGAGAATTGTAATTGTCCCATTACTTTTGGTCTCTTAACAAGTGGGAGGCACATATGCAAACTGTTGTAATTCCTACACCGTTCACCCGATTTGGATGTAAATACCCTCAAATTAAATCTGACAGTCTGCAGTTAAAGCACATCTTGTTCGTTTCATTTCAAATCCATTGTGGTGGTGTATAGAGCCAAAAATGTTAGAATTGTGTTGATGTCCCAATATTTATGAACCTGACTGTATCTTCACTATGCAGTCGACCTGTAGAACACTCCCCTAAACACACTCATTCCCTCATTATCCAATTACATACAACCCACAACTAAAAATGTTACATATATAAAATGTATAATAATAAATAGGTCACTCTCATCTATTATCATTCATAAGAACTGCTAAACCTATATCATTTGAGTAATTTCCTCATTTGATCCTATTCCTTTAAACCCGTAAAGTTTGTACACGGTGCAGATCTCCATTCACTAAAAGTATCTCGTCACGTGGCCCATCATGTGATGAGGGGCACATGACAAAATACACCCTATCAGCACTTAGACACACCCCTACAACCAAAAGTCCTTGTACACAGCGTAAATCTTCATTCACTAAAAGTATCTCATCATGTGGCCCATAATGTGATGAGGGGCGCATGGCAAAGTACACCTTATCAACACTTAGACACACCCCTTACAACCAAAGGTCCTTTACCACATTTGAAGATGCGGCTACACACTCTTTCACCCTGGTAAAAAGGTTAAACTAGACTGGATTTTAAATCGCATTCAATATTTAGACCACTGGGTTGGAGTGTATCAAGATTATACATCCACTCGACCTCTTTTTTATTAATTTTGGCAATTAGATCTCCACCTTGCCAATGTGTCCTAACTAGCTCCACCCCTACAAACCTCAGACCCCTCGGATCTTTCTGATGATGTTTCTTAAAATGCAACGGAACGCTGTGAGTATCAATTCCCTTCCTAATGTTGCGGACAAGGGCACTCCAGTACGTAGATTACTCCTATGCTTTCACAAGTGATATTTCACTTAATAGTGAAGGGCTGATCTTTTTTATTGGAGAGTACGGTTTGTGTTGTCCTCGCCCTATTAGCTCTCCCTCTATTTTTACAAGGCAGACAAAATCCACACCAAGTGAACCTGTTAGCCCTGTCGTTTTCTATCAGTTTACAAATCTCACTATGTACCAGGTGCTGTCGAAGGTTAGGCGCCTTTTTAAAGATAATATCGGGCCGTTTGGGAATAATGACCCCCAAAACAGGATCGTTCATCAGAATTCCCCAATTTTTCTTAAAATCATTTTTTGTCTTACTACATTCGTGTTGTATTGGATCAAAAAAGAAAATCTGAATACCTTATTATTTCTATTTTTAGTTACCTCTTTACCTTTATCACCGCTAGTTTCTATTTCCTTATTGAAGTCATCAGCTCCTTCTACACATACCTTTTCTCTAGAAAACGATCTTTAATAACCTGACTTTGCTCTAAAAAATCATTCTTATCTGTACAGTTCTGATGTATCCTTTTGATTTGTCCTTTTGGTGTATTCTTAAGCCATGGGCTGTAGTGGCAGCTTGTGACATCGATGTAGGCATTCACGTCCGTGGCTTTAAAGAACGTTTTGGTTTTCAACCGCCCATTATTCACAAATATTGTCAAGAAAGTCAATAGAAGTGGCGTTAATGAGAGATTTCAATTATTATTGTTAATCCCCGTAATAAATTCCTCCAGCCCCCCTTTGTCTCCTTTCCAAATTAATAGGCAATTGTCAATGTAACAACGCCAAATGATCAATTTACCTTTTTCAGTTTTTTTATTAAACGTTGGGGTGATATAGTGCCTTTCCCAGGAGGCCATGTACAGATTAGCACCTGGTTCATAGTCCGATTTGTAAACTGATAAAAAAACAACAAAAATAGAGGGAGGGCTAATAGGGTGAGGACAACACAAACCGTACTCTTGTGGCCTCCAGTACGTCGGAAGAACTACCAGAAAACTTAAAATAAGAATACAAGAACATGTCCGCAACATTAAGAAGGGAATTGATACTCACAGCGTTCCGTTGCATTTTAAGAAACATCATCAGAAAGATCCGAGCGGTCGGCGGTTTGTAGGGGTGGAGCTAGTTAGGACACATTGGCGAGGTGGAGATCTTATTGCCAAAATGAATAAAAGAGGTCGAGTGGATGTACAATCTTGATATATTCCAACCCAGTGGTCTAAATATTGAATGCGATTTAAAATCCAGTCTAGTTTAACCTTTTTACCAGGTTGAAAGAATGTGTAACTGCATCTTCAAATGTGGTAAAGGACCTTTGGTTGTAAGGGGTGTGTCTAAGTGCTGATAGGGTGTATTTTGTCATGTGCCCCTCATCACATGTTGGGTCACGTGACAAGATACTTTTAGTGAATGGAGATTCACGTTGTATACAAGGACCTTTGGTTGTAAGGGGTGTGTCTAAGTGCTGATAGGGTGTATTTTGTCATGTGCCCCTCAACACATGATGGGTCACGTGACGAGATAACTTTAGTGAATGGAGATCTGCGCCGTGTACAAACTTTACGGGCTGAAAGGAATAGGATCAAATGAGGAAATTACTTAAATGATATAGTTTTAGCGGTTCTAATGGATGATAATAGATGAGAATGACCTATTTATTATTATTATTATTATTATTATTATTGTTATACATTTTTATATATGTGACATTTTTAGTGGTGGGTTGTATATAATTGCATAATGAGGGAATGGGTGGGTTTAGGGGAGTGTTTTAAAGGTCTTGACTGCATAGTGAAGATATTTGCTCCAGAAGAAGCGCGTAAGCGAAACCTGGGTCGGGCGGTACTGTGCATGCAGTTTGTGATTTTATATGCTTTGAAATAAATGTTCATCTGTAAGTATAATAAATTATTTTAATATGTGGAGGAAGTCGGAGTTTCACTATGGTTGCAATCCCTTTGATATCCAACAGGAAACTACCGTGGAGGAAAAACACCAACTCGTGCAGCTTGATGGTCCTTTTTCCATGTCCAGAGGGAGGAATGGTTCTGTACTGGAGCTAAGGAGGCTACCAGTGAATAACAGTGCGGTCCTTCAATAAGTACTTTGCTAATTTTCGCAAGCAGGTTCTGTGTTGGATCTGCCAAATGTGGGTCTTTCTAAAAGTGGTAACTTCCATTTAGAGCCATCACGATTTGCAATGATGTGCCTGTGCAGGGGTTTGGAAGCGTAATACAGAGCCATCAGTATTTTAACCAAAAGCCTATTCCAGAGAAGATTATTTTTTCCACTGAACCAGTGTGGTAAGTAGGTTTCCCTCTAAGTGACCTACAGTATGGTAGGAACTAAACCAGAGCTTAATGAATACATGTAAATTGTTTAAAGGGTGTAGTGTCAGTAGGTAGGAATAGATATGGACAGTGAGCCCTAATCCTGCCCACTTTCTCTGCCTACTTGTAGTGCTAGCTCTAAGTAGCAAGTTCACAACTGGTCGACGTTCTCTACTCTGCTATTGTGCGAGACAAACAACATTAAAGGACAAAACCAGACACAAAGACAGAGTCATACAGAAATGGGTCAGAACCCATTTAAGTGCAGTCAGAGAGCCTGGCATTAGCCATCTGGTATACATAATAGGTACACTCGGTGCCAACGTCATTAGACAGCAAAGTAGAGGCAAATAAATAAATATAATTGTAATATACCCAAATTATATAATTGTCACCTTAATGAAAAACGTGATTATAATAAAAACATGATTGTACATAATTTTTGTTTGTTGAGTGGGGGACAGTAATTATATACCCATAACCATCTCATTATAATATTAAATTATACAATGTACGTGAAACAACTGTGTATATATATATATAAACACATGAACTCATGATTGACAAAGCGATACATGATTGAGTAACTTGTTACAAATAATGAATATAAAAAGCGACTGAATACAATATGTTGAAGTGTGTGTAAATATAAAAACATGTGTGGATGTGAAAAAAGAAAAAGTGTATAAATGAAAAAAAGAAATCATAATTTAACAACAATCCAGTGATGAAAATGAAAAATAAATAGATAAATTATAATTCATAAGAGTATGTGATACATCCACATGTTTTGTATTTATTTACACACACTTCCATATATTGTGTTCAGTCGCTTTTTATATTCTTTAATTGCATCAAGTCACTTAATCATGTATCGCTTTGTCAATCAAGAGTTCATGTGTTTATATATACATTCACCTAAAGAATTATTAGGAACACCATACTAATACGGTGTTGGACCCCTTTTGCCTTCAGAACTGCCTTAATTCTACGTGGCATTGATTCAACAAGGTGCTGATAGCATTCTTTAGAAATGTTGGCCCATATTGATAGGATAGCATCTTGCAGTTGATGGAGATTTGAGGGATGCACATCCAGGGCACGAAGCTCCTGTTCCACCACATCCCAAAGATGCTCTATTGGGTTGAGATCTGGTGACTGTGGGGGCCATTTTAGTACAGTGAACTCATTGTCATGTTCAAGAAACCAATTTGAAATGATTGGAGCTTTGTGACAGGAAATGGCCGGACTGGAAGGGGGGAGAAAGGGGGGCCCCTAAGGGTAGGCCCACATGACGGGGGGTTTGGTTAGTGAGCCCCAGGGAGATTAGGATTGGGGTAGCAGGGGGTGGGGTGGATGCAGGGGGGTCGTATTGGTGGGTTTGAGCAGGAGGGGAGGAGCGTAGGGGTTAAATAGAGTAGGGGGACAGTGGACGGTAGCCATTTTGGTTACCTGAGAAAGCTGGCCAGACCTGTTGCAGAGATGGAGCAGTTGGAAGCGGCGATTCAGGAGCTGCGGGCGGCAGCAGCGGTCCACGGATCGGCATGGGCCCAGGAGCAGGTTCGGTTGTTGCTGAGGGGGGAGGCTGAGGCTCCTGTCTTGCCTCAGCCACCTTTAATACGGCCGCGGCGGGCAAGGCCGCCGGCGCGCTTTAGTCCTTCTTCATCCCCCCCTCGGGCTCAGCGCCGTGTCCGGAGCCCTTCACAGGACCCTTCACGTCGGGCGCCTCCGGTGCCAGCTGCTTCAAGGCCCCGACGTGGAAGGAATCCAATTGGTAGGCGGAGCCCCAGGGGTGGCCGGGCCCGGCCATCTCCTTCATCCAGCGGCAGCGGCGGGGGTTCTGGACCAGGTGCGGCGGGGGCCCCCCTAACTCCTGGCAGGGGGGTGACCGCCCGGCGTGGGAGGAATAGGCTGCAATACGGGGCTGCTGCAAGGGAAGGAGAAACGAGCAGCAGGCCCTCCGTTCAGTGTGTGAGGGGTAGCTCCGCCCACAGTAGCTCCGCCCACCGTGCCTCAGTTAACCCTAGCGTCCCTGGTCTGAGGCTGGCCAGGGGACAGGGAGAAGGGAGAAGATGCAGCAGGATGGATCCGGATTGCCCTAGAGAGTGCTGCCTTGCTGCTGACCCCAGCTCTGCCAGGAGGCAGAGTGAAGAGGAGAGCTCTGCCCCTCAGGATCCAGTCGTGGAGAGACGCATCGTCCCTGGTACCAGCGTTTCCAGGGGACAGTATGAAGATGGATTGGCGGCGGGATCCGAAGATCTGCCTCAAGGGACGGTTCGTCTGGAGTCAGGAATCGCGGCTGATGGGGACACAGCACCCAGGCAGCCAGGTGAGATTACTTGGGGACCGTTAGCGCAGGTAATGCAGGGCATGGGGGTTGGGGGAGGTAGTGGCCCGCAGGCGGATGTCAGCAGGGGTTTAGGGCAATTGTTGGGGGGTTTGGCGGGATTGATGGCTAGTTGGGGGGTGGCGGGGGGATCCCCTTTACAGGCGTGGGGTGTACAGGGTCCGTCGGGAGGTTTCGGGTTGGGGGGTGAGCCTCGGCGGGCATTACCGGGAGTGGGGGTGTCAGTGCAGACGCAGGCGGGGGCTGAGGCGGAGGAGGAGACGGTGCGGGTGGACGATAAGGCAAAGGGAGAGGTGTATGTTTGCTTTGAGGGGCCTTTGGGGGCTCATTTGAAGGCGGAGGTGCGGGAGCGGATTTGGAAGGGGGAGTATGTAGAGATTTTTTCTTTGCTCCCCTTGGAGAGGTTTAATCTAGATAGGGCAAAAAAGGACGAGGGTAAAAAAGATGAAGAGGAAAAA
Organism: Bufo bufo; assembly: GCF_905171765.1. Classification (NCBI taxonomy): domain Eukaryota; kingdom Metazoa; phylum Chordata; class Amphibia; order Anura; family Bufonidae; genus Bufo; species Bufo bufo. Next base: position 263,154,819 of record NC_053394.1, on the reverse strand, counting down.
CGACGGTTCAGGTTGATTCCACGGACGTTTGCTAATTGGTTGCAGGCGTTCGCTATTTTGGCGAGTGTGATTGGGGAGAAGGCGCCGGAAAATTGTTCGGCGCTGTTTTGTTATCTCGATGCTATAGGCGAAGCGTATAGGGTTTACGGGGGGGTTGCCTGGTTGCGTTACGATGAACAATTCCGGCAGAGAAAAGCGGTGCGTCCAGACATAAGGTGGGATCACAAAGATATTGCCTTATGGCTGAGGGTGACGGCACCTGTTAGATCTGGGCAGCCCTTTCGGGGGGAAGGAGGGAGCGGGGGGTCTTCAAGCATGGCGTCGGCCTCAGCAAGAGGCTTGTGCTTTGCCTTTAATGAAGGAAACTGTAGATTCGGGGTTAAATGCAAATTTAAACACGAATGCTCAGGTTGTGGGGGGAACCATGGAGTGGCAAGATGCTTTAGGGGCGGGAAGCAGAAAGGGGACGCCAATAGCAAAGGGGGCGACGCCGGTCAGACTGGAAAGGATGGTGCCTTTTCTCGCTAGGTATCCGGATAGGGCAGCGGCGGTATTGCTTGAGGCAGGGTTTGGGGAGGGGTTTAGGATTCCGTTTGTACCAGGGGGGGCAGTGTTGTTAAAAAAGAATTTGCGTTCGGCTAGGGAGCATTCGGAGGTGGTGACGGATAAACTAAATAAGGAAGTGTTGTTGGGTCGGATGGCGGGACCGTTTCAGGAGCCGCCTTTTGCGGATTTGCGAGTGTCACCGCTGGGAGTGGTCCCTAAGAAGGAGGTGAATAAGTTTCGGCTTATTCATCACCTGTCTTTTCCAAAGGGTTCTTCGGTCAATGATGGTATTGACCCCGCACTTTGTACGGTGGTGTATACGTCATTTGATGCAGCGGTCGCGTGGGTGAAGCGCTTTGGGGCGGGGGCACTCCTAGCAAAGACGGATATTGAAGCGGCGTTTAGGTTACTGCCGGTAAATCCGGATTGTCACCATTTGTTAGGCTGTTTTTGGGAGGGGGGTTTCTTTGTGGACCGATGCTTGCCCATGGGGTGCTCTTTGTCATGTGCCTACTTCGAAACGTTCAGTTCGTTTCTGGAATGGGCTGTGATAGACTCATCAGGTTGTGCATCTCTGATTCACTACCTGGATGATTTTTTGTGTATAGGCCCCCCGGGTTCGCGGGTGTGTTCCTTGTTGTTGGAAACGTTACGTTCGCTTTTTGGTTGGTTTGGGGTTCCGTTGGCGGCGGAAAAAACGGAGGGTCCGGTAACGGTATTGAGTTTCTTGGGGATTGTGATTGATTCCGAAAAGATGGAGTGTAGACTGCCAGTAGATAAATTAGAGGATTTAAGAGGGAATTTGGTGAATGCCCAGAGGAAGAAGAAGTTGCAGCTACGGGAGCTTCAATCATTGTTAGGGAAACTTAATTTTGCTTGCCGGGTCATGCCTATGGGAAGGGTTTTCTGTAGACGACTGGCTAGGGCGACAGCAGGTGTGGTTTCGCCTCGTTACTACATTCGGCTGGGGAAGGAATTGCGGGCGGACTTAAAGGTGTGGTTGTCATTTTTGGAAAAGTATAACGGTCGCTCGTTATTTATGGGGGATGTGATGGACTCGTTTGACTTTGAGCTGTTTACAGATGCGGCGGGTGGTTCCGGTTTTGGTGCATTTTGTGGTGGCCAATGGTGTGCTGGGCAGTGGCCGGTAGGGTGGTTTGAGCGCGGTTGGGTGAGGAATTTGGCGTTATTGGAGCTCTTCCCAATTGTGGTGGCGGTGTTATTGTGGGGGGACCGTTTTCGGAATAGGAAGATTCGTTTTCACTGTGATAACATGGGGGTGGTGCAGGCTATAAATGGTTTGTCGGCATCTTCGCCTTTAGTGGTACGGCTTCTTCAGCGGTTGGTGTTGGAGTGCCTGTCGCTTAATGCCTGGGTGGTGGCGGTGCATGTCCCGGGGGTGGAGAACTGTATTGCTGACGCCCTCTCTCGTTCACAGTGGGATCGTTTTCGTCAGTTGGCTCCGGACGCGGAAGCTACGGGCCTACCTTGTCCGGCTTGCCTGTGGGATCTGCTGGAGGAACCGTGAATGGGCTCATTCAAGCGTCGTTGGCGCCCGGTACGTGGGCTATGTATGTCAGAGCTTGGGATCATTGGGAGGCTTGGTGTGTGGATCTGGGGGCTATGATGGAGGATTTGGAGGTAGCGTTGTTGATGTTTTTGGGCCATTGTAAGGAAGAGGGATGGTCAGTTAGTAAAATTAATGGTTGTATGGCTGGGCTGGCTTTCGGTTTTAAAATGAGACGGATGTTTGATTTTACTAAGTCGTTTCTGGTGGTGCAGGCGTTAAAAGGATGGCGTAGGCTGCGATCAGGGGTGGATACCAGGAGGCCGGTATCGTTTGCGTTATTGTTGGAATTGGGGGAGCAGTTGAGGGGTGTGTGTAATTCAGTGAAGGAGGTCCGTTTGTTTAGACTGGCTTTTTCGCTGGCGTTCTTTGGGGCGCTTCGTTTGGGTGAACTAGTTTGTCCGTCGGTGTATAGACCGGGGGGGTTGATGAGGGATGATGTGGATTTGTTTCCGGATAGGGTGGAGTTCGTTATCCGTAGATCAAAGACCGATGTGGAGGGTCGGGGTCATAGGGTGGTGTTGTTTGCGGTGGAGGATTGTGATATGTGTCCGGTCAGCTGTCTTCGGGAGTATGGTTCACGGGTGGAGGTGGGGCTAGGTCCACTGTTAGTTCACGCGGATGGGTCCTATTTGTCCCGTTTTCAATTTTCGGCAGTGTTTGAAAAATGTTTGCAGGGGTTGGGGCTGGATCGGGAGGGGTACTTCAGTCATTCGTTTAGGATTGGTGCAGCCACTGAAGCAGCAAGGCTGGGTTTGGGGGATGAGGTCATAAAACGCATAGGACGATGGGAATCTACGCGTTTTAGGTCATATGTTCGGCTGAATCGTTTATAAAAAAGAAAAAAAAAAAAAAGGGGGGGATGATATTTTGCTTTATGTTGGCAGTGTTGTTCTTGCATTATTTTTCTCGTTTCAGGTGCAGCACCCGCCCTGGTGTGGATTTTGGGACACTCCTATGTTTTCTGGGGGGCCGTTCGGGCAGCAGTTCGGCCGGACGGTCAGCAACTAGGTTTCGACAGGGCGTCGGTGGTGGTAAGATGGATAGGGCGCAGGGGCATGATTTGGAGAGGGGTGCTGCCGGAAGTGCATCGTTTTGCTCGGATGGATAGGGCACCTGACGTGTTGGTGATCCACGCGGGTGGAAATGATTTGGCTGCGAGACCTATCAGGGAGCTGGTGAAAGATATAAAATGGGACATGTTGCGGTTGTGGTCATTGTTCCCTGGGTTGGTGACCGTGTGGTCAGACATAGTACCGAGGCGAGTCTGGAGGGAGGCGAGGTCGTTGGAGGCAGTAAATAAGGCTCGGGTTAAAGTTAATCGGGCGGTTGGGCGGTTTATGGCACGGAACGGGGCAGTGGTGGTCAGGCATAGGGACTTGGAGAGCGGGGTTGGTTCCTTTTGGAGAGCGGATGGGATGCACCTGAATGCAGTAGGGGTGGATATGTGGAGCCTGGCGCTGCAGGAGGGTATTGAGGTGGCCCTGAGGATGTGGAGGAACGCACAGAGTTGAGGAGTCTAATCTGTGCGTTGGTGGCGGTGGGGGGTCCTTGGAGTTGGTTACGGTGGAGCTGGAGGACATTGGGAGGGCCCCCACGGTTGGGGCTGGACTCCCATTGTGGCCCAGCTGTTGAGGGGGGGGCCATTCTGTGGTGCTTCCGAGCTGGGGGTCACGGCTGGAGGCAAAATGGCTCACCCCGGATCAGCAGCTGGGGGATTTGTGGGGCTCTAAGGACCTCCCCCGTTAGGAGGAGTCATTGTTATGGTTTATGTTATGTTGTATTTATATTAATAAACGGCTGCTGTGGCCAATATATTCCAACAGGTGTCTGAGTCTTTTTGGGATGGTTGGGTATGTTGGTATATGGTTGGGGCGGAACAGGTAAGAACAGTTAGTTGTAGTAGGGGCGAGCAAAATATGACCAATACCCCCGTCAGGAAATGGCCGGACTGGAAGGGGGGAGAAAGGGGGGCCCCTAAGGGTAGGCCCACATGACGGGGGGTTTGGTTAGTGAGCCCCAGGGAGATTAGGATTGGGGTAGCAGGGGGTGGGGTGGATGCAGGGGGGTCGTATTGGTGGGTTTGAGCAGGAGGGGAGGAGCGTAGGGGTTAAATAGAGTAGGGGGACAGTGGACGGTAGCCATTTTGGTTACCTGAGAAAGCTCCCTCCCACCCTCCCTTTTAAGTTTGGATGGGGGGGGGGGCGAGGCGATGTGTGCATGGGGAGATGGGATCGGTCTTGTCACAGTGGCGTTGGCGGTGGGGGGTCCTTGGAGTTGGTTACGGTGGAGCTGGAGGACATTGGGAGGGCCCCCACGGTTGGGGCTGGACTCCCATGGTGGCCCAGCTGTTGAGGGGGGGGCCATTCTGTGGTGCTTCCGAGCTGGGGGTCACGGCTGGAGGCAAAATGGCTCACCCCGGATCAGCAGCTGGGGGATTTGTGGGGCTCTAAGGACCTCCCCCGTTAGGAGGAGTCATTGTTATGGTTTATGTTATGTTGTATTTATATTAATAAACGGCTGCTGTGGCCAATATATTCCAACAGGTGTCTGAGTCTTTTTGGGATGGTTGGGTATGTTGGTATATGGTGGGGGCGGAACAGGTAAGAACAGTTAGTTGTAGTAGGGGCGAGCAAAATATGACCAATACCCCCGTCATGGTGCATTATCCTGCTGGAAGTAGCCATCAGAGGATGGATACATGTTCTCATTCTGTTTACGGCAAATTCAGACTTTACCATTTGAATGTCTCAACAGAAATCGAGACTCATCAGACCAGGCAACATTTTTCCAGTCTTCAACAGTCCAATTTTGGTGAGCTCGTGCAACTTGTAGCCTCTTTTTCCTATTTGTAGTGGAGATGAGTGGTACCCGGTGGGGTCTTCTGCTGTTGTAGCCCATCCGCCTCAAGGTTGTGCGTGTTGTGGCTTCACAAATGCTTTGCTGCATACCTCGGTTGTAACGAGTAGTTATTTCAGTCAACGTTGCTCTTCTATCAGCTTGAATCAGTCGGCCCATTCTCCTCTGACCTCTAGCATCCACAAGGTATTTTTGCCCACAGGACTGCCGCATACTGGATGTTTTTCCCTTTTCACACCATTCTTTGTAAACCCTAGAAATGGTTGTGCGTGAAAATCCCAGTAACTGAGCAGATTGTGAAATACTCAGATCGGCCCGTCTGGCACCAACAACCATGCCACGCTCAAAATTGCTTAAATCACCTTTCTTTCCCATTCTGACATTCAGTTTGGAGTTCAGGAGATTGTCTTGAACAGGACCACACCCCTAAATGCATTGAAGCAACTGCCATGTGATTGGTTGACTAGATAATTGCATTAATGAGAAATAGAACAGGTGTTCCTAATAATTCTTTAGGTGAGTGTATATAAAAAATACACCAGTATAGATGATAATTAGAGACCACCTGAATCAAATAGCAATATAGAGTAAGTGATCAAAATTTAAAACTTAACATTTAGTATAATAGATATAGAAAATCGGTCCCACGATAATTGGATGCAAATAGTACAAATATACAAGAAAAAAGAGCAATGCGGTGGTTCACCACGCCGGTAGTTAGGTACAAACAACCAGAACACATTAATGAATTAAGAGGTGCTCGGCGGCACCCAAAAATAACCAGGTAGTCCTACCGCTCTGATGAGGTGCTCTTTGGTATCGCGACTGCCTATCTGGTGCTAATGGATGTACACACCGTTATTGACGGCAGACGTGTAATGCAGGGTTAGGGATGCTAGGTTTGCTGACCCTAGTGATACCCTAGGGCCCTACAATGACCTAAATGGCCTGACCACGGATCCCCGTGATCAGCCAGAAGCAGGAACCTAACCCTGGAATTTGTGCGCCCTAGAAAGCCCTCGCCTGCCTGATCCCTACACGCATGTTTCGCAGACAAAGATGAGTGAATAGCTCATCAGGGGAAACACGGGAGCTTGGGCTGAGACTGTGCAGAGTACGCTGACAATAGTATCGAATGCGAGCACTGCACAGAGGCAAAGTTTGACCACAGTCCAGATATGGAGATATGTGGCCAGACTAACTGTAGGGTAAATAGGGCAAACTGATACTCAACCCCTCTCCTACTAATACACTCTTGGCGCATGGGCTGATGTAGCCTACAGAAAAAGATTAAATTGGGGCGTGGCTTGACTGCTGAGGGAGATGGTCGCATGAGTTGAGAGCTCCTCTGCAGTTCTGCTCAAAAGCGACTAAAAAGCTATAATTTCCCTCAAAATGGATTATTTCTCCCGTACTAAACGATCCAGGAACATAAAGATGAAGCGATTTAAGAATTCGGAGCGATCAGCCAGGAGGAACAGATCCTTCTCAAGCCATGAAAGGGACGACCGGGACGATGCAGGATCAGCGTCGGACGTATCAACGGCATCCAGCTCTATGAGAGCCCCTACTCTTGATAAACCACCATCGTACTCTACCCCGGTCAGTAGAGAAAGAAGAATACCACAGCTACCTCCCTGTACGCCGTATTAGAGAGGAAAATCGGCAGATGCAGCGGCGGCCCCAGAGGCTGCAGCGCCCGGCCCTTATCTCACCCCACCCAGCTTGGACAAAAGAAACAGCCTGGAGAAAGCTAGGGGATCAGAGATGGAACAACAGGCCCGGTCTTCGGCCTCGCCTGAGCTCAGTGAACCTGAGCAGGGTGAACCGGCCGGGCAGAACAGAGGATTAAACAAAAAATCGCCAAAAACAGTGGCCCAGGAAAAGGATCATGAGACGCAACAAGCTCAGAGCCGAGGCGCTGCAGAAGCTGGATTAGATCACGATGTAAGCCACGATGCTTTTGCTGACATTACAGCGACAGATAAAGAAGTGTCTGGGAATTTATTGAAAGAAATGCTACTAGCTCTGAGGGCCTCCATTAATGCGGACTTTAAATCTACTATCCTCCCCCTGCAACAGACTGTAGCAGAAATCGGGGAGAGAGTCTCACATGTGGAGGTGAAAATGGAAGAATTCGCGGCTTCTCACAATGAAGTAATCGACAGATACAACGCGACGGAGGACACAGTGCAGGCGCTACAGGCAAAGGTAAATGACCTGGAAGACCGCAGTAGACGTAATAATATAAAGTTCCGGGGGATCCCTGAGTCAGTGTCTAACCGAGATCTAGTGCCGTACATTGAGGATCTAGTCAAAACCCTTATACCCCACGCAAAGGATTATGAGCTATGTATAGATAGGGCTCATAGACTCCCAAAACCTGCTTTTTTGAACAAGGATGTACCAAGAGACGTGCTGGCCCGATTCACCTTCTATCACATCAAAGAACTAATGATGAGAGAGATGAGGAAGAACCCCTCTCTTCCAGAGCATTTTTCTGGCCTAAAACTATTTACGGACTTGTCTGCTGCGACCATCAAAACTAGAAGAACCTTTATGCAGGTTACTAAAACTTTGGTTGCAAATGATATCAGTTATAGATGGGGCTTCCCAGTCAAAGTGCTGGTATTTAAAGGTGGTGAAATGCATGCGTTGACCTCCCCTGAATCTGCAATGGTCACTTTGGAACAATGGGGACTGAAAATTGAACCAGCGACACGTTTCCAAGATGGCCACCGCTACAAGCCACAAAGAAGCCAACGCCCTGCTAGACCAAGAGAGGACAAAGGGACAATGTACAGATAAGAACAAAGACTAATCCTTGAGGTTGCTACATGGAGCATCACTGCTGCAGAGGAACACTCCCCATGTTAGCCGGACTAACCCGCCCTACACTTTGTTACACCATTGGATGGAGTACGCCCATCCACTCGGGTCCGCCCTATTTTTTAAAGGGCTGTTTGTTTGTTTTTTTCTGTTTTCATCTGCTGTTTTTTACACAGCAGCTGCGATTCGATCTTATGCCACTTTTGCAGAAGCTATTGCCTTTGAATACGCCTATACATATTCCTTCTGTCCCGGATCCCAGCGACTAATGGATTTCAGTGACGCGATTTTTGGTAAGTGTTACTGGTGTTATGACCTGAATGTTTTGAGATACATAGCGGTGTATGATTTTCGGCCATGTCTATTGCCTTAACTTCTATTAATGCGAGGGGACTTAACTCCCCTTTTAAACGGCACCAACTGTGGAGAGAGGCTATGAACACGGGTTGCGACGTCCTGTATGCCCAGGAGACACACTTTTCCATAAATAATACTCCCATAATGCGCCATAGGCGTTTCCCTAAGGTTATATACACCACATATTCCAGAAAACAAAGAGGAGTTCTGATAGCCTTCAAGGATTCAGTAACAGTAGATGTCCAAGAACAGTACATAGATACGGAGGGCAGGTATATTATATTGGTGGTGCTCATTGATAATAAGCTATTTACCCTAGCTAACGTGTATGCTCCTAACTCTGGTCAAATTAGATTCCTGAAAAAAATTTGCAAGAAAATTAACAAGATCAAAAAGGGACATCTCATTTGGGGAGGAGATTTTAATGCAGTCTTGGATACGCAATTGGATACTACTCATGGGGATAGACATAGAGATACAGCGGTCAAAAATTTGCTAGAGCGGAATGAGATGTTTGACATTTGGAGGTTGAGACATGCAACAGAGAGAGACTATACCCATTTCTCACATAAGAATAAATCCTATTCCAGAATAGACTACTTCCTGATAGAAAAACCCCTTATAGACTTGGTTTCATGTTCTGACATTGGTAGCATAGTGTGGTCTGACCACGCCCCCATTACTCTGAAGATTGCCATAAATAAACATCAGACTAGTGATTATGTGTGGAGACTAGATTCATTTATTTTAAAAAATGATAAAATGGCAGAATCTATTAAAGCAGACTTGGAGGAGTATTTTGATATTAATAACACCCCTGGAATGGACCCCTTCACTGTTTGGTCTGCCCACAAGGCAAAAATCAGAGGTTCATTTTTATCTCTAAACTCTTATCTCAAAAAACAAAGAGAGAGGGAACTAAACGAATCTTTGCTCAGGGTCAAAGATTTAGAAGCTAAACATAAGCTGAATCCGTCATTCCCATTAACACAGGACCTTCAGAAACTCAGATTTAAAATATACAATATTTTGCTTTTTAAATATGAAAAAATGGTGAGACAATCCAAATTGAACTACTATTCCCAAGATAACAAAGCGGGGGCAATGCTTGCCAGACGCCTGAAGACAAAATTCCAAAGATCAAAAATACGTCAGATTAGACACCCCCTCACAAGACAGGTCAAATTAGCCCCCAGAGATATTGCCAATGCCTTTGCTCAATTTTATAAGGATTTATATAACTTGGCCCCAGACCCCCAAAACTCTCTAGGAGAAACAATTATGACTGAATTTCTAGAAAAAATCAACCTCCCAAAAATTAGACCAGAACTTCTCCAAAAATTGAACCTCCCTATTTCTCAGGAAGAAATTGTCAAAGCCATTAAATCCTCACCCAATCAGAAGTCCCCAGGCCCAGATGGCTTTTCGACTGAATATTACAAAAAATACATAGACACCCTTCTCCCACATATACATAAGATCTTCAATTTAGCCTTTACCACAGGTAGATTCCCTAAAGATATGCTCAAAGCCACTATTGTGACAATCCCGAAACCAGGAAAAGACCCCTTAGAGATTAAGAACTATAGGCCCATCTCCCTACTAAATGTAGATTTGAAACTTTATTCAAAAATATTAGCAGACAGGTTCCAAAATATATTGCCTGAATTGATCCACAAAGACCAGGTGGGATTTCTAAAAAATAGGCAGGGTCCAGACAATACTAGGCGGGTTCTGACTTTGCTCCAATGCTGTGAAAAATACAATACTCCATCAGTTTTCCTCACAATTGATGCCGAAAAGGCATTCGACCGCATCAACTGGCTATATGCCTTTAAAGCACTGGAAGCTTTCGGTGTCAAGGGATCTATTCAATCCGGCATTGGAGCACTGTACAGCAACCCGTCTGCAAGTGTATATGTTAATGGATGCATGTCTGAAGCATTTACCATCACAAATGGAACAAGACAGGGATGCCCCTTTTCCCCCCTGTTATTTGTTATGTCTATTGAACCACTAGCTGCTGCGATCAGGGCTACATCTAGGATACAGGGCATAAAGTTAGGTCATAGTGAATACAAGCTTGCTTTATTTGCAGACGACGTGATCCTAACCTTAACTGATCCACTAAAATCCCTGGAGGCCTTTTTTGAAATGGCTGAGACCTTTGGCCAATTATCATTTTACAAGATCAACCAGGACAAATCACAGGCTCTCCCTATGAACATTAATCCAACATTATTGCAAGATCTCAAGCACAGATTCAAATTAGATTGGCAAAAATCCAAAATTACATACCTGGGCATACAGGTGTCGCACCCTTCTTCTAGACTTTTCGATAATAATTTCCCTAAGTTGGCCTTTGAAATAGGTAAGGACATGGCTGAATTCTCAAAAAATACTGTATCATGGCTGGGCAGGGTAGCAGCTTATAAAATGCTACTTCTGCCCAGACTACTGTATCTCTTCAGGTCAATACCAGTTGATATCCCTGAAGCATTTTTCGCGTCACTGAATGACAAACTGAGGAAATACATATGGGAACGCAAAAAATCTAGGGCAGCCTTTAAAACTATCATGAGACATCAGAAGAAAGGAGGACTAGGGGTTCCACATCTTAAGTTCTACTATCATGCAGCAGTCTTGGACCAACTTTCCCATTGGGGGTCCAACAACCCAGATAAAATATGGGTCCAGATAGAGAAACAGATATGTGGTCTTGGGACACTTAAATCAAGATTGCTGGCACCCATTTTAGGCCTTCCCCTCCCCCCACCTCATATCAACATAATCAGGTTTTCAGATAATGTCTGGAAAGCCTTCCTTGATGGGAGGAAAGGAAAGATTCATATACCCCTAACTGATTGCACGCTTGACTTCCTACATGACCAAATTGATATAGTGCCCACTCAAGAATGGAGAGACAAAGGCGTTGCCTCCTTACACGATTTTATTGTAGCTGACAGAATTCTATCCTTTTCAGAACTTAAAATTAAATTCGGCCTTAGCAGAGATGACCTTTACAGATACCTCAAGATTAGAGATTTTATAAATAAAAGAGAGATCAGAAATAGACAGATGCTTCCCCACATGACCCCTATAGGCAAATTATTCAAAAAGAAAAGGAATATCTCTAGCTTCTACAACCAACTTACAGAATCCCTCAACTCCGCTCCAAACCACTATATGGCCAAATGGGAACAAGACCTGAGTATTAAGACAGACCTAGCTGACTGGTACACTTCCTTTTCCAATGTACACAAATATTTTCACTGCACAAACCATAAAGAGGTTCTTCTTAAGACCTATCTAAGATGGTATCATACCCCTAGCAAACTCCATCTCATGTTTCCCGGAGTTACTGATAGATGCTGGAGGCAATGTGGAGAAAAGGGGACGCTCCTTCATGTCCTATGGGAGTGCGTCTCCATCAGACCCCTATGGAAAGCAGCAAGTTTCCTAATCTGGAAAATTTTAAAGATTAGGATTGATCTTACCCCCCAATTGGCATTATTACTCCTAGGTCTAGAAGACATTCCTTATCAATCAAGGTCTATAGTGGCACACATAGCCATGACCACGAAACTGATAATTACACGTCATTGGAAGTCGGAAAATACCCCCCACATTAAGGAGGTTTGGCAGGCTATTAATACCACATGTTCCTTTGAACACTCCATAGCTAGGATCCAGGACAGACTTGATGTTTACCATTATAGATGGGATGTATGGCGTAATAGTTCCTACTATTCTTCCCAGATTTGAAGGCTAATTCTGCACATATCTGTTGTTGTTGGGTTTACACCCTTTGTTCTTTTTGTTTTCTTTTTATTTTCCCTCCTAGGATACAAAGCAACTTGGTTGATACAAACTTGTAAACCTTAATGTTTCCGCACTATTATCAGTGTATATTCAAGTTTATATTTGATATTTAAATTCTTACCCCTATGTGTCATAGGAGAGATGTTTATGTTTTATTGAACCCTTTGGTTCTTGTTATTGAAAGATTCAAAAATAAAATATTGCATAGAAAAAGATTAAATTGATTGTTCATCCCCAATATGCATATTGTGAGCAGCATGTACACAAGGATACAGCCATTTTAGATGCCGAATGAAAGATGGCATCACCCAACAAATGAGTGTTTTGCTAGTAGCAGGTGATTGATGACACCTTTTAGGGATGAGTAAACTTCATATTTTGAAGTTAAAGTTCATGTTCGGGTTGTGGTATATCCTGAATTGCGTTATGGGTTCTGTTACCATGGACCAAAACGCAATTCTATGACGGAATGCATAATGGAATGCCCTTAGAGGCATTCCGTTATTCATTCCGTTATAATAATAGAAGTCTATGGCCTGCATATCGGATCTGTCCGGTTTCCGTTATGCAGGAGAGAACTCCAGTATAACGAAAACCGGACTGATCCGTTATGCTGGCCATAGATTTCTATTATGACGGAATGAATAACAGAATGCAATTGCGTTATGGTCCGTGGTAACGGAATCCATAACTCAATTCAGCATATACCACAACCCAAACACGAACTTCAAAATATGAAGTTTGCTCACCCCTAGCACCTTTACATGGGCCAGTTATCTGGAATTAGCAATAGTACCTGATCCTGCCTTGATCTTTGGACTGTCAGGTAAGGGCCCTTTTACTGTACAATTGCCTGTTTATCCAAGCCTGTTCACAATTTGTCTGATCCCAATGGCCCGGACTATTGTTTTTGAGACCAAATTAGAGGTATTTTAATGCAATTAAATAGCTCTTCCCCTATTCGGGTTCAATTAGACGTTTACATCTACTGTATAAGTTACTTATCAAGGTGTTACCTTTCTTCATCAAGCCTTTTGATTTATTCTGTTAAAGGTCAATTTGCCAAAGACCTACTTAGCATATTTTATCTCAGTAGGTTTTCCAAAGTATCTTAACACCACTACAGTTCTGCTCCTTTTAACTGAAAACTCAGCACTTAATCCACTGTATGCAACTTTGAGGATAACTTACAAGCATTTTGGTTTCCTGCGGTGTCCAATTCATCAACACAACTCAGTCTTTCGGAGATGATTTAATTATGTTGCAAGCCATACCAACAGACCTTTGTTTGCAAATCTGTGTAAACCAGCTACAAAAATGCTTTATTTCTCAGAGACGAGATTTGAAGCAGAATCAGGACTTATTCATACTGATTATCTGATCAGCTACTTAAAGGGATAGGGAATAAGTGTCTAATCGAGCAGTAGTCAAACAGTCCTCTCTGGGGTCAGACAAGGCTGCCCTCTTTCACCTCTCCTTTTTGTTTGTGTTATAGAACTCCTCACGGAGTCTATCCGGCAGAATGGAGAATTCAGAGGGATCACCGCACCAGGACCCGGACACTACGAGGACAAGTGCTCGCTGTACATGAACGACGTGAGCGTCTTCTGTGCTGATTGGCGTTCGGTGACTGCACTCGTTCAGACCTGCGAGGAGTTTGGTCAAGCTTCAGGGGCCAAAGTCAACTGCTGGAAGTCGGAAGCCATGCTCTTCGGGGACTGGTAACTGGCTTCTTCTGCCCCCTTCCCATTTACCATAAAATCAGACTTCATCAAAATCCTGGGAGTCTGGTTCGGGAAGGAAGACGCAGCCCTCAAGTCTTGGGAAAAACGCTTGGCCAAAGTCAACCAAAGAATTGGACTGCGGAACCTCAGACAACTCACTATTGAGGGCAAAGCACTTGTCCTGTGTAACAAAGTTCTGCCTATGCTACAGTACACCGCACAGGCATGGCCCCCTCTTGCCACTGTTTCCAGGGCCATCACCAGGACAGTGATTCACTTTGTTTGGGGATCCAAGATGGACAGAGTGAAATGAGCAATCATGTACAAAGAGCCCCGCAAGGGCAGAAAGGGCATCCCGGACCTGCCCACTTTACTTTAGATCGCCTTTGATTGTGACAGCATTTGTTGGATTCTGAGAACAGCTAATGGCTCTGCGGGCAAGGCTATGTCTCGCTTCTTCTTCCTGCCCCTCTGGAGGGGTCTGGGCTGGGACAAGTGGGACAGCTTCATCTCTTACAACTGGCACGCTCCCTGGTATTAGGGAGATGTCATCAAGTTTGTGAGGGAACATCAGCTGGAGGGCCTCAAGCCCAACTTGTGGAAACCAAAGACTATCCACAAGCTCATCAGAGCAAAGGATGCGGTGGAGTCAATTCCAGGGATCCATGACGACACTGTAGAAACAGTTTGGACTAATGTGTCGTCAGACAGGTTAAACAACAGGCACAAGGACTTGACATGGATGGCCATACAGGGAGGACTGCCAATTTGGTTATTCATGCACGCCTGCAACCTGTGCAAAAACCTGTACTGCCCCAGGTGCCCTTTCAAGGAGGAAACATCGTACCACCTGTTTTGGGAATGCCCCTTTGTGCAGGACCTGTTGGATTCCCTGGAACATGAACTCAAAGATTTTTTGCCCAGGAACAGCCTGCAATACACTTCAGTGTTGTACGGACTATTTCCTGGGATTCATACTGTTGAGGCCATCCAGGAGGCCTGGCACCTTATGAACTGTTTTAAGGACGCTATATGGCTAGCCAAAAACCGGCTTATGCTCAGGAGGGAGAAGATGTCTGTCCTGGACTGCCGCAGACTTATATTGGACGTCGATGATGAAGAAGAGGACTAAACCCCCTCTCCTTTCCCCTCTCAACCCGTTTGTTTCTGTCTTCTCAATAAAGCTTCGGGCATGTGATTTCCCCTCCCTATCCCCTCCTTCCCATCCCCCTCCCCTCATCACTGTGTAAATGCTTTGCTGGAAGGTTTAGTGCTTGAATAGGTATGCTAGTGTAGCATGCATTGTGATGTATAATGAAGGTTAGCCTGTGCTTTACATAACAATGCCATGCTCGCAAAGAAGACTGTAAGTAATTTATTAAGTGCTGCCTCGTGGCCTGCGCTGTGTCGCAGTACTAAAGTATGTACAGTACAAACCAAAAGTTTGGACACACCTTCTCACTCAAAGAGTTTTCTTTATTTTCATGACTATGAAAATTGTAGATTCACACTGAAGGCATCAAAACTATGAATTAACACATGTGGAATTATATACATAACAAACAAGTGTGAAACAACTGAAAATATGTCATATTCTAGGTTCTTCAAAGTAGCCACCTTTTGCTTTGATTACTGCTTTGCACACTCTTGGCATTCTATTGATCAGCTTCAAGAGGTAGTCCCCTGAAATGGTTTTCACTTCACAAGTGTGCCCTGTCAGGTTTAATAAGTGGGATTTCTTGCCTTATAAATGGGGTTGGGACCATAAGTTGCGTTGAGGAGAAGTCAGGTGGATACACAGCTGATAGTCCTACTGAATAGACTGTTAGAATTTGTATTATGGCAAGAAAAAAGCAGCTAAGTAAAGAAAAACGAGTGGCCATCATTACTTTAAGAAATGAAGGTCAGTCAGTCAGCCGAAAAATTGGGAAAACTTTGAAAGTAAGGGCAATTTGACCATGAAGGATGACCTGGCCTCCACAGTCACCGGACCTGAACCCAATCGAGATGGTTTGGGGTGAGCTGGACCGCAGAGTGAAGGCAAAAGGGCCAACAAGTGCTAAGCATCTCTGGGAACTCCTTCAAGACTATTGGAAGACCATTTCAGGGGACTACCTCTTGAAGCTCATCAAGAGAATGCCAAGAGTGTGCAAAGCAGTAATCAAAGCAAAAGGTGGCTACTTTGAAGAACCTAGAATATGACATATTTTCAGTTGTTTCACACTTGTTTGTTATGTATATAATTCCACATGTGTTAATTCATAGTTTTGATGCCTTCATAGTCCTGAAAATAAAGAAAACTCTTTGAATGAGAAGGTGTGTCCAAACTTTTGGTCTGTACTGTATGTATGCCGATTGATTGTAATAAAAGGTGTTTTCAATCAAAAGTTGTCACACATCTGCATTGCTTTGCCATTCAGCTCAAGGGGACTACTGTAGACAGCTGAGTACAACTCCCATAAGGTTGAATGGTGAGGTGGGACACATGCATGACCGCTGCTCCATTCGTCATCATCGAGAACTTTAGAGGTTGTACCCCCTCTGACTAGATAGTAATCTCCATCCTATGGATAGGGGATAAGTGTTTGTCATGGGACATTCAATTTAAATGTTGCATCCATGTTAAGACATTAACAAGTTATTAAAAGGCTTGTCGCATAAAGAAAACCCCCTAGCTGATTGACACAGGTCCAGCTTATTTTACCTAAGGGGAAATACAGCACATTGTTATCAAGTTTGAGAAAGATATGACAATTTTTTTGTTAATAAAGACCAATCTGCCAAATTAGTATATCTACAGGAAATTAGGTATACACTCTATCTGTATAGAACACTTTTATGCCTCCTTTTAACCCTTTCATGACCAAACGTCATTGGTGTCCAGGTCAAAATTTACAAATCTGACATGCGTCACTTTATGTGGTAATAACTTTGGAACACTTTTATTTATCCAAGCCATTCTGAGATTGTTTTCTCGTGACACATTGTACTTCATGACAGTCATAAATTTGAGTCCATATATTTCACCTTTATTTATGAAAAAATCCCAAATGTACCAAAAATTTTGGAAAATTTGCAATTTTCTAAATTTCTATTTCTCTGCTTCTAAAACAGAAAGTGATACCTCATAAAATATTTCTTACCTAACATTCCCCATATGTCTACTTTATGTTTGCATCATTTTGGAAATGTCATTTTATTTTTTTAGGACATTAGAAGGCTTAGAAGTTTAGAAGCAATTCTTAAAATTTTTAAGAAAATTTCCAAAACCCACTTTTTAAGGACCAGTTCAGGTCTGAAGTCACTTTGTGGGGCTTATATAGTGGATACTGAAAGGATTTGGACCTTTCTGGACCTCTACGACAACCTTGGTTTGAGACACTGATGTCAGGAGAGATGTTTCTCAGTTGGCAATAATAGACACACACAAGTATTACTGAGAAACTGTCACGAGTTGGAGGTCCCAGGAGAGACCACCGCGTCGTCAAGCAATAAACAAACAAACAGAAATCAGGTACAGACACACAAGAGTTTATTGCACAAACAAAACCAGGGAAGGCAGCACAGACAAAACATGAGCTCTATGTACCGTCAGCACAGTGGGAGAAAACCCCCACTGCGCCACTGTCTAGTAATACTCCAGAGGGGCTTGACTAAGTAACTCCTGGTATTCACTAGGGCCCCAGATGGTAGGGTTAGGCTTTGCCGCAGGAATTTGCCTGGGTCCACTCTGGAGCGTGAACTAGACAGTGACAGCAAGAACGAATGGACAACAGGTACCAGAAGGTACCGACGGCACATAGACATACATAACATAGACAGGCAAATACAAACAGGGCAACTAATAACGCAAGCAGGAGTACATAGCAAGGAAACAGGAGTGAGAATGAGCAGAGAAGGACTTGCTCCACCAGTAGTAAACTGCATGGCCTTACCCATAGCACTCTGCTGCAAAGAAAGGTGCAGCAAGGGCTTGCTGAACATAGACATGAATACACACAAGGTAACTAAAACATAACTGGCAGAACAGATAACAGAAACACAGGAAAGAGGACATCAAGGAGGACGGGAATGAACAAGTAGGAAACCCACAGAGCACAGACAGACAGACAGACAGACACGGATCCCATGGGTCAGCAGCATGGGAGAGTGAGTACAAACAGGAGCAGGACAAGACAACACACACCAGGAGAGCTGACCCAGAACTGAGGAAACCTCAGCCTTATATACAGGTTCCATGGGTGCAGCAGAGAGGCCACACCCATGGAGCAGACAGAGAGGATTAACTCCTAATAGGAACACAGGGGAGTTAACCCATACAGAACCACAAATAACACACAGAAACAAAACTTCAGCGAGGAACGCTGAACGAGCAAGGACGGAAGGTCACAGCCAGAAATAGTGGCTGTGACAGAAACACTCTAACTTTATTATGATATAGCTTGGCCTTATATAGGCAGTAGAAAAGTTTGCATAACAACAGCGTTAAACCAATCATAAAGATAAACATTGGTGCTCACACAGATACTACCGGAACATCCTTTTATGGTAGGTAATACGTCACATATAAGAATGTACGCAGTTGTGCCGAATGACCCTGAATGAGACAAGAACGTTTGTTCTAGTTCTAGGATATTCCCAGAATCTGTCCTGGGACAGATAAGGAAACCTAACTCACAGTGGGGGGATGTGAAATAGTGTGTGGGTGAGATATTATAACAATTCTGTACATGTACTAGAAGACAAGATGGAGTCACATTTCTCTTCAGATACCCCCCATAAATGACCCCATTGTAGAAACTACACCCCTCAAGTTACTCAAAACTGATTTTACAAACTTTATTAACCCTTTAGGTGTTCCACAAGAATTAAAGGAAAATGGAGATGAAATTTATAAATTTCACTTTTTTGGCAGATTTTCCATTTTATAAAATTTTTTTCTTTAACACATTGAGGGTTAACAGCCAAACAAAACTCAATATTTATTACTCTGATTCTGCGGTTTACAGAAACACCCCACATGTGGTCGTAAACTGATGTAAGGGCACACTGCAGGGCGCAGAAGGAAAGGAGCGCCACATGGTTTTTGTAAGGCATATTTTACTGGACTGGTTTTTAGATGCCATGTCCCATTTAAAGCCCCCCTGATACACCCTACAGTAGAAACTCCCAAAAAGTGGCCCTATTTTAGAAACTAGGGGATAAGGTGTCAGTTTTATTGGTACTATTTTGGGGTATATATGATTTTTAATTGCTCTATATTATGTTTTTTGTGAGGCAAGGTAACAAAAAAATTGCTCTTTTGGCACCGTTTTGTTATTTTAACAACATTCATCTGACAGGGTAGATCATGTGCTATTTTTATAGAGCAGGTTGTTATGGACGCAGTGATATCAAATATGTCTACTTTGTTTGTTTGTTTCAGTTTTACATAATAAAGCATTTTTGAAAAATAAATTATGTTTTTGTGTGTCCATTTTCTGAACGCCATATGTTTTTAATTTTCCTGCCGATCGTCTTGAGCAGGGGCTTGTTTTTTGCAGAAAGAGTTGAGGTTTTTATTGGTACCATTTTTTGGTACATATGAAATTTTGATCATTCATTATTACACTTTATGGGGCTAGGTGACCAAAAAATTGGCTGTTTTGGAACAGTTTTTATTTATTTATTTATTTTTACAACGTTCATCTGAGGGGTTAGGTCATGCGACAGTTTTATAGAGCAGATCGTTACGGACGTGGCAATACCCAATATATATACTTTTTCTTATTTAAGTTTTACACAATAATAGCATTTCTGAAACCAATAAAATTATGTTTTAGTGTCTCCATAGCTTTTTTATTTTTTGGGCGATTGTTTTAAATAGGGTATAATTTTTTGCGGGATGAGGTGACGGTTTGATTGGTACTATTTTGGGGTGTATACGCCTTTTTTATCGCTTGGTTTTGCACTTTTTGTGATGTAAGGTGACAAAAATGGCATTTTTTTACATTTTTTTTTAATTTTTTTATAGTGTTTATTGCACGGGGTCGAGCATGTGATATATTTATAGAGACGGTCGTTACGGATGCGGTGATACCTAATATGTGTATTTTTTTTCATTTTTTATAGGAAAAGGCAATTTATTTTTTTCATTTACATTTTTATTTATTTATACTTTTATTATTTTCACATAATGGCTGTATTGCTCTTGCATTGCAAAGTATAATACTACCAGATTTCCTGTAGGTGGCAACACCGGACTCCTTTGCAAAGAGTCCGGTTGCCATGGCAACAATCGGGTGCTGCAATCGCAGTGCAGCAGCCCCGATGGTTGAGATAGGGAGCCCCCTCCCTCTATTAACCCCGTGGATGCCACTGCCGCGGCATCTAAGGGGTTACAACAGAGTGTAAGCATACAGCTGACACTCGCTGCTGATGTCGGCGGCTCAGGAATGGAGCCGCCGCCATCAAACACAGCAGGGGGACCGCATCGGGGGCAGGGGGCACAAATGGGGCAGGGCTGGTAACGGGGGATACGGCCAGCATGGAGTGGGCACAGATGGGGGCAGGATCATCAGGGGTACGATACATGGATGGGGGGGCGGAGACCGCATCAGGAGCAGGCAGAGGCAGGGCTCACGGTGGTGGTGGGGGGTTGGAGGCGCACAGAAAGTGGGCACAGATCGGGGGCTTCAGGACACTACCTGATTTCAGGCTTTGATCTGCAGAGTGCAGATCAGAGCCTGAAACCGGCATTTTAACACTGCCGCAATCCGATTGGTTAGTCTGCACAGACTAACCAATCGTATCGATTGCCGGCAAGGGACCACTCTGATTGGTCCCTTGCCGGCATTACTGGACTGAATGCTGTCTGTGACAGCAGCAGGGCAGGGGCAGAAGCTTTAATCCAAGCGCTTTGCAGTGCTTGGATTAAAGAGCTGGCTTGACGTTTATACACGTGCTAGCTGCACAGGGTATGTACAAATAGCACGTATATAAATGGATTGCAGTCGTGAAGGGGTTAATTACTTCAATCTTTGCAGACATAGACCATGATATCTATAAAGACTAAAACAGCAAAACACTCACTTCACATCTTGCTATAGGACAGGGATTCATTTCTATGAGAGTTCTTAGAAGAGCAGAGCAAGTATGCATGCTGAGAGTTGTAGTTTCACAACAGCTGGAGTGCCTGAGGATATCAATAGCTGCATGGCATTATCAGGTTAAGAGCTCACGCACACGACTGTGTGCAGCCTGGGACACATGGCCCTTGTGTCAGCAGCATCTCCCAAACTAATGGCAACTCATCTGACCAGAACTCATGGCATCATAGTGATTTATGATGCAGGACGTTCCAATCTGACAGTTGGTCTACTGTTCTGTACTCACATCATCATGTGGCTCTATATAATAAAAGCAGAATAATATCTGGTAGGAGATTATTCTCCTAAATAAGGGTATATTGTACAAGCATTAACTCTACCACTTTGCCATTTATGACCATCCATAAAAAATAAAAATGCATTTTTTTTTACAGAAGATGGAAATCTTACTGTCTCAGCTGGTTGTGCACACTCTAGGACTTTAACTGATGTGTGCAAATTCTAGCTGCAGTTCATATATTGCAATGGGAAATCGTTAATATCTACTAGAGTCAGCGCAAATGAGCGTTCCACCGTATGTGATTGCTCTGAAAATGTGCCATTTAAATTTAATGTTCCTGATACTTTTTTATACGTTTTGGAAATGTCATTTACTTTCACTGCATTACGGTTAAAAATCACCAGCATTACAAATATGACAGTAAATAAAATAGCATCAAATCCTAAATGTAGTTTACTACATTGTTTACAATGGTCAGAGTCAACTATATTTTCAATGCGTACATGAACAACACCGGATATTTAGGCAGTATTTGTAGGCTTCTTTACTTAATGAAACTTTGTAATGTACACTACCGAAAAATGAAAATGAACACCAGGAAAACGTATTGTGATTGAGCTGAGATTGACAAAGTAGAAACTGCTAGTGGTGTTTCGTCAATGATCACACAACCAAGGAGATGCACACTATATTTTGGGTTCTGCAGCAGAGTATTTTTTGAGCCAGGGTCACAATAATACTGGGTGGCATTTCCCCTTGCTGTGATACTGGCTGCCACTCTGACCTGGTAACGGTTATACAGATTCTGGATATCCTACTGTGATAATCATTCCAAGCTCTTTCAACTTTGGCTGATATTAGGGATGAAAGCCCAGGGCCAGCAACACTGCAGCAGGGAGTTTTTCCTTGCAATCAGGAAGCTGACCACTGCATGAAGGATGGGAAATGGAGTGCAGCAAAGGTTAGACAGATCGTGGTAGGGGACTCAATTACACCGCACAACAATGATTTTGCTACTGAGCGAAAAACATGTGATTTATACTAAAATGAGCGTGCTGATTCCAAATATGAACTCGGAATTTGCCTGACACGTCTAGATTTTAATTTATACACGCAAAGTCTATTCAGTTATAATATTAATGCATATTGGAGATATTCCAATGGATATATCCAGACCTGTTCGAATGCACTAAGGCTGATGTCAGCAGTAAGTATATAAGGCAAGCTGGACAGATTTTGAGAAAGTGATCTGTTATAGTGCTATCAGTTTTGAAACTTAAGATGGATAAAGGCAAATGTGTTAACGATCCAGACACTTTCTGCTACATATGTGGCAAATACACTACTTATGATCAGCGCAAGAATCTGACAAAGCGAGTGTTTCTTGCAGCTTGGGATGCATTTGTGCTAGTAGTGCAGAACTTCCGTGGGAACAGACGAGCTGCAAACTATGCTGAATTAGTAGACAACATGCTTACAGCATATGAACAACTTGGCTGCCGAATGTAATTGAAAGTGCATTTCTTACATTCCCATCTTGACTTTTTCCCACCCAATTTGGGACACGTAAGTGACAAACATGGAGAGCGGTTCCGAAAAGATATTTCTACAATGGAGAACAGGTATCAAGGCCGCTGGAATCCCAACATGATGGGATACTACTGCTGGTTTTTGCAACGGGAAAATTTGACCGTTCGCAAACGCAAAAGCAGATACCAGAAGCACTTTTAACAGTACTGGGCCTTGCTCAAGTAAGACTTTTAAACTGAATAAAAATACTTTTTGGATTTTTGTTCTTTCATTACATTTTCATACACTGTTTACTATGCAAACTTTGATGTAGATCAGGTAATTGTTGGAGTAAAACTCGTTCTGTTCAAAATTATTCAATGCTTTCCAAGTGCTTAATTCATTTAGGCATACTTATGCATAAATTTCGTGACGTGTTACAACAATTCTGACTTCGGATTTCTAATCTGCACACTCGATTTAGTATAGGACAAATGGTTTTTGCCCAGTAGCAGACAAAATGTTTTTTTTTTGTTGTGTGGTGTTATTAGGAGGGCAGACAGGGTCATCTGTCGCCAAGACCGTGAATGCCCAACAGTGTGTTGTCTGACGGGTGCTCAGGTTCGGCATATTGTGGATCGGATTGACAGATTGCTGGGTAGGGCTGGGGATGACCCAGCGGTCATGGTACACATTGGCACCAATGACAAATTAAGGGGGAGATGGAAGGTCCTTAAAAATGATTTTAGGGAACTAGGAGAGAAGCTCAAGTCCAGGACCTCCAAGGTAGTATTTTCAGAAATACTACTAGTGCCACGAGCGTCACCAGAGAGACAACACTCCTGTAATTCACCCACTGGCTCCTGGTATTGCCCATACGGCACAAGTAGGTTAGCATTAGGTCCCGAGCTACTTGAGATACCTTGGTGCAGTGCTTGGGCTCAGATATGTCCTTCATATAAGGATATATTGGCTAAATTCTCAATTTTAACACCAGTTTGAGGATTTAGTCAGACTTGTTTGTTTGTATCCACAGTAGTGCACCTTCCTTATTAATGCTCAACCGCAAATGGGAGAAAATTCTCTTGCTGGAGGACCACTTTATGGGCTAGTTTATAGAAGCTCCCACTAGGGGCAATGCTCTGTTAGATCTGGTAATTTCTAATGATACAGAGCTGGTTGGAAATGTTACTGTCGAGAAACAATAGGTAATAGTGACAACAATATAATTATATTCCCCCTACACTATAAGAAGCAAACTCTCCCAGGCAGAGCAAAAAGACTGAATTTTAAAAAGGCTAATTTCCCTGGGTTGAGGGCAGCATTTCAGGGCATAGACTGGAAGCAGCCACTGTCACATAATAATACTGAGTTTGCTGGTTTGTGTGTGCATGCACACAGTAGGGTATTTCTTTGGCGCACAAAATACGACCTCAGTTGAGACTTTTGGTGAAATAGCTGTTTTATTGTTCAGTAGACAACGCGTTTCGGAGTTTATCACTCCTTTCTCAAGTCTTGGGGGCGTCGGCAAAAAGAGTGGCCATATGGCTGGAGCCTCTTCTGGTGCGTCTGGTTGCTAGGAGCGCCATTCTTCCTTTAAAGTCCCTAGGAGTCCTTGGCAACTCCATCCTAAGGGACCGAATGGGTATCGGCAGCACCGACCCCCCCCCCCTTTTTCTCTCTGTGCACCTGCCTTCATGTACGTTGTGCTCCAACCCGCAGAACACCAAAAGGTGAGCACACTCTATCCATTTCGCTAAACCACATTATCATTACCCACCACCCTATGAGCGCCTCTCCCTTCTTTTTGTCTCTCGCCGTAATTGCTATAATAATACTGAGGATAAATGGGAGAGCTTTAAATCCACATTGAGTAATTGCGCTAAAAATTTATTCCTTCAGGTAACAAGTATAAACGGCTAAAATTAAACCCCCATGGCGTAAATCAACTGTAAAAAGGGCAATAAATGACAAAAAAGGGCATTTAAAAATACAAATCTGTCGGGTCAGATGTAGCCTTTGAAGTTTACAAAGGGCTTAACAAAATCTGTAAAAAGGAGATAAAATTTGCAAAAATACAAAACGAACAGCAGGTGGCAAAAGATTTTTTTTTAAATTCTTTAAATATATAAATGCTAGAGATGAGCGAATCGAAGTTGATGAAGTGGAATTCTATCCGAATTTCAGGAAAAATTAGATTCACACCGAATCCGAATTTCCTCACTCTTCGTTTTAACGAATCACATTTTTTCCTAAAATGGCTACTGCACGTGTGAGGACATGGAGAAAGGAACTCTGGGAACGCAGGATCACCCATAATACCATGCATGCAGCCAATCAGCAGCCACCCAGCCCTGTGATGTCACAGCCCTATAAATAGCCTCAGCCATCTTGGATTCTGCCATTTTCCAGTGTACTTAGGCTCTAGGGACAGTGCTAGAAAAAACTTCATTGTGCTAAAAAAAAACGATTTACAAGTGCAGGGAAAGATTATTCAAGGTGTAGGGAAAGAATAGGGAGGAATCATTCCGCAACATTTATGTAGAACAGGGTTCAGTATTGGAGTGTACAGCCTGGGTAATAGGAACAATTCGATTACACCTTGCTGCACTGACTGGGGATCCAAATTGCCATTATACAGCTCTGTAATTCCAGCAAACCGTTCTTGTTATTGGGGTGCAAGTGCTGTTTGATTCAGCCATTAATAGGGTTTATTACAAGGAAATATTTCTACGTCTTATTTGCCCTTGTGCGGTGCAGTTATATGTTCTAAAGCATTTTTTGGCTTCTATTAGTGGGAAAAAACGGCTTATTAGCCGTTGTGTGGTGAACTGTGAAAATGACAACCCTTTTTGGTGTGAATTAGTGGCACAAAAAAAAATGTTATTTGCAACTGCTTTTTGGTTTTAAATTTATTTTTATTTTTTTAAATTAGGGTACACCCCAAAACATTGGGAAATATAACCCTCCAGTCGTGCTAAACACACATTCAGACAATACACCGTCTGCAGGGCAGGCCAGCACCTCCAAGGCGTAAAGGGCAAGCTCAGGCCATGTGCCCAATTTGGAGACCCAGAAGTTGCAGGGGCTGACCCCTGTCAGTTAGTTTGTGTAGGCATGTGCATACTTACTGCCCCACCCACTATGTCGCATGTCCCCGTGATGTTCACGATCCAATTTGATATTTGCTCTATCAACTTTCGATGTTCTTTTATGCGCCTACCATGGTGATTACGTGTGGCGGAGAATCAGGGTTGCAGGCCGGAGAGGGAGTGTGAGAAAAAGAGACCAAATTTAAGGGAGATAAATTTATTTAAAAAATTTGGGATCAAGAAGAAATGTGGGAAAAGTTATTGAGGTGCAAATGTGGGACAAATTACAGAAGCCAAAATGTGGGCCAAAAGAGTCAAGCGGAATTATGGGAAAAGCTATTGAGGCGCAAATGTTGGCCAAAAGAGTATAGCGGAAATGTGGAACAAAGTATTGAAGCTTAAATGTGGTACAACTTGTTGAAGGTTAAGCATTGAATCAAAGGAGGTGGCGCACATCAATTAAAGAAGCATTTCAGAAATTTTATTCCCTGTCAGCTATGCAGGGCAGGGGTTTATTCACGTCTAAAATTGTATAATGTCAACCCAAGAATGTAACAGAAAAATTACAGTAATTAATTAACCTGTCTATATGGTAGAGCAGGGGTCTATGACAGAAAACAATTGTTTATTGTCACTCGAAAATGTAAAATAAAAATTATTAAAATTTATTATTAAGCTGTCAACTAGGTAGAGGAGGGGTATATTACACCCAAAAATTGGTGAATTTGACCATAATTTTTTTTATTGTTTAACCCATCTAACTAGGTATAGCAGTGGTACTTCACACCTAAAAATTTTTGAATTTCAACTGAAAATGTAACTGACAAATTTATATTTTTTGTTAATGGGCCTACTAGGTATAGCAGTGGTACTATACACCCAAAAATTTGTGAATTTCACCCGAAAATGTTAATAACTATTTTTAATTTTTTTTTAACCGTCATACTGGGTATAGCAGTGGTACTATACACCCAAAAATTGGTTAATTTCACCTGAAAATGTTAATGAAAATTTCATTTATATTTTTTACCCGGCCTACTAGGTAGAGCAGTGGTACTATACACCCAAAAATTGGTGAATTCCACCAGAAAATGTAAATGACAAAGTAGTGAAATGATATAAAATAAAACATGTACAAAAAAAAAAATGGATTTATGAGGTGGAGTTCCATATGGAGTAGGAGTTTGAGGAGGCGGTGGACGTAGCAGAGTAGGTGGAAGCGGCGGTGGAGGAGGACGAGATAGCCGAAACAGGTTTTTGGTTTTAATTTAATTTTGTAAAATTAAGGTACACTCCAAAAGAGTGTGAAATATCCAAAATACAAACATGAGCAATTGCGCTGCAGTATAACAATGGCTGATTAGTGCCGGTATACATGTCTATTCTGCACAAGGTACGGACAAGTCCTGAGGGATCCATACCTGGTTCATTTTTATGAACGTGATCTTGTCCACATTGGCTGTGGACAGGCGGCTGTGCTTGTCTGTGATGACGCCCCCTGCCGTGCTAAACACACGTTCAGATAAAACACTGGCTGCAGGGCAGGCCAGCACCTCCAAGACGTAAAGGGCAAGCTCAGGCCATGTGCCCAATTTGGAGACCCAGAAGCTGAAGGGGGCAGACCAGTCATTCAGTACGTGTAGGCATATGCACACATCCTGCTCCACCATGTTGGTGAAATGCTGCCTCCTGCTAAGACGTTCCATATCAGCTGGTGGTGCTGGTTGTTGTGGCGTGCTGACAAAGCATTTCCACATTTCGGCCATGCTAACCCTGCCTTCTGAGGTGCTGGCGGTGCCCCAGCTGCGTTGGCGACCTCTTCCTCGTCCTCTGCCTTCGCCTTGTGCTTCCACTGTGCCCCCGCTGTCAGGTGGGAATGCCACCAGCAGCGCGTCTACCAGCGTACGCTTGTACTCGCGCATCTTACGATCACGCTCCAGTGAGGGAATTAAGGATGGTACGTTGTCCTTGTAGCGGGGATCCAGCAGCGTGGCTACCTGTCACGGCGGACAGGGTATAGGATACACAGATAACTAAACAAACAATATTTCTAGGCGAGAAGCTGACAATAGAAGTTCAGGGCAGCACACCAGGTGGTAATAGTTGGGTGCCAGCGGTGAAAACACCTTACCAAGGTGTATAATACGAAAGAAAGAAAGGCACCGCAGCACATCCGTTGGTGAAGAAAAAAGTGTGAACCTTTATTCACCCTTGCGACGTTTCAGTCCACTTGCTGGGACTTTTTTCAAGCAATGCATCATACAAAACTGTGCTTTTTTATACGGTCATATCAAATTAACATACATAAGTGACAATTAATAAATTATAAATAAAAAGTGCAAAAAAACATCTCATATGTGTATGAGAAAAATATCGTGCCTGGAGAACAATATAGTCAGTACAAAAATTCATATAATAGAAACATCCAGGTACTGTAATGATTAGGTGACATTATATAATACACAAGTGGCAATCAACAATAAATAGCTATCACCTGTGACAGTGCAAATGTAAACAGACCTGGCATGGGATCGGGCAGGCTTAATGGCAGGCGGATACACTATTGCGGATAACACCGGATGGAGACGGCGTCCCGGAACTGAAGCTGCGCATGTCCATGATGTCACTCCAGGGATAATCACATGATCCCCTGTGAAACATGGAACTGTTTCTGCGCATGTCCGTGAGGTCACCTTGGGAATAATCACATGATCCCCTAGGAAACATCACCTGACACGCCGCGCAACAGTTTGTTATAGTAAAACATATAGTATTGGTACAAGCGTATTAGTAAATATTAAATTGGGAGCGGCGGCTAATAAATCAGGATGTACCACCCCGGGTGTGATATCGGGTGACGTGCTATCTTGCGATACGAGAAGCTGGGGATAAGGTCACCTCCTAGCGAATCCCTAACCGCTCTCCCTATTCTGCTTTGCCCACATTCAGACCCTGAAGGTGGGAATAATGTGTCCTCGTGCCTGGGCTGAGAATACCCTAGAATCCCTGAGATGGTGAAAGCGGAAAAGGGGCAGCCTGCTCCCTCAGAACCAGGAGGGGACAGACGACACTAAAACAGCCTAGACAGCAAACCAAAGAAATCAGAAACCAACTTATCTTATCTGAGCAGGAAAATCCAATCCTTCACTCCTTCCTTCCACAGCCTGACAGAAGCTATAACCCGCACGGAACCCTGGGAGTGAGAGTAATTTAAACCAACGACCCCACCCAGAGCACCTGAAGGGAGGCGGATCTAGCACGACTCCAAAACAACACAAATGACTAGACATGTGCTGCTAATCTGGCAGACCTCCGTACATAGTCTGAGCAGGGCATGACACTACCCATTAATCAGCACAAGTTAGAATGTGGGCAACTCGGCGGTCGTTGCGGAGACACTGAAGCATGTAATCGCTCATGTGTGCCAGGCTGCCCCGAGGCAACGAAAAGCTGTCCTCTGCGGGAGGTGTATCGTCTGTGTCCTCTGTATCCCCCCATCCACGCACCAGTGATGGCCATGAGCTGGTCTGGGTGCCACCCTGCTGTGAACATGGTTCCTCCTCCATCTCCTCCTCCTCATCCTCCACCTCTTCATACTTCAGAACTGTGCCCTGGCTGGACAATTGTGTACCTTGGGTTTGTGGGTGCAGGAACCCACCCTCGGAGCCACTTGGGAATGACTGGCCAGAAACCCTACGAAATGATCCCTCTTCCTCCTCCTCCTCCTGTGCCACATCCTCTTCCATCATCGATAGGAGCGTTTTTTCAAGGAGGCATAGAAGTTGGATAGTAATGCTGAGAACGGCGTTATCGGCACTGGCCATGTTGGTGGAGTACTCGAAACAGCGCAACAAGGAACACAGGTCTCGCATGGAGGCCCAGTCATTGGTGGTGAAGTGGGGCTGTTCCGCCGAGCGACTCACCCATGCATGCTGCAGCTGAAACTCCACTATCACCTGCTGCTGCTCGCACAGTCTGGCCAGCATGTGCAAGGTGGAGTTCCACCTTGTGGGCACGTCACATATGAGGCGGTGAGCGGGATGGCCGAAGTAACGCTGCAGCGCTGACAGGCGAGCCGCAGCAGAGTGAGAATGCCTAAAGCGCGCACAGACGGCACGCACTTTATGCAGCAGCTCTGACATGTCGGGGTAATTTTTAAGGAATCTCTGCACCACCAAATTCAGCACATGCGCCAGGCAAGGGATGTGCGTCAAACCGGCTAGTCCCAGAGCTGCTACGAGATTTTGCCCATTATCGCACACCACCAAGCCGGGCTTGAGGCTGACTGGCACAAACCACTCATTGGTCTGTTGTTCAAGGCCCGTCCACAGTTCCTGCACGGTGTGTGGTATGTCCCCCAAACAGATACGTTTTAAAACTGCCTGCTGTCGTTTACCCCTGGTGGTGAAGGTGTTACGCTGACCGGATGAGGAGTTGGTAGAGGGTGAGGATGCAAAGTAGGAGGAGGAAGCAACAGGAGGCAAATTGAAGCGCCCTGCAATCCTCGGTGGTGGAAGGACATGCGCCAAACTGCTATCCGCCTCAGGCCCAGCCACCACTGCATTTACCCAGTGTGCTGTTATGGAGATATAACAGCCCTGACCGTGCTTACTGGTCCACGTATCCATAATGAGGTGCTCCTTGCCACAGATGGCGTTGCCCAGTGCACACCTGATTTTGTCCCCTACTTGGTTGTGCAGAGAAGGGATGGCTCGCCTGGAGAAATAGTGGCGGCTGGGCTTGACGTACTGTGGGACAGCCACCGCCATAAGGCCTTTAAAATTATCCGTCTACCACATGTGGTATCGCCGTACTCAGGAGAAGTAGGGCAATGTGTTTTGGGGTGTATTTTTACATATACCCATGCTGGGTGAGAGAAATATCTCTGTAAAATAACAACTTTGTATAAAAAAAATTGGAAAAGTTGTCTTTTACAGAGATATTTATCTCACCCCGCATGGGTATATGTAAAAATACACCCCAAAACACATTGCCCTACTTCTCCTGAGTACGGCGATACCACATGTGTGACACTGTTTTGCAGCCTAGGTGCACAAAGGGGCCCAAATTCCAATGAGTACCTTTACGATTTCACAGGGCATTTTTTACGTATTTGGATTCTAAACTACTTCTCACGCTTTAGGTCCCCTAAAATGCCAGGGCAGTATAAATACCCCAAAAGTGACCCCATTAATATCAAAAAAAGTTAAAATGTCAGCAGCAATGAAATACCACCAAATGAAAGCTCTATTAGTGAGAAGAAAAGGAGGTAAAATTCATTTGGGTGGTAAGTTGTATGACCTAGCAATAAACTGTGAAAGTAGTGTAGTGCAGAATTGTTAAAAGTGGTCTGGTCATTAAGGGGGTTTAAGCTAGGGGAGCTGAGGTGGATAAGTTCGTCCACTCGTGGCATAGGGTATGCATCGAATTTAGACACAGTATTTAACCTCCTAAAAGGCTTTGGAATTAACACAATGGGGCTTGACCATTCACTATGAAACTCCTCAATTACTCCCAACTCCAGCATATCTTTTACTTCTTTTGAGACTGCTTCTCGTCTGGCCTCAGGAATCCTATCAGGTTTTACATGGACCTTAAC
The DNA here is from genome assembly GCF_905171765.1 of Bufo bufo. Classification (NCBI taxonomy): domain Eukaryota; kingdom Metazoa; phylum Chordata; class Amphibia; order Anura; family Bufonidae; genus Bufo; species Bufo bufo. The sequence goes on along the minus strand of NC_053394.1, from coordinate 263,123,547 downwards.
CCCAGATTCAGTTATGATGTCATGTTTTATGAGTGATGTCTGCCCCGGCTTTTCTGAAAAAAATTCTCTGTTCTGAGCGACCAACTGACTAGCTTCCTTCTTTTGGACATCGAACAGAGTTTCGGCTATTCTGACAGCAGGTATTGTTGCCCCATTATTGATGGGTGTAGCAAGTGCTGCTGCCAGGACTGGCCGGTCCTTCCAAGGTTTTAACAGATTTATATGGTAAATCTGTTCTGGCTTCCTTTTACCTGGTTGGTATACTTTATAGTTCACCTCACCTACTCTTTCAATTATTTCCAACGGACCTTGCCATTTAGCCAAGAATTTACTTACCACGGTGGGGACGAGAACTAGTACTCGATCCCCTGGCGCAAATGTTCGAATCTTGGCCCCTCTGTCATAAATCATTTTCTGTACTCCTTGAGCCCATTCCATATGTTCCTTAACAATTGGCATGACTGATGAAATCCTTTTCCTGCATCTGGGACACGTGCTCTATTACACTTTTGTACGGTGTGACCTGTCCTTCCCACGTTTCTTTAGCCACATCTAATAAACCACGTGGATGTCTACCATATACAAGCTCGAAAGGTGAAAACCCTGTGGATGACTGTGGTACCTCCCTTATAACAAACAGCAGATATGGGAGCAAAAAGTCCCAATTTTTGCCAACTTTATCTACCACCTTTTTCAGCATATGTTTCAGGGCTTTATTAAATCTTTCCACCAATCCGTCAGTTTGGGGGTGATAGACTGACGTATGTAGCTGTGTAACTTTAAAAAGCCTGCAAAGTTCCTTCATGACATTAGACATAAAGGGCGTTCCCTTGGTCTGTGAGTATTTCTTTTGGAATACCAACCCGACTAAACACCTGGACCAGTTCTTTTGCGATGGTCTTTGACGAGGTATTGCGCAAAGGTATGGCCTCGGGATAATGGGTAGCATAGTCCATTATGACTAAGATATGCTGATGACCCCGAGCTGACTTTATTAGGGGACCCACCAAATCCATCCCAAGGCGCTCAAAGGGTATTTCAATAATCGGCAGGGGCACCAAAGGGCTACGGAAAAAACATTGCTACATATTTACAGTTTGCACAAGAGCACCTGGATGTTCCACATCAGTACTGGCAAAATATTCTGTGGACAGATGAAACCAAAGTTGAGTTGTTTGGAAGAGACACACATTACTATGTGTGGAGAAAAAGAGGCACAGCACACCAACATTAAAACCTCATCCCAACTGTGAAGTATGGTGGTGGGGGCATCATGGTTTGGGGCTGCTTTGCTGCGTCAGGGCCTGGACAGATTGCTATCATCGAAGGAAAAATTAATTCCCAAATTTATCAAGACATTTTGCAGGAGAACTTAAGGCCATCTGTCCACCAGCTGAAGCTCAACAGAAGATAGGTGTTGCAACAGTACAACGACCCAAAGCATAGAAGTAAATCAACAACAGAATGAATTAAACAGAGGAAAATACGCCTTCTGGAGTAGCACAGTCAGAGTTTTAACCTCAACCCGATTGAGATGCTGTGGCATGACCTCAAGAAAGCGATTCACACCAGACATCCCAAGAATATTGCTGAACTGAAACAGTTCTGTAAAGAGGAATGGTCAAGAATTACTCCTGACCGTTGTGCACGTCTGATCTGCAAATACAGGAAACGTATGGTTGAAGTTATTGCTGCCAAAGGAGGTTCAACCAGTTATTAAATCCAAGGGTTTAGATACTTTTTCTACCTGCACTGTGAATGTTTACATGGTGTGTTCAATAAAAACATGGTAACATTTAATTCTTTGTGTGTTATTAGTTTAAGCAGACTGTGATTGTCTATTGTTGTGACTTAGATGAAGATCAGATCACATTTTATGACCAATTTGTGCAGAAATCCATATCATTCCAAAGGGTTCACATACTTTTTCTTGCAACTGTATTTGTGGCAAGTGTCCCATTTCAGTACAAAAAGGGAAAAAATATCTGCATTTCACTTCTGCAGTTATATGTGGTGAAAGGGTTCAGTGTCCTATTTCAGTACAAAAAGGAAAAAAATATATACACTTTACTGTTGCATTTATTTGTGAAAGAGTTTAATGGCCTATTTAAGTACAAAAAGGAAAAAAAAAAAAGGAAAAATATATACGCATTTAACTTCTGCAGTTATATGTGGTAAAAGCGTTCAGTGTCCTATTTTAGTACGAAAAGGAAAAAAAATATACGCACTTCACTGGTGCATTTATTTCTGCTAAAAGCTTTTACTGGCCTATTTCAGTACAGAAAGAAAAACATATACGCACTTCACTGGTGCACTTATTTGCGGCAAAAGCATTCAGTGTCCTATTTCAGTACAAAAAGAAAATAAATATACGCACTTCACTGGTGCATTTATTTCTGCTAAAAGTGTTTACTGGCCTATTTCAGTACAGAAAGAAAAACATATACTCACTTCACTGGTGCACTTATTTGTTGCAAAAGCGTTCAGTGTCCTATTTCAGTACAAAAAGGAAAAAAATTCTACCTGTTATGTGCCATGACGGCTTCCATACAATTCAGGGAGTGTAGGTTCCACATGCATGCTGGGCCTGCTTTAATTTCTGTCATTTTTGGTGCCAAAATGGCCTCCATTATATCCATTATAAGGAATGCAGGTACTAACATGCATGCCTGGCCCACTCCACACCACTCCTGGTGCCAAATGGCCACCAAAGAATGCAATGAAAGTCCACAACTATATCTCTCCTGGTGCCAAATGGCTTCCAGTGAGTGAGGGGGAGCAGGCCAAGCTATATACTCACACAAATTAAAATCAGCCTATGGGGCAGACGAGCTGGTATTTCAGTGCAAAAAGGAAAAAAAAAAATGCACTTCACTGTTGCATTTATTTGTGAAAGAGTTTAGTGGCCTATTTCAGTACAAAAAGGAAAAATACATACACATTTCACTTCATTTGTGGTAAAAACGTTCAGTGTCCTATTTCAGTACAAAAAGGAAAAAAATATTTGCACTTCACTGGTGCATTTATTTCTGCTAAAAGCGTTTACTGGCCTATTTAAGTACAGAAAGAAAAACATAAACACATTTCACTGGTGCACTTATTTGTGGCAAAAGTGTTCAGTGTCCTATTTCAGTACAAAAAGGAAAAAAAAATGCACTTCACTGGTGCATTTATTTTTGCTAAAAGCGTTTACTGGCTTATTTAAATACAGAAAGAAAAACATATACGCACTTCACTGGTGCACTTATTTGTGGCAAAAGCGTTCTGTGTCCTATTTCAGTACAAAAGAGAAAAAAATATACGCACTTCACTGGTGCATTTATTTCTGTTAAAATTGTTTACTGGCCTATTTCAGTACAGAAAGAAAAGCATATACGCACTTCACTGGTGTACTTATTTGTGGCAAAAGCGCTGTGTCCTATTTCAGTACAAAAAGGAAAATAATATACGCACTTCACTGGTGCACTTATTTGTGGCAAAACCATTTAGTGTCCTATTTCAGTACAAAAAGAAAAAAAATATACGCACTTCACTTCTGCAGTTATATTTGGTGAAAGCGTTCAGTGTTCTAAGAGTTAAGTGGCCTATTTCAGTACATAAAGGAAAAATATATACGCATTTTACTTCTGCAGTTATATTTGTTGAAATCATTTACTGCCCTATTTCAGTACAGAAATAAAAACATATACGCACTTCACTGTTGTATTTATTTGTGAAAGAGTTTAGTGGCCTATTTCAGTACAAAAAGCAAACATATATACGCATTTCACTTCTGCAGTTATATGTGGCGAAAGTGTTCAGTATCCTATTTTAATACTAAAAGTAAAAATATATACGTACTTCACTGGTGCACCTATTTGTGTCAAAAGCTTTAAGTGTCCAATTTTATTAAAAAAAGGAAAAAAATATAGGCATTTCACTGGTGCATTGATTTCTGCTAAAAGCGTTTAGTCGCCTAACCTTTAGGAGGCTTGTCCCCGTTGTGGCCTGCTATTGGCTGCTCGTCCCCGTTGCTGGATGTGTTGACCGAGAGATGGGGAGATGCAGCAGCAGCCGTGCAGGGATCCAGAGCGACGCAGGTGCCAGGGAGCAGGTAAGTATAATTCATACAAAGGACCTGGGCATTGGGGGGGGGATAATTTAGATATTGGATAACTCCTTTAAGAAAATTACTTTATGGCACCCCCATGGGCCATAGACACAATGGTTTGGAGGGGACTTCATTGACTTCTATAGGAGAGTTTTCTAGGCATGCTCTGTGACCTGTGTAGAGGTCATTGTACAAGGAAATAATAGGTAAGCTTTGACAATCACCTATTGTGAATGATGGATCTGCCTGTAATGATATCACCTCTGTGTACAGTTAAGCAGATAACTACAGTAAAGTGATCTGTACAGACCAAGAAGTGGTGCCAATTATTATTCTTAGTGGCCAGTTGGGAAACTGTAAAATTTTATGTTTTTTGTTTAAATATAGAGAGTGACATGGAAAAATAACATCACCAAAAATTCTTTCAAATATTTTAAACATAAAAATGTAATTTTCTGATGACACACTCCCTTTAAGTTCAGGGAGATTTAATAACATGAAACAAAATATAACAAGGGTGTTACTGGAAGTCACAAAAGTTTAACAGTTAAGATTAGCTGGAGTGGCCACAGCAGCAGGGTCGAATGTCAACTCATAGCAACAGTGCCAAGCTGAAACAGATTTGTGCCCTTTTGCATGAGGGGTGAAGCAATCGTTGACCCTATTACTAACAGAACATTTGCATATCAACTTTGGGAGCTCATGCAGCTTGCCATATTCTACCACATTTTTTAAGTATCGTATATTTAGAGAGGTAAGTACAAAATAATTTAGTTCAAAATTTTCCTTATTGGATACTCTTCAACCCTCCAGTGGCTCATTAAAAACTTACCTCTTTTGACAAGCGTATAACCTGACCAAAATTTGCTACAATGTGTAACTATTGATGAGTGAATAAATTCTACATGAATCAAATTGGCTATGAATTTCCCAAAAGATTCTAATTTCAGTGAATCTAAAATGTTTGTGATGTGTCCCGCATGAATCACTCAAAATGGCAGGCATCATTTTACAGATCAGAAAACAGAGATCATCAAAAAGGGATAATTTTTTGGACCATTTTTTATTTTCAAAATTTTTTGAAAGTTCAGCGTGTTTTCAAAAATGCTGTATGTTACTTCCAGCTACCATCTGTTTAACAATACCTATTTTGTTTCTGTCACTTTGACATTGTTGTCTTGGCATTAGAGCCCGAAAGGGAATTGATACAGTCCAAGACCTCAGTGGGCCATGCACGAATTTTCAGGGCTATCTTCAGGATAGGTCATCAAATATCAAATTGGCGAGGGCCTGACTGCCAGCAACCCGCTAATCAACTACATGAAGAGAACACAGAGCTCGTACTAGCACTGTGTTCTTCTTACTATTTATCTGCTCGCTGTTGACACTGCAGCAGCAAGCAGTATAATTGCTGCTCCTCCATTCTATTCCCTTCAAAGGGACAACTCCCTCCTATTCACTTGAATAGAGCCATCCCATTGAACTGAATAAGATGGAGGAGCTGTAATTAACCTTTTCCTGATGGAGCAATTTTCCGTTTTCGTTTTTTAACTCCCCACCTTCCCAGAGCCATAACTTTTTTTACTTTTCTGTTCACATAGTTGTGTGAGGGCTTGTTTTTTGTGGAACAAATTGTACTTTCTAATGGCACCATTTAATATTTTATAGGATGTAGTGGAAAGCTGGAAAAAAAAATCCAAATTGGGTGGAATTGGGAATGAAATGCAATTCCGACACAGTTTTATGGGTTTTGTTTTTACAGTATTCACTATGCGTTAAAACTGACTTGTGCTCTTTATTCTCCAGGTCAGTACAAATACCACATTTGTATATTTTTTCTTGCGTTTTAATACTGAAAAAAAAAAACTTTTTAATTTTTTTTTTCTTTTCATTGCCTTATTCTGACCTCCACAACTTTTTTACATTTCTGTCTACAGAGCTTTTTGAGGGCTCATTTTTTGCGGGACAATCTGTGGTTTTTTAAAAACCATGTAAGGGTGAGTATGACTTTTTGATAACTTTTTTGGGATGTAAAGTGATGAAAAAACAGCAAATCAGCCATATTTATTATTTTACTGTTATGCCATTTACTGTATGGAATACTTTTTTTTATAGTACAGGTGTTTTCACATGTGGTGATTAGTGATGAGCGGCAGTGGCAATATTCAAATTCGCGATATTTCGCACTATTTTGTAGAATATTCGTCAAATATTAGAGAATTCGAGATTATATTCTTGATTGCAAAAATCGGAAATGTAATGTTCACGTAATGTGCGCGAAATACAGGTGTGGGTCACTTATGCTACATTTTTCAAGCTGGTATAAGTTTCCTGAGACTGGAGAAATGGTTGGCACGGCAGAACATTAGAATAGCTTTATATGTAGATAGAGTGGTCCAATATATTTGTTCTTGTGAATTTTCGGCAATTAATTAAGCGCGTATTTTTTTGCAATACATGCAACTTGTGACATCAGAGCACTATGTCTGTAGCATGTACAGTATGTATGGACAGCAGAACCTATCACACTGCCTAACACCCTGCACTGGAACCAATCAGTTACACCATAGATCAATCTAACCTACACTGACTATCTCACCCTAACTATCTGAATTATATACAGTACAGACCAAAAGTTTGGACACACCTTCTCATTCAAAGAGTTTTCTTTATTTTCATGACTATGAAGGCATCAAAACTATGAATTAACACATGTGGAATTATATACATAACAAACAAGTGTGAAACAACTGAAAATATGTCATATTCTAGGTTCTTCAAAGTAGCCACCTTTTGCTTTGATTACTGCTTTGCACACTCTTGGCATTCTCTTGATGAGCTTCAAGAGGTAGTCCCCTGAAATGGTCTTCCAATAGTCTTGAAGGAGTTCCCAGAGATGCTTAGCACTTGTTGGCCCTTTTGCCTTCACTCTGCGGTCCAGCTCACCCCAAACCATCTCGATTGGGTTCAGGTCCGGTGACTGTTGAGGCCTTCATGGTCAAATAACCCTTACTTTCAAAGTTTTCCCAATTTTTCGGCTGACTGACTGACCTTCATTTCTTAAAGTAATGATGGCCACTCGTTTTTCTTTACTTAGCTGCTTTTTTCTTGCCATAATACAAATTCTAACAGTCTATTCAGTATCCACCTGACTTCTCAACGCAACTGATGGTCCCAACCCCATTTATAAGGCAAGAAATCCCACTTATTAAACCTGACAGGGCACACCTGTGGAGTAAAAACCATTTCAGGGGACTACCTGCCTGCTCCCGGTGACCGCATTTGTTTCAGACCGGCTCGCGGCACAGGCACAGGTAAGGGCTTACCTGTGCCTCGCCGGACTTGTGAGTCAAGATGGCAGCCCGCATGTGTTCCTCGGGGGCGAACAGGCCATGACTGTTGCTAAGCTCAGACAAAGACATTGCAGCCTTCTCATTGGCCCACACGCAAGAAGGGAGGTCACTGATGAAAAAAAAAAATAGAATATTTGATATTACAAATATATATCACTATATTCTAAATATTTGCGAATTCTCGAAGTACTGATATTCGCAATAAAAATTTGATTTTCGAATATTCGCGCACAACACTAGTGGTGATGACCTTGATGTTTATTTTTATTGTTTAAGTATTTTGATTTGGGGGAAATGTGGGGTGATTTGAATTTATATATACACTCACCTAAAGAATTATTAGGAACACCATACTAATACGGTGTTGGACCCCCTTTTGCCTTTAGAACTGCCTTAATTCTACGTGGCATTGATTCAACAAGGTGCTGATAGCATTCTTTAGAAATGTTGGGCCATATTGATAGGATAGCATCTTGCAGTTGATGGAGATTTGAGGGATGCACATCCAGGGCACGAAGCTCCCGTTCCACCACATCCCAAAGATGCTCTATTGGGTTGAGATCTGGTGACTGTGGGGGCCATTTTAGTACAGTGAACTCATTGTCATGTTCAAGAAACCAATTTGAAATGATTCGAGCTTTGTGACATGGTGCATTATCCTGCTGGAAGTAGCCATCAAAGGATGGATACATGTTCTCATTCTGTTTACGCCAAATTCGGACTCTACCATTTGAATGTCTCAACAGAAATCGAGACTCATCAGACCAGGCAACATTTTTCCACTCTTCAACAGTCCAATTTTGGTGAGCTTGTGCAAATTGTAGCCTCTTTTTCCTATTTGTAGTGGAGATGAGTGGTACCCGGTGGGATCTTCTGCTGTTGTAGCCCATCCGCCTCAAGGTTGTGCGTGTTGTGGCTTCACAAATGCTTTGTTGCATACCTAGGTTGTAACGAGTGGTTATTTCAGTCAACGTTGCTCTTCTATCAGTTTGAATCAGTCGGCCCATTCTCCTCTGACCTCTAGCATCCACAAGGTATTTTTTCCCACAGGACTGCCGCATACTGGATGTTTTTCCCTTTTCACACCATTCTTTGCAAACCCTAGAAATGGTTGTGCGTGAAAATCCCAGTAACTGAGCAGATTGTGAAATACTCAGACCGGCCCGTCTGGCACCAACAACCATGCCACGCTCAAAATTGCTTAAATCACCTTTCTTTCCCATTCTGACATTCAGTTTGGAGTTCAGGAGATTGTCTTGACCAGGACCACACCCCAAAATGCATTGAAGCAACTGCCATGTGATTGGTTGACTAGATAATTGCATTAATGAGAAATAGAACAGGTGTTCCTAATAATTCTTTAGGTGAGTGTATATGTAGACCCCAACATGCAATCATCAGATTGCAATTTCTATAGAGTAATGGAATTTCCTCCATTATCGTATACAGAAATTGCTATATTATAATTTAGTGCTGCCACCGGCTGGCCTGAATTGTAATATACAAGTAATAAGCCTACATGGAACGCCTTTTCTGATCTCCCCCAGGGGAGGTGGGTGTTCCTGCCCGGGAAGCGCATGCTTCTGTGTTTTAGTCACATTTGCCCACATCATCTGAGGGGTTAAGTGTCCACGATCAGTATTAAAGTCAATTGTGGACATTAGCCACGGGTGTCTGTTGATATAATGCTCCCTCCACTCTGGAGTGGGCGCCATCTTTAAAGACCCGGCATCCACCATACATGTTGGGATGGAGTTAAACTGCTTGCTGCTGCAATGTAAACAGCAAGCAGGTAACAAGTGAAGAGAACAAAGCAGTCAGGCCTCTGCCAATCTGATACTGGTAACCTATCTTAAGGATAGGTCATAAATATATAAGTGGGCAACCCCTTTAATATTTCTGCAGGAAATACACATCAAACAATGCTTAGGCATGTCTCTACAAAAATGGATTTTAAAGACCGCAGAACATTCAATGAGTTCACTGAACTATTGCTCCTATAATTGTTCAATTAAAAAATATTTCTTGCAGCAGGAAGGTACAACGCATAAATTAATCTCACCCGTCTGACAGCTTTACACTTGATCTGATAAATATAGGAACTGGCTGTGTGCCTATCAAAAGAAGAAATTAATTTATGTTAATGATTCTCAGAATTTAGCTAATGAACCTCATTTTTCATTCATCATCATTATTAGTATTAGTTAAATGTGCTGTTTATTGGTTTGATCTTGTACGTTATTGAATACATCAAGCTTGTTTTTGCTGGAATGCGAAAATTAAAACTACAGAATTATACATTGAAAATGTTTTCTTATTGCTGTTTAAAACAGATAAAAAATTTTTTTTTTAAGGGCTTTTCTACATTTAATTGAATTACTTATGATTTTTCGTCCAGATTTATGGATGGAAAATCTGCAGTGGATTATAGTACTGGTAAAGTGAGGATTTTTAAATTGACAGCATGTTAATTTCTGATGTGGAATTGTTGTGAGTTTGTTCTGGATTTTCCCCATTGAACTATATGGGGAATAGCCAAAACAGAGAAAAATGATATAGGGCCAGCTATCACTTAATACAAGCCACTACTAAACTTTGTGCTCTGGATCAATCAATACTCACTCCCACAGAAAATGCATAGAAAAATGTATATGAAAATCACTTCTTTTTAACACAAAAAAAGAACACCTGTAGTGTCAAAGCAACTTCACAAGAAGTGATTGCTCTCCAGTAGTTGCTTTCAGATATTAACAGTAGCATAAGTTCATCATGTGTCAAGAACCATATCCAGAACAAACCCACAACAATGTCACATTGAAATTGATAGCTGCACAGTGGTTCTGATACAGATTTCAGTTGTTGCAGATTTGGCTGTGGATTATCTGTTTTGAAGCAAAATCCGCAAGTTGTAAATAAAAAAACACTTTGAAAAATAACAATATGACACTTATGTGGCATCCCTGCGTAAGGGGTATAAGTTGAATAATGGGATTCCCCCCGCAAAACAATATTAACTTGTGCATACTAAACAAAACTAAATAATTATTGTTGCTCTGCTGCCATCTAGTAGTGAAAATTTGCAATCCCTCTTAAATACTAAGTGAAGAAGAATCCTGGGATGAGGTCACTTCCTGGAAGTGGTCAGGCTCTGAAGTGTGGAGAAGGGCAGAGTCTGAGAGCAGAAAGAAGTGGGTAGTACAGCTCTGCAAGTAAGAGGGACTTTGAGCTACAAAGAGAGCACAAGTATGATGCCCTGAAGTATAGTACTGTGTGACTGTGAAAAGAAGGGAAAACCTGTGCTTTCCCTTAGTGCTGGATGCAGTGTTTTTTTTTCTTTTTTTTCTTTTTTTCTTCCTGTGAAACTGTGAAAAGAAGGGGACTATATATCATGCACTGGCTGATAGCACTGAGTGCCTTTAACAAAAATAAGAAAGAAACTGTCACCGTTAGCAGAGTTCCTGTTCGAGCTACCAGTTTGCATGTGTTCCTATACATACTACCTGTGTTAAGAGACTATACTAAGACATCTGTACAACTACTTGCTAAAAAAGTTTTTCCAGTAAAGTCTGCCCTTCTATTATACTCCAGTATGGCCTCCCTCTCAACCTTGTGTGGATAGTAAAGGGAATACCACTGCCCCCTAAGGGTACTTTCACACTAGTGTTATTCTTTTCCGGTATTAACCACCTCAGCCCCCAGTGCTTAAACACCCTGAAAGACCAGGCCACTTTTTACACTTCTGACCTACACTACTTTCACCGTTTATTGCTCGGTCATGCAACTTACCACCCAAATGAATTTTACCTCCTTTTCTTCTCACTAATAGAGCTTTCATTTGGTGGTATTTCATTGCTGCTGACATTTTTACTTTTTTTGTTATTAATCGAAATTTAACGATTTTTTTGCAAAAAAATGACATTTTTCACTTTCAGTTGTAAAATTTTGCAAAAAAAACGACATCCATATAGAAATTTTGCTCTAAATTTATAGTTCTACATGTCTTTGATAAAAAAAAAATGTTTGGGTAAAAAAAAAATGGTTTGGGTAAAAGTTATAGCGTTTACAAACTATGGTACAAAAATGTGAATTTCCGCTTTTTGAAGCAGCTCTGACTTTCTGAGCACCTGTCATGTTTCCTGAGGTTCTACAATGCCCAGACAGTACAAACACCCCACAAATGACCCCATTTCTGAAAGTACACACCCTAAGGTATTCGCTGATGGGCATAGTGAGTTCATAGAACTTTTTATTTTTTGTCACAAGTTAGCGGAAAATGATTTTTTTTTTTTTTTTCTTACAAAGTCTCATATTCCACTAACTTGTGACAAAAAATAAAAAGTTCTATGAACTCACTATGCCCATCAGCGAATACCTTGGGGTCTCTTCTTTCCAAAATGGGGTCACTTGTGGGGTAGTTATACTGCCCTGGCATTCTAGGGGCCCAAATGTGTGGTAAGGAGTTTGAAATCAAATTCTGTAAAAAATGACCTGTGAAATCCGAAAGGTGCTCTTTGGAATATGGGCCCCTTTGCCCACCTAGGCTGCAAAAAAGTGTCACACATCTGGTATCTCCGTACTCAGGAGAAGGTGGGGAATGTGTTTTGCGGTGTCATTTTACATATACCCATGCTGGGTGAGAGAAATATCTTGGCAAAAGACAACTTTTCCCATTTTTTTATACAAAGTTGTCATTTGACCAAGATATTTCTCTCACCCAGCATGGGTATATGTAAAAAGACACCCCAAAACACATTCCTCAACTTCTCCTGAGTACGGGGATACCAGATGTGTGACACTTTTTTGCAGCCTAGGTGGGCAAAGGGGCCCATATTCCAAAGAGCACCTTTCGGATTTCACTCCTCATTTTTTCCTGAATTTGATTTCAAACTCCTTACCACACATTTGGGCCCCTAGAATACCAGGGCAGTATAACTACCCCACAAGTGACCCCATTTTGGAAAGAAGACACCCCAAGGTATTCCGTGAGGGGCATGGCGAGTTCCTAGAATTTTTTATTTTTTGTCACAAGTTAGTGGAAAATGATGATTTGTTTTTTTTTTTTTTTTTTTTTTCATACAAAGTCTCATATTCCACAAACTTGTGACAAAAAATAAAAACTTCCATGAACTCACTATGCCCATCAGCGAATACCTTGGGGTCTCTTCTTTCCAAAATGGGGTCACTTGTGGGGTAGTTATACTGCCCTGGCATTCTAGGGGCCCAAATGTGTGGTAAGGAGTTTGAAATCAAATTCTGTAAAAAATGACCTGTGAAATCCGAAAGGTGCTCTTTGGAATATGGGCCCCTTTGCCCACCTAGGCTGCAAAAAAGTGTCACACATCTGGTATCTCCGTACTCAGGAGAAGGTGGGGAATGTGTTTTGGGGTGTCATTTTACATATACCCATGCTGGGTGAGAGAAATATCTTGGCAAAAGACAACTTTTCCCATTTTTTTATACAAAGTTGTCATTTGACCAAGATATTTCTCTCACCCAGCATGGGTATATGTAAAAAGACACCCCAAAACACATTCCTCAACTTCTCCTGAGTACGGGGATACCAGATGTGTGACACTTTTTTGCAGCCTAGGTGGGCAAAGGGGCCCATATTCCAAAGAGCACCTTTCGGATTTCACTCCTCATTTTTTCCTGAATTTGATTTCAAACTCCTTACCACACATTTGGGCCCCTAGAATACCAGGGCAGTATAACTACCCCACAAGTGACCCCATTTTGGAAAGAAGACACCCCAAGGTATTCCGTGAGGGGCATGGCGAGTTCCTAGAATTTTTTATTTTTTGTCACAAGTTAGTGGAAAATGATGATTTGTTTGTTTTTTTTTTTTTTTTTTTCATACAAAGTCTCATATTCCACAAACTTGTGACAAAAAATAAAAACTTCCATGAACTCACTATGCCCATCAGCGAATACCTTGGGGTCTCTTCTTTCCAAAATGGGGTCACTTGTGGGGTAGTTATACTGCCCTGGCATTCTAGGGGCCCAAATGTGTGGTAAGTAGGTAAATGACCTGTGAAATCCGAAAGGTGCTCTTTGGAATGTGGGCCCCTTTGCCCACCTAGGCTGCAAAAAAGTGTCACACATCTGGTATCTCTGTATTCAGGAGAAGTTGAGGAATGTGTTTTGGGGTGTCTTTTTACATATACCCATGCTGGGTGAGATAAATATCTTGGTCAAATGCCAACTTTGTATAAAAAAATGGGAAAAGTTGTCTTTTGCCAAGATATTTCTCTCACCCAGCATGGGTATATGTAAAATGACACCCCAAAACACATTCCCCAACTTCTCCCGATTACGGAGATACCAGATGTGTGACACTTTTTTGCAGCCGAGGTGGGCAAAGGGGCCCATATTCAAAAGAGCACCTTTCGGATTTCACAGGTCATTTTTTACAGAATTTGATTTCAAACTCCTTACCACACATTTGGGCCCCTAGAATGCCAGGGCAGTATAACTACCCCACAAGTGACCCCATTTTGGAAAGAAGAGACCCCAAGGTATTCGCTGATGGGCATAGTGAGTTCATGGAAGTTTTTATTTTTTGTCACAAGTTAGTGGAATATGAGACTTTGTATGAAAAAAAAAAAAAAAAAAAAATAAGCATTTTCCACTAACTTGTGACAAAAAATAAAAAATTCTAGGAACTCGCCATGCCCCTCACGGAATACCTTGGGGTGTCTTCTTTCCAAAATGGGGTCACTTGTGGGGTAGTTATACTGCCCTGGCATTTTCCAGGGGCCCTAATGTGTGGTAAGTAGGTAAATGACCTGTGAAATCCTAAAGGTGCTCTTTGGAATATGGGCCCCTTTGCCCACCTAGGCTGCAAAAAAGTGTCACACATCTGGTATCGCCGTATTCAGGAGAAGTTGGGGAATGTGTTTTGGGGTGTCATTTTACATATACCCATGCTGGGTGAGAGAAATATCTTGGCAAAAGACAACTTTTCCCATTTTTTTATACAAAGTTGGCATTTGACCAAGATATTTCTCTCACCCAGCATGGGTATATGTAAAATGACACCCCAAAACACATTCCCCAACTTCTCCTGAGTACGGCGATACCAGATGTGTGACACTTTTTTGCAGCCTAGATGCGCAAAGGTGCCCAAATTCCTTTTAGGAGGGCATTTTTAGACATTTGGATACCAGACTTCTTCTCACGCTTTGGGGCCCCTAGAATGCCAGGGCAGTATAAATACCCCACATGTGACCCCATTTTGGAAAGAAGACACCCCAAGGTATTCAATGAGGGGCATGGCGAGTTCATAGAAATTTTTTTTTTTTGGCACAAGTTAGCGGAAATTGATATTTTTAATTTTTTTCTCACAAAGTCTCCCGTTCCGCTAACTTGGGACAAAAATTTCAATCTTTCATGGACTCAATATGCCCCTCACGGAATACCTGGGGGTGTCTTCTTTCCGAAATGGGGTCACATGTGGGGTATTTATACTGCCCTGGCATTCTAGGGGCCCTAAAGCGTGAGAAGAAGTCTGGAATATAAATGTCTAAAAAATTTTACGCATTTGGATTCCGTGAGGGGTATGGTGAGTTCATGTGAGATTTTATTTTTTGACACAAGTTAGTGGAATATGAGACTTTGTAAGAAAAAAAAAAAAAAAATTCCGCTAACTTGGGCCAAAAAAATATCTGAATGGAGCCTTACAGAGGGGTGATCAATGACAGGGGGGTGATCAATGACAGGGGGGTGATCAATGACAGGGGGGTGATCAATGACAGGGGGGTGATCAGGGAGTCTATATGGGGTGATCACCACAGTCATTGATCACGCCCCTGTAAGGCTTCATTCAGACGTCCGGATGCGTTTTGCGGATCCGATCCATCTATCAGTGCATCCGTAAAAATCATGCGGACATCTGAATGGAGCTTTACAGGGGGGTAATCAATGACAGGGGGGTAATCAATGACAGGGGGGTGATCAGGGAGTCTATATGGGGTGATCACCACAGTCATTGATCATGCCCCTGTAAGGCTTCATTCAGACGTCCGGATGCGTTTTGCGGATCCGATCCATCTATCAGTGCATCCGTAAAAATCATGCGGACATCTGAATGGAGCTTTACAGGGGGGTAATCAATGACAGGGGGGTGATCACCACAGTCATTGATCATGCCCCTGTAAGGCTTCATTCAGACGACCGGATGCGTTTTGCGGATCCGATCCATGTATCAGTGCATCCGTAAAAATCATGCGGACATCTGAATGGAGCTTTACAGGGGGGTGATCAGGGAGTCTATATGGGGTGATCACCACAGTCATTGATCATGCCCCTGTAAGGCTTCATTCAGACGTCCGGATGCGTTTTGCGGATCCGATCCATCTATCAGTGCATCCGTAAAAATCATGCGGACATCTGAATGGAGCTTTACAGGGGGGTAATCAATGACAGGGGGGTAATCAATGACAGGGGGGTGATCAGGGAGTCTATATGGGGTGATCACCACAGTCATTGATCATGCCCCTGTAAGGCTTCATTCAGACGTCCGGATGCGTTTTGCGGATCCGATCCATCTATCAGTGCATCCGTAAAAATCATGCGGACATCTGAATGGAGCTTTACAGGGGGGTAATCAATGACAGGGGGGTGATCACCACAGTCATTGATCATGCCCCTGTAAGGCTTCATTCAGACGACCGGATGCGTTTTGCGGATCCGATCCATGTATCAGTGCATCCGTAAAAATCATGCGGACATCTGAATGGAGCTTTACAGGGGGGTAATCAATGACAGGGGGGTAATCAATGACAGGGGGGTAATCAGGGAGTCTATATGGGGTGATCACCACAGTCATTGATCACGCCCCTGTAAGGCTTCATTCAGACGTCCGGATGCGTTTTGCGGATCCGATCCATCTATCAGTGGATCCGTAAAAATCATGCGGACGTCTGAATGGAGCTTTACAGGGGGGTAATCAATGACAGGGGGGTAATCAATGACAGGGGGGTGATCAGGGAGTTTATATGGGGTGATCAGGGGTGATTAGGGGTGATCAGGGGCTAATAAGGGGTTAATAAGTGACGGGGGGGGTGTAGTGTAGTGTAGTGGTGCTTGGTGCTACTTTACTGAGCTACCTGTGTCCTCTGGTGGTCGATCCAAACAAAGGGGACCACCAGAGGACCAGGTAGCAGGTATATTAGACGCTGTTATCAAAACAGCGTCTAATATACCTGTTAGGGGTTAAAAAAAACACATCTCCAGCCTGCCAGCGAACGATCGCCGCTGGCAGGCTGGAGATCAACTCTCTTACCTTCCGTTCCTGTGAGCGCGCGCGCCTGTGTGCGCGCGTTCACAGGAAGTCTCGCGTCTCGCGAGATGACGCGTATATGCGTGACTGTGCGCAGCGCTGCCACCTCCGGAACGCGATCCTGCGTTAGGCGGTCCGGAGGTGGTTAAGTTCCGTCAAAGGGGCTCAATACTGGTAATAAAAGCTTCAGTTTCATCCTAATGCATTCTGAATAGAAAGCATTCCATTCAGTATGCATCAGGATACCAGTATTTGGCCGGAGAAAATACCGCAGCATGCAGGGAAATTCCGGAACACTTGCCGGAATACCGGATCCAGCATTAATTCCTATTGAAATGTATTAATGCCGGATCCGGTACCCAGTGATCTGGGAAAACCGGATCCGGTTTCCCAGCCTACGCATGCGCAGACCTTTAAAAATGCAAAAAAATAACAGATCTGTTTTTCCGGATGACATCGGAGGGACGGATCCGGAATTTCAATGCATTTGTCAGATGGATCCTCATCCGGATCCGTCTACAAATGATATCCGTTTGCATACGGATTTCCATATCCAGCAGGCAGTTCCGGCGACGGAACTGCCTGCCGGATCCTCACAACGCAAGTGTGAAAGTACCTAACACCTTCTGCAATGACGTCTTGTCAAATGTGATCACTGTAACTAATCATAGGCTGTAGGGGTCACATGAGATTTCATCACAGGAGGCCAGGTTATACAGAGACCGGCATGGGACCAGACAAGGGAGTCATGGAAGCAACAGTAGAGACGAGTATTGTGTTGTTGTTTTTTGTTTTTTTTTACTTTCATCCTTGTTTTACGCAGGTGATATCCGAAAACTAATGTGCATCAAAATCCACACGATTTCTGGATATTTCTTTGTGGGTTCTTGCTGAATTGTGCAGGAAACAATCTGGAGTTCCACTGGTTTCTGTTAAACATGTACAGTAACCTCAGATTCAGTGGTATCCAACAGTCTGCTGTGGTCCATACCTTTAGACCTCTCAAAGGGTTGTCTCATGATGAAAATCCCTTTTTATATGCTGCTCATCCTCTTATTCTATTTGCTCATGGTCAGGTCATTGGCACTCAGTAAATTGGTCACTACAGAGGAAAAGTATTACAAGAAACAGTACTTATAGCCAATTGTCAAGGGGTAAAGATGCTTGACTTACGATAATCCGCTGATACACTAATCATGCTTCTGTTTACAACCCCTTTAAATCTTTTGAATGAAAACTCCTCTTTGGAATCAAAAGGTAACTGCATGAACTTTGATTTCCTAAAAACTATTAAATTATTTTTAACTTTATGAGCTGAAGTAATTCAGATAGAAGAAAAAGGAATAGAGAAATTTAATTGCCTTTGGCTTTCCTTCTATTGCCATCAACAGAACATATGCTCTGCTAATGGTAAATGGTATTTTCTGAATAAAGCCTTCAGGTAATCTGTAATACTAAACCAACAGCTACACTCCTAAAACACCCATGTAGATGCTGATGTATAGACTAGAGATGAGCGAATCAAATCAGACAGAGTGGAATTCGATCCGAATTTTAAAATTTCGGCTACAATGGTGGCTACACGTGTGAGGACATGGGGCAAGGAACTCTGGGAAGGCAGGCTGACACATAATGCCATGCATGCAGCCGATCAGCAGCCAGCCCTGTGATGTCACAGCCCTATAAATAGTCCCTATAAACAGCCCTATAGTGGCAGTCAGACATTTTCCAGCATTCAGACTGCAGGGACAGACGTGAGAAGTCACTAGGGACAGCAATTGGAAAAACCTCATAGTGAAAAAAAAAACAACTGAAAAAACGATTTATAAGTGCAGGGAAAGCATAGGGATTAATCATTTCACAGCATCTTAGTGCAGGGAGAGACGTCAGAAGGAGCTAGGGAAATTGCCAGAAAAGCGATTTACAAGTGCAGGGAAAGGATAGGGAGGAATCATTTCACAGCATCTTAGTGTAGGGAGAGATATCTGAATTCGCTTGGGACAGTGCTAGAAAAACCTCAT
Organism: Bufo bufo; assembly: GCF_905171765.1. Taxonomy (NCBI): domain Eukaryota; kingdom Metazoa; phylum Chordata; class Amphibia; order Anura; family Bufonidae; genus Bufo; species Bufo bufo. The sequence goes on along the minus strand of NC_053394.1, from coordinate 263,104,803 downwards.
TGTAAAGCAAAAAAAAGTCATTTACAAATGCAGGGAAACATTATTTGGGGATCCAAATATCCATTATAAGGCTCTGGCATTCTAGCAATTTGTTCTTGGGGTGCAAGTGCTATGTTAAAAAGCGTTTAGTGGCTAATATCTGTCGAAAAAGAAAAATATATACGCATGTCACTTTTGCAGTTATTTGTGTAGAAAGAGTTAAGTGGTCTATTTCCGTACAAAAAGGAAAATTATATACGCAATTTCACTTCTGCAGTTATGTAGAGATGTCGCGAACATAAAATTTTCCATTCGCGAACGGCGAACGCGAATTTCCGCAAATGTTCGCGAATGGGCGAACCGCCATAGACTTCAATAGGCAAGCGAATTTTAAAACCCACAGGGACTCTTTCTGGCCACAATAGTGATGGAAAAGTTGTTTGAAGGGGACTAACACCTGGATTGTGGCATGCCGGAGGGGGATCCATGGCAAAACTCCCATGGAAAATTACGTAGTTGACGCAGAGTCGGGTTTTAATCCATAAAGGGCATAAATCACCTAACATTCCTAAATTGTTTGGAATAACGTGCTTTAAAACATCAGGTATGATGTTGTATCGATCAGGTAGTGTAAGGGTTATGCCCGCTTCACAGTGACAGACCAAACTCTGACAGACCAAACTCCCCGTTTAACGCACCGCAAACAACTGCAAACAGTCAATTTGCACAAACGCTGGATACCAAGATAGCCATGTCCCATTCCTTGTCCTCACTGACGTCATTGAAAGGTGACAACAAGCCCCCTGGGACGCCTGCTGTGGTTGGTCTTCCACCTCCTCAAAGCCACCTTCCTCCTTTGACTCCTCTTCTTCAGACTCCTCTCTCTGCGTTGCTGCAGGTCCAGCAATCGACGACGACGACAAGGCTGCTTCTGGTGGTGATGGTGATGGTGACCACAACTCTTCCTCTTAATGCTCATCTACGGCCTGATCCAGCACTCTTCACAGGGCACGCTCAAGAAAAAATGCATATGGGATGAGGTTGATGATGTTGCCTTGGGTTTGACTGACCAGGTTTGTCACCTCCGCAAAAGGACACATGAGCCTACAGCCATTGTGCATAAGCGTTCAGTTACGCGGCCAAAAAATACCCAGCTCCGCAGAGGCTGTCCTCTTTTTTTTTAATAAAAAAAAATCTGTTCTTACCAGTTTAATCTCTGTTTTGTCCCCTATCAGGGGCCGGTGTATGGAATAGATTTTAGGAACCGGGAGATGGAAAAAGATGGTTGGTCGGTCCTCTTACTTCCAATATGGGGCACTGCGCATGCGCCGTGCAATGTACTGTGCCACCCTATATGAGTGGTGTGTTAAGTAGTACTATTCCTATCAGTTTAATCCCTGTTACGTTCCCTATCAGGGGCCGGTGTATGGAATAGATTTTAGGAACTGGGAGATGGAAAAAGATGGTTGGTCGGACCTCTTACTTCCAATTTGGGGCACTGCGCGTGCGCCGTGCAATGTACTGTGCCACCCTATATGAATGGTGTGCTAAGTAGTACTATTCCTATCAGTTTAATCCCTGTTACGTCACCTATCAGGGGCCGGTGTATGGAATAGATTTTAGACAACCGCAAAGAGTTGTCAATAGTTGACACACTCATGACATAAATTTTATTCCTCTATGCGTAAATCTTGGTGTAGTGATGACTGTGCTCGTGCGCGCGTTTGGGAGATTGCAACCGATGGTGTATTTTCAAAGCCTATGGTCGTGCTGAGGTAGTTCAGTGACAGTTAAGTGACCCAGAAAACAATGATTCTGCAGTGTGGGCCCATTGTTGGCCTAGTAGGCTTTAATGATCACCTTAGATAATCACAAAGAAAATTAATGTTTTTTCTATGCAAAATTATCCAGCCGATCGCTTTTGGTCTGTTCACAATGAAGCAACGACCTTATCATCTGGGGTGTGGCAACATTGCCAACACACTCATAGAGGTGATTGCTTCATTGTGATACGCAAGCCCCTTCACCACAACAAGGTAACGATCATGAAGGGGAATTGACACATGTATGTGCCTTTTTTTTTTGTTTTGTTTTTGCAGCCACAGTGCAGCACCAGAGGCCAGAAAAATTAGGCATGTACACATGCCTGAAAAATTAGGGATTGTTGCAGCCGCTGTAGCAGCGGCCGGAAAAATATATGTTTTCCAGGCAGAAAGTGCACTAAAAGATTGCGGCTTGAACCCTAGTTGGTGGCGGAGAAGTCACGCAAGTCATCCGGCATGCAGAGATTAAATACAGCAGCGATTGGACCATTTTTAGCCCAAGGCACCTCATCAGGCCTGTTTTAGTCAAATGCATCCCCAACTATCAGTCCCTTCGGGATCCATGCCTCATTCATCTTAACCACCTCAGCCCCTATAGCTTAAACATCCTTAAAGACCAGGCCACTTTTTACACTTCTGACCTACCCTACTTTCACCGTTTATTGCTCGGTCATGCAACTTACCACCCAAATGAATTTTACCTCCTTTTCTTCTCACTAATAGAGCTTTCATTTGGTGGTATTTCATTGCTGCTGACATTTTTACTTTTTTTGTTATTAATCGAAATTTAACGATTTTTTTGCAAAAAAATGACATTTTTCACTTTCAGTTGTAAAATTTTGTAAAAAAAAACGACATCCATATATAAATTTTTCTCTAAATTTATTGTTCTACATGTCTTTGATAAAAAAAAAAATGTTTGGGTAAAAAAAAAAATGGTTTGGGTAAAAGTTATAGCGTTTACAAACTATGGTACAAAATGTGAATTTCCGCTTTTTAAAGCAGCTCTGACTTTCTGAGCACCTGTCATGTTTCCTGAGGTTCTACAATGCCCAGACAGTACAAACACCCCACAAATGACCCCATTTCGGAAAGTAGACACCCTAAGGTATTCGCTGATGGGCATAGTGAGTTCATAGAAGTTTTTATTTTTTTGTCACAAGTTAGTGGAAAATGATGATTTTTTCTTTTTATTTTTTTCTTACAAAGTCTCATATTCCACTAACTTGTGACAAAAAATAAAAACTTCTATGAACTCACTATGCCCATCAGCGAATACCTTTGGGTGTCTTCTTTCCAAAATGGGGTCACTTGTGGGGTAGTTATACTGCCCTGGCATTCTAGGGGCCCAAATGTGTGGTAAGTAGTTTGAAATCAAAATGTGTAAAAAATGACCGGTGAAATCCGAAAGGTGCTCTTTGGAATGTGGGCCCCTTTGCCCACCTAGGCTGCAAAAAAGTGCCACACATGTGGTATCGCCGTACTCAGGAGAAGTTGGGGAATGTGTTTTAGGTTGGGGAATGTGTTTTTTATTCATTGAATACCTTGGGGTGTCTTCTTTCCAAAATGGGGTCACATGTGGGGTATTTATACTGCCCTGGCATTCTAGGGGCCCCAAAGCGTGAGAAGAAGTCTGGTATCCAAATGTCTAAAAATGCCCTCCTAAAAGGAATTTGGGCACCTTTGCGCATCTAGGCTGCAAAAAAGTGTCACACATCTGGTATCGCCGTACTCAGGAGAAGTTGGGGAATGTGTTTTGGGGTGTCATTTTACATATACCCATGCTGGGTGAGAGAAATATCTTGGTCAAATGCCAACTTTGTATAAAAAAATGGGAAAAGTTGTCTTTTGCCAAGATATTTCTCTCACCCAGCATGGGTATATGTAAAATGACACCCCAAAACACATTCCCCAACTTCTCCTGAGTACGGAGATACCACATGTGTGACACTTTTTTGCAGCCTAGGTGGGCAAAGGGGCCCATATTCCAAAGAGCACCTTTCGGATTTCACCGGTCATTTTTTACACATTTTGATTTCAAACTTCTTACCACACATTTGGGCCCCTAGAATGCCAGGGCAGTATAACTACCCCACAAGTGACCCCATTTTGGAAAGAAGACACCCCAAGGTATTTCGTGATGGGCATAGTGAGTTCATGGAAGTTTTTATTTTTTGTCACAAGTTAGTGGAATATAAGACTTTGTAAGGGAAAAAAAAATCTAAAAAAAAAAAATCATCATTTTCCGCTAACTTGTGACAAAAAATATAAAATTCTAGGAACTCGCCATGCCCCTCACAGAATACCTTGGGGTGTCTTCTTTCCAAAATGGGGTCACTTGTGGGGTAGTTATACTGCCCTGGCATTTTCCAGGGGCCCAAATGTGTGGTAAGTAGGTAAATGACCTGTGAAATCCTAAAAGTGCTCTTTGGAATGTGGGCCCCTTTGCCCACCTAGGCTGCAAAAAAGTGTCACACATGTGGTATCGCCGTATTCAGGAGAAGTTGGGCAATGTGTTTTGGGGTGTCTTTTTACATATACTCATGCTGGGTGAGAGAAATATCTCGGCAAAAGTCAACTTTTCCCATTTTTTATACAAAGTTGGCATTTGACCAAGATATTTATCTCACCCAGCATGGGTATATGTAAAATGACACCCCAAAACACATTGCCCAACTTCTCCTGAGTACGGCGATACCACATGTGTGACACTTTTTTGCAGCCTAGATGCGCAAAGGGGCCCACATTCATTTTATGAGGGCATTTTTAGACATTTGGATCCCAGACTTCTTCTCACGCTTTAGGGCCCCCTAGAATGCTAGGGCAGTATAAATGACCCACATGTGACCCCATTTTGGAAAGAAGACACCCCAAGGTATTCAATGAGGGGCATGGCGAGTTCATAGAATTTATTTTTTTTGGCACAAGTTAGCGGAAATTTATATATATATTTTTTTCTCACAATGTCTCCCTTTCCGCTAACTTGGGACAAAAATTTCAATCTTTCATGGACTCAATATGCCCCTCACGGAATACCTTGGGGTGTCTTCTTTCCGAAATGGGGTCACATGTGGGGTATTTATACTGCCCTGGCATTCTAGGGGCCCTAAAGCGTGAGAAGAAGTCTGGAATATAAATGTCTAAAAAATTTTACGCATTTGGATTCCGTGAGGGTTATGGTGAGTTCATGTGAGATTTTATTTTTTGACACAAGTTAGTGGAATATGAGACTTTGTAAGAAAAAATAAAATAATTTCCGCTAACTTGGGCCAAAAAAATGTCTGAATGGAGCCTTACAGGGGGGTGATCAATGACAGGGGGGTGATCAATGACAGGGGGGTGATAAGGGAGTCTATATGGGGTGATCACCCCCCTGTCATTGATCACCCCCTGTAAGGCTCCATTCAGATGTCCGTATGTGTTTTGCGGATCCGATCCATGCATTAGTGGATCCGTAAAAATCATACGGACATCTGAATGCAGCCTGACAGGGGGGTGATCAATGACAGGGGGGTGATCAATGACAGGGGGGTGATCAGGGAGTCTATATGGGGTGATCACCCCCCTGTAAGGCTCCATTCAGATGTCCGTATGTGTTTTGCGGATCCGATCCATGCATCAGTGGATCCGTAAAAATCATACGGACATCTAAATGCAGCCTGACAGGGGGGTGATCAATGACAGGGGGGTGATCAATGACAGAGGGGTGATCAGGGAGTCTATATGGGGTGATCACCCCCCTGTAAGGCTCCATTCAGATGTCCGTATACGTTTTGCGGATCCGATCCATGTATCAGTGGATCCGTAAAAATCATACGGACATCTGAATGCAGCCTTACAGGGGGGTGATCAATGACAGGGGGGTGATCAGGGAGTCTATATGTGGTGATCACCTCCGTCATTGATTACTCCCCTGTAAGGCTCCATTCAGATGTCCGTACGTGTTTTGCGAATCCGATCCATGTATCAGTGGATCCGTAAAAATCATACGGACATCTGAATGCAGCCTTACAGGGGGGTGATCAATGACAGGGGGGTGATCAATGACAGGGGGGTGATCAGGGAGTCTATATGGGGTGATCACCTCCGTCATTGATCACTCCCCTGTAAGGCTCCATTCAGATGTCCGTACGTGTTTTGCGGATCCGATCCATGTATCAGTGGATCCGTAAAAATCATACGGACATCTGAATGCAGCCTTTCAGGGGGGTGATCAATGACAGGGGGGTGATCAATGACATGGGGGTGATCAGGGAGTCTATATGGGGTGATCACCACCGTCATTGATCACGCCCCTGTAAGGCTCCATTCAAACGTCCGTATGCATTTTGCGGATCCGATCCATCTATCAGTGGATCCGTAAAAATCATGCGGACGTCTGAATGGAGCTTTACAGGGGGGTGATCAATGACAAGGGGGTAATCAATGACAGGGGGGTGATCAGGGAGTCTATATGGGGTGATCAGGGGTGATCAAGGGTGATCAAGGGTGAATAAGGGGTTAATAAGTGACAGGGGGGGGTGTAGTGTAGTGGTGCTTGGTGCAACATATTACTGAGCTACCTGTGTCCTCTGGTGGTCGATCCAAACAAAGGGGACCACCAGAGGACTAGGTAGCAGGTATATTAGACGCTGTTATTAAAACAGCGTCCAATATACCTGTTAGGGGTTAAAAAAAATCACATCTCCAGCCTGCCAGCGAACGATCGCCGCTGGCAGGCTGGAGATCCACTCTCTTACCTTCCGTTCCTGTGAGCGCGCGCGCCTGTGTGCGCGCGTTCACAGGAAATCTCGCGTCTCGCGAGATGATGCGTAGATGCGTGACTCTGCGCAGCGCTGCCACCTCCGGAACGCGAATCTGCGTTAGGTGGTCCGGAGGTGGTTAATAAAGGTGAGGTAATCTAGACTTTTTGACCTAGGCGACTTCTCTTCTCAGTGACAATACCTCCTGCTGCGCTAAAGGTCCTTTCTGACAGGACACTTGAAGCGGGGCAGGCCAGAAGTTCTATCGCAAATTGGGATAGCTCAGGCCACAAGTCAAGCCTGCACACCCAGTAGTCAAGGGGTTCTTTGCTCCTCAGAGTGTCGATATCTGCAGTTAAAGGGAGTCTGTCATCAGCATTTCACGTTTGTAACCCTTCCCATAGGTTTCTAGCATGCTTACAGTTAATAAAAACGTTACCTTTAGCATCAATCCTGGACTTATAAAACCGTCAAAAAACATCTTTGTTGCATATGCAAATGAGGGCTCGCAAGTGCCCAGGGGCAGCGTTACACTCGTAGGTGCCCTGCTAGCTCAGCCTTTTCTTCGCTTCCCCCTTCCTTCCTTCCCTCCGCCCGCCCATCCTTTCCCTCTGACCGCCTATCTACTAACTTGTTGTTTCGCCGAGATCCCGAGCCTGCTCAGTCAGTCCGTCGGCCGGCGCATGCGCACTGCGATGCCCATTCCTTTGTTACGGCATCACAGTAACTATTGCGCATGCGCTGGCTAACGGCGCGAAGCCGGCGCATGCACATTAATTACTGTGATGCCGTACAAGGAATGGTCATCGCAGTGCGCATGCGCCGGCCGACGGACTGACTGAGCAGGCGCGGGATCTCGGCGAAACAACAAGTTAGTAGATAGGCGGTCAGAGGGAAAGGATGGGCGGGCGGAGGGAAGGAAGGGGCGGAGGAAAGCGAAGAAAAGGCTGAGCTAGCAGGGCACCTACGAGCGTAACGCCGCCCCTGGGCACTTGCGAGCCCTCATTTGCATATGCTACAAAGATGTTTTTTGACGGTTTTATAAGTCCAGGATTGATGATGTTTTTATTAACTGTAAGCATGCTAGAAACCTATGGGAAGGGTTACAAACGTGAAATGCTGATGACAGACTCCCTTTAAGGCGAGGTAGTCTGCTACCTGTCGGTCGAGTCGTTCTCTGAGGGTGGACCCCGAAGGGCTGTGGCGATGCGTAGGAATTAAAAAGCTCTGCATGTCCTCCATCCACAACACGTCTGTAAAGCGTCCTGTCCTTGCCGGCGTGGTCGTGGTAGGAGGAGGATTACTTTCACCTTTTCCCCTGTTAGATTCCCGTTGTGCTGTGACATCACCCTTATATGCTGTGTAAAGCATACTTTTTAACTTGTTTTGGAACTGCTGCATCATTTCCGACTTCCGGTAATTCTGTAACATTTCAGCCACTTTCTGCATATACTGGGGGTCTAGTAGCGTGGCCACCCAGTACAGGTCGTTCTCCTTCAGCCTTTTTATACGAGGGTCCCTCAACAGGCATGACAGCATGAAAGACCCCATTTGCACAAGGTTGGATGCCGAGCTACTCATGTCCCGTTCCTCGTCCTCACTGATCTCATTGAAGGTCTGTTCTTCCTCCGAGCCACGTACAACACCACGGGTACCAGATAGGTGACAACGAGCACCCTGGGATGCCTGCTGTGGTTGGTCTTCCTCCTCCTCAAAGCCACATTCCTCCTCTGACTCCTCTTCCTCAGACTCCGCTTCCAGCGTTGCCGCAGGTCCAGCAAGCGATGATGATAAGGCTGTTTCTGGTGGTGATGGTGACCACAACTCTTCCTCTTCCTCTTCACGCTCATCTACGCCTGATCCAGCACTCTTCGCAGGGCACGCTCCAGGAAGAAAACAAATGGGATAATGTTGCTGATGGTGCCTTCGGTGCGACTAAATAGGTTTGTCACCTCCGCAAAAGGACGCATGAGCCTACAGGCATTGTGCATGAGCGTCCAGTAACGTGGCTGTCCTAGCACCCCGGTCATACAAATACTCGTTGACGGCTTTTTCTTGTTGGAGCAGGCGGTTGAACATTAGGAGTGTTGAATTCCAACATGTCGGGCTGTCGCAAATCAAGCGCCTCACTGGCATGTTGTTTAGCCGCTGAACTTCGGAAAAGTGCGCCATGGCCGTGTAGGAACGCCTGAAATGGCCACACAGCTTCCTGGCCTGCTTGAGGACGTCCTTTAAGCCTAGGTACTTATGCACAAAGCGTTGTACGATCAGATTCAACACATGTGCCATGCACGGCACTTGTGTCAACTTGCCCAAATTCAATGCCGCCAACAAATTGCTTCCGTTGTCACACACCACTTTGCCGATCTCCAGTTGGTGCGGGGTCAGCCACTGATCCACCTGTGCGTTCAGGGCGGACAGGAGTGCTGGTCCGGTGTGACTCTCTGCTTTCAAGCAAGTCAACCCCAAGACGGCGTGACACTGTCTTATCCGGGATGTGGAATAGCCCCTGGGGAGCTGGGGGGTGCAGTTGATGTGGAGCAAGACGCAGCAGCAGAAGAGGACTCAGCCAAGGAGGTTAGCGAAGAGGATGGAGTAGGAGGAGTAGAGGAGGTGGCAGCAGGCCTGCCTGCAAGTCGTGGCGGTGTCACCAACTCCTCTGCAGAGCCACGCATTCCATGCTTGGTAGCCGTCAGCAGGTTTACCCAATGCGCAGTGTACATGTCGCGAACATAAAATTTTCCGTTCGCGATTGGCGAACGCAAATTTCTGCAAATGTTTGCGAATGGGCGAACCGCCATAGACTTCAATAGGCAGGCGAATTTTAAAACCCACAGGGACTCTTTCTGGCCACAATAGTGATGGAAAAGTTGTTTCAAGGGGACTAACACCTGGACTGTGGCATGCCGGAGGGGGATCCATGGCAAAATTACATAGTTGACGCAGAGTTGGATTTTAATCCATAAAGGGCATAAATCACCTAACAATCCAAATTTTTTTTGAACAACGTGGTTTAAAACATCCAGTGTGTGTATACGATCAGGTATGATGTTGTATCGATCAGGTAATGTAAGGATTATGCCCGCTTCACAGACATTGACAGACCAAACTCCCCTTTTAATGCACCGCAAACAGTCCATTTGCCCAACCGCAAACTCCCCATTTGTACAAAGTTGGATACCAAGCTAGCCATGTCCCGTTGATGTCATTGAAGGTTTCTTCCTCCACCCAGCCACATAAAACACCAAGGGCCAGTCAACTATTTTCTCAGAATTTTTCGAGTTCAGGGTATGTGGCCTCTGAACACTGGGCATTATTCTAGGGCCAAAGGAAATCACAGCACCATGAACACGACGGCCCCTGCGGCGTGGCCTGCCTCTGCCTGTCATTTTTTATTAGATAAGTGTTACTATGCGTGCAAGGTACTGTGCTACCCTATATGAGTGGTGGGCAGTGGGCCACAGTACAGTCTGTGGGCCTGACACACACTGGCAGGCAACTGCAATTATATTACAGAGAAAAAAATGTATGACTTTTTTTATCTGCAAGTGACTGTGCCACCCGATATGAGTGGTGGGCACTGGCAGTGGGCACAGTACAGTCAGTGGGCCTAACGCACACTGGCAGGCAACTGCAATTATATTACAGGGTAAAAATTAATTTACTTTTTTATCTGCAAGGTACTGTGCCACCCGATATGAGTGGTGGGCACTGGCAGTGGACACAGGTACAGTCAGTGGGCCTGACACACACTGGCAGGCAACTGCAATTATATTAAAGGGTAAAAATTAAATGACTTTTTCATCTGCAAGGTACTGTGCCACCCGATATGAGTGGTGGGCACTGGCAGCGAGCACAGTACAGTCTGTCGGCCTGACACACACTGGCAGGCAACTGCAATTATATTACAGAGAAAAAATGTAATGACTTTTTTTATCTGCAAGGTACTGTGCTACCCGATATGAGTGGTGGGCACTGGCAGTGGGCACAGTACAGTCAGTGGGCCTGACACACACTGGCAGGCAACTGAAATTATATTAAAGGGTAAAAATTAAATGACTTTTTTATCTGCAAGGTACTGTGCCACCCGATATGAGTGGTGGGCAGTGGGCACAGTACAGTCTGTGGGCCTGACACTCACTGGCAGGCAACTGCAATTATATTAAAGGGTAAAAATTAAATGACTTTTTTATCTGCAAGGTACTGTGCCACCCGATATGAGTGGTGGGCAGTGGGCACAGTACAGTCTGTGGGCCTGACACTCACTTGCAGGCGACGGCAATGATATTACAGAGAAAAAATTAAATGACTTTTTTTCTGCAAGGTACTGTGCCACCCGATATGAGTGGTGGGCACTGGCAGTGGGCACAGTACAGTCAGTGGGCCTGACACACACTGGCAGGCAACTGCAATTATATTACAGAGAAAAAATGTAATGACTTTTTTATCTGCAAGGTACTGTGCCACCCGATATGAGTGGTGGGCACTGGCAGTGGGCACAGTACAGTCTGTGGGCCTGACACTCACTTGCAGGCGACTGCAATTATATTACAGAGAAAAAATTAAATGACTTTTTTTCTGCAAGGTACTGTGCCAACCGAAATGAGTGGTGGGCAGTGGGCACAGTACAGTCTGTGGGCCTGACACTCACTGGCAGGCAACTGCAATTATATTACAGAGAAAAAATGTAATGACTTTTTTATCTGCAAGGTACTGTGCCACCCGATATGAGTGGTGGGCACTGGCAGTGGGCACAGTACAGTCAGTGGGCCTGACACACACTGGAAGGCAACTGCAATTATATTAAAGGGTAAAAATTAAATGACTTTTTTATCTGCAAGGTACTGTGCCACCCGATATGAGTGGTGGGCAGTGGGCACAGTACAGTCAGTGGGCCTGACACACACTGGCAGGCAAATGCAATTATATTAAAGGTTAAAAATTAAATGTCTTTTTTATCTGCAAGGTACTGTGCCACCCGATATGAGTGGTGGGCAGTGGACACAGTACAGTCTGTGGGCCTGACACTCACTTGCAGGCGACTGAAATCATATTACAGAGAAAAAATTAGATGACTTTTTTTCTGTAAGGTACTTTGCCACCCGATATGAGTGGTGGGCAGTGGGCACAATACAGTCAGTGGGCCTGACACACACTGGCAGGCAACTGCAATTATATTAAATGGTAAAAATGAAATGATTTTTTTATCTGCAAGGTACTGTGCCACCCGATATGAGTGGTGGGCACTGGCAGTGGGCACAGTACAGTCTGTGGGCCTGACACACACTGGCAGGCAACTGCAATTATATTAAAGGGTAAAAATTAAATGACTTTTTTATCTGCAAGGTACTGTGCCACCCGATATGAGTGGTGGGCAGTGGGCATAGTACAGTCAGTGGGCCTGACACACACTGGCAGGCAACTACAATTATATTACAGAGAAAAAAATGTAATGACTTTTTTATCTGCAAGGTACTGTGCCACCCGATATGAGTGGTTGGCACTGGCAGTGGGCACAGTACAGTCAGTGGGCCTGACACACACTGGCAGGCAACTGCAATTATATTAAAGGGTAAAAATTAAATGACTTTTTTATCTACAAGGTACTGTGCCACCCGATATGAGTGGTGAGCACTGGCAGTGGGCACAGTACAGTCTGTGGGCCTGACACACACTGGCAGACAACTGCAATTATATTAAAGGGTAAAAATGTAATGACTTTTTTATCTGCAAGGTACTGTGCCACCCGATATGAGTGGTGTGCACACAGTACAGTCTGTGGGCCTGTGGCCTCTCACACACGGGCAGGCAATTGCAATATATATATATATATATATATATATATATATATATATATATATAAAAAAGCAGACTGATGTACCAGCCCTAAAAAGGGCTTTTTGGGGTGCTGTCAGGACGCTGTCCTTACAGCAGATGAGTCTTTGAGGACTGGAGTGGACACAGAACACTGGCCTAGCTAACGATTTCCCTATTAATTCAGCAGCAGCAGCACTCTCCCTGCTCAAACTAACACTGCAGCTTCATAATGAATCTAAGATGGATGCTGTCCTTGCTTTTTGATAGGAGGTGGGAGGGTCTGGGAGGGAGGGTATGCTGATTGGCTGGAATGTGTCTGCTGACTGTGAGGTACAGGGTCAAAGTTTGCTCAATGATGACGTATAGGGGGCGGACCGAACATCGCATATGTTCGCCCGCTGCGGCGAACACGAATAAGCGATGTTCGTTGGGAACTGTTCACCGGCGAATACTTCGGGACATCTCTAGTTATATGTGGTAATAGCGTTCAGTGTCCTATTTCAGTACAAAAAGGAAAAAAATATATGCACTTCACTGTTGCATTTATTTGTGAAAGAGTTTAGTTGCCTATTTCAGTACAAAAAAGAAAAAATATATACGCACTTCACTGGTGCACTTATTTGTGTCAAAAGCGTTCAGTGTCCCATTTCAGTACAAAAAAGAAAAAAAATACGCATTGCACTGGTGCATTTATTTCTGCTAAAAGCGTTTAGTCGCCTATTTCAGTACAAAAAGAAAAAAAATAGATGTATTTCACTTCTGCATGTGTTGAAAGCGTTTATTGGCCTATTTCAGTACAGAAAGAAATACATATACGCACTTTACTGTTGTATTTATTTGTGAAAGAGTTTACTGGCCTATTTCATTACAAAAAGGAAAAATATATACACATTTAACTTCTGCAGTTATACGGTCCTGATCAAAAGTTTAAGACCACTTGAAAAATGGCAAAAAAATCATATTTAGCATGGCTGGATCTTAACAAGGTTCCAAGTAGAGCTTCAACATGCAACAAGAAGAAATGGGAGTGAGACAAAATATTTTTTGAGCATTCAATGTAATGAAATTAACGAATAAACTGAAACAGGCTGTTTTTTAGCTGATCAAAAGTTTAGAACCACACCTCCAAAAAAGAACTAAACCCCCCAAAACAGAAATCCAACTTCCAAACATGAACTCAGTAATGAGTAGCTCCGCCGTTATTGTTTATCACTTCAAAAATTCGTTTCGGCATGCTTGATGCAAGCGTTTCTATGAGGTGAGTGGGAACATCTCTCCAAGTGGTGAAGATGGCCGCACGAAGGCCATCTGCTGTCTGGAACTGTTGTCCATTTTGGTAAACTTCCCTTGCCATCCATCCCCAAAGGTTCTCAATTAGATTTAGATCAGGGGAACACGCAGGATGGGCCAAAAGAGTGATGTTATTCTCCTGGAAGAAGTCCCTTGTCCTGCAGGCATTGTGTACTGTAGCATTGTCCTGTTGAAAAACCCAGTTGTTACCACACAGACGAGGGCCCTCAGTCATGAGGAATGCTCTCTGCAGTGGCGTACTGCCAATATAGGCAGACCACGCCGTTGCTATGGGGCCCGCGGCACAGGGGGGCCCGGAGGGCATGAAAGGCTCCGCCCCCTACTCTGCACAACAAGACAGTGACAGTTTATTCATAGTTTCAGGCGGCATTCTTGAACTTCTCCCTCCGGCTCCAACCCCACCCATTGTTCGGGCTGCATCTCCCTCCCAGGCAAGGATCCTGCTGCTGCTGATTGGCCAGTGTATCAGGCAGCAGGAGCAGCGCAGCCAGGCACACATAGAGACTAGGGTGGCCACTGGCTTCACGGATCTCGCCGGCCACGCCCCCAAAACTTACAAAACACGCCCACCTTCGCGAAGCCATGCCCCCATCGCCTGCCGGGAAACGGGTGGAGGAGAGGTAAGAACTTGTGGAGGGGTCATGGGTGTCGTGGAGGGACAGTAGTAGTTATTAACGGTAACCCCTTTCAGCAGTACCCTATTCACAGTATTTATTAACCCTTTTCAGCAGTCCCCTGAGGGCTTAATAAATACTGTGAATGGGGAACTGCTGAAAGGGGTTAATAAATACTGTGAAAGTGTGAAGGGCCTTCACATAAACCCTTTTCAGCAGTCCCTCATTCACAGTATTTAACCCCTTTCAGTCCCCTCTTCACACTTATTTATTTCCCCCTTTCAGCTGTTCCCAGGACCCACACAGTAGGTATTATTAACCCCTTTCAAAATTACCAGCGCCTGCCCTTCCCCCCTTTGAGCAATCCTCGACGGCCCACAGCACAGACCAGGGAATACCTCAGCGCAGCTGCGCTCCTCAGAGTCTGTTCCTCCACTTCCTGCGTGGCCGCGCCTGCACAAACCAGAATTGACTGGCGCAATGCAGGAGCTGCCGGAAGTGCGACTGATGTCGGTGCGCTCTACGCCGTGATGTGAGTGATCCTTAAAGTGCCCCGTACTCGTCGAGTCTAGAGTCGCTGATGACCACAAAAAGGAGGACTTCTGGTTGTCCGTCCTGGCCTTGTTCCGGACGGAGGACCAGGAGTCTAAAAAACGGACGTCTGGTCACCCTAATAGAGGAGTGCACCCGGCGTGGCAGAGTTATCCTCTGCGCTCACGTGCTGCCCGCCATCTGCCGCCCGCCCTCAAGACAGTCATCAGCCAGTGAGTGCCCCACACCCCTGGCCCATACTGAAGGACTGGTCAGTGAACACAGAAGTGTGCCACAGTAAGAGGACAGCAGCAGACTTAATATAAAGCTCATATATGGTATTGGTTGGATATGGGTATTCTTGATAGGGGGAGGGCAGCAGCAAGCAGTGGGGTTTGGGGGGAAGGGGCCCTGTAGGATCATAGAGGACTCAGGAGGACAGTGTGCTTTTCTCCTACTCCCCCCCCTCCTCACTCCCCGGGGAGAAGAGGGTGGAAGCACACTGTCCTCCTGAGTCCTCTATGATCCTACAGGGCCCCCCAGCATATCAGTCACCTTGCAGGGGCGGGGGGAGAATATGATTGGAGGCTATGTGCACACTTAGCATCAGCAGCAATGAGTTAAAGGGGTTATCCAACCCCTATAATGCCCCCCAAAATGCTCGGGGCCAGGCACCTTACTTACCTCATTCCCCAGCACCCACATTGCTCCTGATGCCCACACAGCCGCCACTGCCTCCCTCCCGTCACGCAGAGTAATACATCCAGCGACATAGGGGGGAGCAGGCTAGCAGCCAATAACAGGCCACAATAGGAACGAGCCTCCCTAGCATCGCGGGTGACGCTAGGGAGGCTCATTTCCGACGCAGCCTGCTATTGTCTGCACCCCCCCCCCCCATTGGGCATAAGTATTAACTGTATGCGGTGCCTAGGCAATTTGGGGGGCATAATAGGGATTAGATAGCCCCTTTAACCCTTAGGATACCAGAGGTTTTTTCATTTTTGCATTTTATTTTTCCTTCCCTATCTTCCTTGAGCCATAACTTTTTTTTGTGGGAAAACCCCACAATCTTTCCACCTTTTTAGAGGTTTTGTTCCTACAGCTTTACCTTTGTGGCAAAACTGACCTGTTACCTTCATTCTCTGGGTCAGTACGATTACAACGATACCACATATGTATAGGTTTTTTATGTCTAAATAGTGTAAAAATACATTAACACTTTAATAAATAAAATAAAAATTACTTTTTTACATCACCATATTCTGACCCCCATAACTTGTGGGGGTCATATTCTGACCCCCATAAGTTGTGTGGGGGCTCATTTTTTGCGGGATGAACTGTAGTTTTTATTGATACCCTTTTGGAGTGTGTGTGACTTTTTAAATCACATTTTATTACATTTTTTGGGGTGAGAGAAGTGATGAAAAAATGGCGCTGGTAACAAAGCTGTGTCAGGCTTTACCACAGTGGGCACAGGCAAGAGGAGTGATATATATGCGGGCTCCTTCCCTGCACTCGTTCAGTTGTGCTCGCATACATATGGCGCCCTGTGCCCGCTCTGCTAAAGCCTGACATCGCCCATTTATGCCCGACTTTACCAAAGTAGACAGGCAGGAGCAGTGATGTGTGCTGTACATGGCTGAGATCCTTACTCCCATACAGAGAGAGTATGGATTATAAAGCGCTATAAGCACCTGAATTCAGCACCTATTTCTTAAAGGTTTCTAACGGTTTCAGTAGAACATGTATACATTTTTTTATTGGCAAATGGGGGTGTGGCAGGGGAGGAGCCAGGAGGTGGGATGGGCCAGCGGTGGGTAGGTGGCGGGGTTGGGGGCCCAATTCAGACTCTTGCTATGGGGCCCAGCGATTTCTGTGTACGCCCCTGGCTCTCTGCAACATCTGGACATAGCCAGTGGCCATTTGACACCCCTGCACTTCCTGAAGCTCCATTGTTCCACTGAAAGAAAAAGCACCCCAGACCATTATGGCGCCCCCTCCACTGTGGCGCGTAGAAAACATCTTAGGTGGGATCTGCTTGTCATGCCAGTAACGTTGGAAACCATCAGGACCATCAAAGTTAAAAAAATTCTCATCAGAGAATAAAACTTTCTTTAACCTTTGAATGTCCCATGTTTGGTGCTCTCTTGCAAAGTCCAAACGAGCAGTTCTGTAGCGTTCAAGAAAACGAGGTCTTTAAAGACGTTTTTTTGTTTTTGAAGCCCTTCAGTCTCAGATACCGTCTGATGGTTATGGGGCTGCAGTCAGCACCAGTAAGGGCCTTAATTTGGGTCGAGGATCGTCCAGTGTCTTGACGGACAGCCAATTGGATCCTTCGGCTCAGTGCTGATGAAATTTTTTTGGGTCCTCTACTTAACTTTTTTGTTCCATAATCCTCAGGATCATTTAAGAAATTGCAAATGACTGTCTTACTGCATCCCACCCAGTGGCGTTGCAAGGGGGGGTGCGGACCGCACCGGGTGACACCAGCAGGGTCGGCATTTACGAACCATTTGTATTGCCGTCCTCAGGAGAGGGAAAGATGTGTCTGGGATTCGAACCCACGACCTTCTGTATCAGATGCAGCCTCTTCCTGTGTCCCACCCTGTATGTCCATATATTGAGTTAGTGCTTGTGTATTTCAGAAAAGCTTCTGCTGGGATTCGAACCCACAACCGTCTGTATCAGAGGCAAAGCATCTAACCACACGGCCATAAGAACAGCCTTGCTACTGACTGAAAATATATGAGACTTCTACTGTTATAGCTGTACATCTATACACATGACAGCTGCCCTAACACACCCAGCACTGCTATATCTCTATATGACAGCTGTCCCAGCACACTCAGCTCTGCTATATCCCTATAAATGATAGCTGCCCCAGCACACCCAGCTCTACTACATATGATACACATGACAGCTGCACCAGCACACTCAGCTCTACTATATCTCTATATATGACAGCTGCTCCAGCTGTCATGTGTATTAGATGTAGCAGAGCTGGGTTTGCTGGGGCAGCTGTCATATATAGAGATAAAGTAGAGCTGAGTGTGCTGGTGCAGCTGTCATGTGTATCATATGTAGCAGAGCTGGGTGTGCTGGGGCAGCTATCATTTATAGAGATATAGCAGAGCTGAGTGTGCTGGGACAGCTGTCATATAGAGATATAGCAGTGCTGGGTGTGTTAGGGCAGCTGTCATGTGTATAGATGTAGCAGAGCTGGGTTTGCTGGAGCAGCTGTCATATATAGAGATATAGTAGAGCTGAGTGTGCTGGTGCAGCTGTCATGTGTATTAGATGTAGCAGTGCTGGGTGTGTTTGGGCAGCTGTCATATGTATAGATGTAGCAGAGCTGGGTTTGCTGGAGCAGCTGTCATATATAGAGATATATTAGAGCTGAGTGTGCTGGTGCAGCTGTCATGTGTATTAGATGTAGCAGAGCTGGGTGTGTTTGGGCAGCTGTCATGTGTATAGATGTAGCAGAGCTGGGTTTGCTGGGGCAGCTGTCATATATAGAGATAAAGTAGAGCTGAGTGTGCTGGTGCAGCTGTCATGTGTATCATATGTAGCAGAGCTGGGTGTGTTTGGGCAGCTGTCATATGTATAGATGTAGCAGAGCTGGGTTTGCTGGAGCAGCTGTCATATATAGAGATATATTAGAGCTGAGTGTGCTGGTGCAGCTGTCATGTGTATTAGATGTAGCAGAGCTGGGTGTGTTAGGGCAGCTATCATATATAGAGATATAGCAGAGCTGAGTGTGCTGGGACAGCTGTCATATAGAGATATAGCAGTGCTGGGTGTGTTAGGGCAGCTGTCATGTGTATAGATGTAGCATAGCTGGGTTTGCTGGAGCAGCTGTCATATATAGAGATATAGTAGAGCTGAGTGTGCTGGTGCAGCTGTCATGTCTATTAGATGTAGCAGTGCTGGGTGTGTTGGGGCAGCTCTCATGTGTATAGATGTAGTAGAGCTGGGTTTGCATGAAGCAGCTGTCATATATAGAGATATAGTAGAGCTGAGTGTGCTAGTGCAGCTGTCATGTGTATCATATGTAGCAGAGCTGGGTGTGCTGGGGCAGCTATCATTTATAGAGATATAGCAAAGCTGAGTGTGCTGGGACAGCTGTCATATAGAGATATAGCAGTGCTGGGTGTGTTAGGGCAGCTGTCATGTGTATAGATGTACAGCTATAACAGTAGAAGTCTCATATATTTTCAGTTAGTAGCAAGGCTGTTCTTATGACCGTGTGGTTAGATGCTTTTCCTCTGATACAGAAGGTCGTGGGTTCGAATCCCAGCAGAAGCTTTTCTGAAATACACAAGCACTAACTCCATATATGGACATACAGGAAGAGGCTGCATTGCATCGCTGACATGGAGGTAAGTAGAAGTGTTTATTTTATTTTTTTTAATACCCGACTGTTACTGCCATGGGGGGAGCAGGAGGCACTTGATACTGGCACATGGGGGGAGGGGGGTTGGCACCTGATACTGGCACATGGGGGGGAGATGGCATGGCACTATGATACTGGGACATGGGGGGGGGGAGAGGCACTTTATACTGGCACTTTTTTTTGGGGGGGGGGGGGTGGAATGGCACTATGATACTGGGAAATGGGGGGGAGGCATGTGATACTGGCACTTTTGGGGGGGGGAGATGGCATGGCACTATGATACTGGGACATGTGGGGGGGAGGAGAGAGGCACTTCTTTCTGGCACATTGGGAGGTAGATAGCACTATGATACTGGGACATGTGGGGGGGAGGAGAGAGGCACTTCATACTGGCACATTGGGGGGTAGATGGTACTATGATACTGGGACATGTGGGGGGGGAGGAGAGAGGCACTTCATACTGGCACATTGGGGGGATGGGAGAAGGCACTATGATACTGGGACATGTGGGGGGGAAGAGAGAGGCATTTGATACTGGCACATGATGGGGGGGCATCTATGGGGACACTTACTGGCACATTATTGGGGGGCATTATGGGGGACACTAGGCCGGCAGCCTATCAGAGGCCGGACACTGAGGGGCATCTACAGGGGCACTATATATGGGGCATTTTATACTGGTACATTATGGGGGGCACTAGCAGGAAGAAGGGGAAATGAGCACTATGGGGGAATTCACTGGGGGCACTATATAGGGGTATTTTATACTGGGACATTATGGGGGCACTATGGGGACATTAGCTCAACTGGGGGCATTACAAGGGGGTATTTTTTGCACTGTCACATTAAAAGGAGAATTATTTCTACTAGGGGGGGGAGGGGGCATTATGGTGGGCTTTATTACTCCCACATGGTATGACCCCCTAGTAGCAGCACCAGCCTCTCTCTGCTCTGCTATCCCTCTGCCCCTTCTCCAAATCCTTATTATGAAATCTTTCTCATTAGGATAAAGCACATCAGCTCCGCCGAGCCCCCGGCCAAAGTGTTGAAGTGGCGTCCGAGATCCCCAAGGGCCAAGCCAAATAACTAAGTTTTTATGTGAAATATGTTTGTTATACACATATAGCCTACACTGTGCCACACAATATACAGTATACCTCTACACTGTGCCACACAATATACAGTATACCTCTACACTGTGCCGCACAATATACAGTATACCTCTACACTGTGCCACACAATATGCAGTATACCTCTACACTGTGCCACACAATATACAGTATACCTCTACACTGTGCCACACAATATACAGTATACCTCTACACTGTGCCACACAATATACAGTATACCTCTACACTGTGCCACACAATATACAGTATACCTCTACACTGTGCCACACAATATACAGTATACCTCTACACTGTGCCGCACAATATACAGTGATACCTCGGTTCACGAACTTAATTCGTGAACTGACTCTGGTCGCGAACCGAATTGGTTGTGAACCGAGGCACATTTTCCCATAGGGTTCAATGTAAATCCGGTTAATCCGTGCTGACCTTTTTTTGGGGGTTTTTGAAGCACAAAAATATGAAACAAATTACAATACACATTAGTACAGTATAGTATAGCTCAATGGTTATTTTCTTCACAACCTTGCTGTCACCTTTATTACTGCTCTGCACTTTCTTTTTGCCACCATGCTTGCGCTGCACATTCTTGTCACCTGCATTTCCACTTTGCACATTGTCACTTGCATTTCCACTTTGCACATTGTCACTTGCATTTCCACTTTGCACATTGTCACCTGCATTGCTGTTCTTGTCACCTTCATTGCTGCTCCGCACTTTCTTCTTTCCACTATGCTTCTCGGGAGCCATATTGGGTGTCCAGTGAACTGTACAGTACTGTATGTGCTAAAAAGCACACCAAAAATCAAAAAATCACTTAAAATGTTTGCAGAGTACTCACAGTACTTCTTTCTGTGTCTCTTCTTCTCTCCACGGTCTTCCTACAGGAAGTCACGACCATGTGACAGCCTGGAAATAGCATTAAAAAGGCTGCGGCTCCTGTTCGTGAACCGAGGCGGAGTTCGTGAACCGGAGCATATTTTTATGAACTTTTCTGTTCGTGAACCGAGTTGTTCGTGAACAGAAGCGTTCGTGAACCGAGGTATCACTGTACAGTATACCTCTACACTGTGCCACACAATATGCAGTATACCTCTACACTGTGCCACACAATATACAGTATACCTCTACACTGTGCCACACAATATACAGTATACCTCTACACTGTGCCACACAATATACAGTATACCTCTATACTGTATCACACAATATACAGTATACCGCTACACTGTGCCCCACAATATACAGTATACCTCTACACTGTGCCACACAATATACAGTATACCTCTACACTGTGCCACACAATATACAGTATACCTCTACACTGTGCCCCACAATATACAGTATACCGCTACACTGTGCCACACAATATACAGTATACCTCTACACTGTGCTGCACAATATACAGTATTCCTCTACACTGTGCCACACAATATACAGTATACCTCTACACTGTGCCACACAATATACAGTATACCTCTACACTGTGCCACACAATATACAGTATACCTCTACACTGTGCCACACAATATACAGTATACCTCTACACTGTGCCACACAATATACAGTATACCTCTACACTGTGCCACACAATATACAGTATACCGCTACACTGTGCCCCACAATATACAGTATACCTCTACACTGTGCCACACAATATACAGTATACCTCTACACTGTGCCACACAATATACAGTATACCTCTGCACTGTGCCCCACAATATACAGTATACCGCTACACTGTGCCACACAATATACAGTATACCTATACACTGTGCCCCACAATATACAGTATACCTCTACACTGTGCCACACAATATACAGTATACCTCTACACTGTGCCACACAATATACAGTATAACTCTACACTGTGCCACACAATATACAGTATACCTCTACACTGTATCACACAATATACAGTATACCGCTACACTGTGCCCCACAATATACAGTATACCTCTACACTGTGCCACACAATATACAGTATACCTCTACACTGTGCCACACAATATACAGTATACCTCTACACTGTGCCCCACAATATACAGTATACCGCTACACTGTGCCACACAATATACAGTATACCTCTACACTGTGCCGCACAATATACAGTATTCCTCTACACTGTGCCACACAATATACAGTATACCTCTACACTGTGCCACACAATATACAGTATACCTCTACACTGTGCCACACAATATACAGTATACCTCTACACTGTGCCACACAATATACAGTATACCTCTACACTGTGCCACACAATATACAGTATACCTCTACACTGTGCCACACAATATACAGTATACCACTACACTGTGCCCCACAATATACAGTATACCTCTACACTGTGCCACACAATATACAGTATACCTCTACACTGTGCCACACAATATACAGTATACCTCTGCACTGTGCCCCACAATATACAGTATACCGCTACACTGTGCCACACAATATACAGTATACCTATACACTGTGCCCCACAATATACAGTATACCTCTACACTGTGCCACACAATATACAGTATACCTCTACACTGTGCCACACAATATACAGTATACCTCTACACTGTGCCACACAATATACAGTATACCGCTACACTGTGCCCCACAATATACAGTATACCTCTACACTGTGCCACACAATATACAGTATACCTCTACACTGTGCCACACAATATACAGTATACCTCTACACTGTGCCCCACAATATACAGTATACCGCTACACTGTGCCACACAATATACAGTATACCTATATACTGTGCCCCACAATGTACAGTATACCGCTACACTGTGCCCCACAATGTACAGTATACCGCTACACTGTGTAGTCTGTTCTATAAGCACCATTGTTTTGTGGTGGCGGACAGAAAATAATCTGGAAGTGCCCCTCCCGAGACCAGGCTCTGACTGCTAGGGGGGGTCTGCTGAGCTAACGGATGCCCCCTATAGCAGTAGCACCACCATAGCCCCCATATATGGCTAAAAAATTTGCTTCGGGGAGGGGGTGGGGGGGGAAGGGGTGACACCATTTTCTACCGCACCGGGTGACACCAGCCCTAGCAACGCCACTGGTCCCACCTCAGCAGCGATGGCACGCTGTGAGAGACCCTGCTTATGCAGTTCAACAACCCGACCACGCACAAAAAGGGAGAGTTTTTTTGCCTTTGCCATCACAACGTGTGACTACCTGACAGAAAATGACAATAAATCCACATCTTTGCACAGATTTGGCCTTTAAAGGCATGTGGTCCTAAAATTTGGATCAGCTGAAAAACAGCCTGTTTCAGTTTAATCGTTATTTTCAATTAATTGAATGCTCAAAAAATGTTTTGTCTCACTCTCATTTCTTCTTGTTGCATGTTGAAGCTCTACTTTGAACCTTGTTAAGATCCAACAATGTAAAATATTTTTTTTTTTTCCATTTTTGAAGGGGTCTTAAATTTTTGATCAGGACTGTATGTGGTGAAAGGATTCAGTGTCCTAGTTCAGTACAAAAAGCAAAAAAAAAAATTATTCACTTCACTGTTGCATTTATTTGTGAAAGAGTTGAGTTTCCTATTTCAGTAGAAAAAAGAAAAAAATATACGCTTTTTTACTGGTGTATTTATTTCTGCTAAAAGTGTTTACTGGCCTATTTCAGTACAGAAAGAAAAACATACGCACTTCACTAGTGCACTTATTTGTGGCAAAAGCGTTCAGTGTCCTATTTCAGTGCAAAAAGGAAAAAAATATACGCACTTCACTGGTGCATTTATTTCTTCTAAAATAATTTACTGGCCTAT
This sequence comes from Bufo bufo, assembly GCF_905171765.1. Taxonomy (NCBI): domain Eukaryota; kingdom Metazoa; phylum Chordata; class Amphibia; order Anura; family Bufonidae; genus Bufo; species Bufo bufo. The sequence continues at coordinate 263,080,673 of NC_053394.1, read as the reverse complement.
TTAAGTACAGAAAAAAAAAACATATACGCACTTCACTGGTGCATTTATTTCTTCTAAAATAATTTACTGGCCTATTTAAGTACAGAAAGAAAAACATATACGCACTTCACTGTTGCATTTATTTGTGAAAGATTTTAGTGGCCCATTTCAGTACAAAAAAGGAAAAATATATACGCACTTCACTGGTGCACTTATTTGTGTCAAAAATGTTCAGTGTCCCATTTCAGTACAAAAAGGAAAAAAATATACGCATTTCACTGGTGAATTTATTTCTGCTAAAAGCGTTTAATGGCCTATATAAGTACAGAAAGAAAAACATATAAGCACTTCACTGGTGCACTAATTTGTGGAAAAAGCATTCAGTGTCCTATTTGAGTACAAAGGAGAAAAAAATATACGCACTTCACTGGTGCATTTATTACTGCTGAAAGCATTTGCTGGCCTATTTCATTACAGAAAGAAAAAATATACGCACTTCACTTTACGGGTGCACTTATTTGTCCTATTTCAGTACAAATAGGAAAATAATATACGCACTTCGCTGGTGCATTTATTTCTGATAAAAGCATTTACTGGCCTATTTCAGTACAGAAAGAAAAACATATATGCACTTCACTGGTGCACTTATTTGTTGCAAAAGCGTTCAGTGTCCTATTTCAGTACAAAAGAGGAAAAAAATATATGCACTTCACTGGTGCATTTATTTCTGCTAAAAGCATTTACTGGCCTATATCAGTACAGAAAGTAAAACATATATGCACTTCACTGGTGCAGTTATTTGTGGCAAAAGTGTTCAGTGTCCCATGTGAGTACAAAAGAGAAAAAAATGTACGCACTTCACTGGTGCATATATTTCTGCTAAAAGCGTTTACTGGCCTATATCAGTACAGAAAGAAAAACATATACACACTTCACTGGTGCAGTTATTTGTGGCAAAAGTGTTCAGTGTCCTATTTTTGTACAAAAATTTAAAAAATATGCGCACTTCACTGTAGCATGTATTTCTGCCAAAAGCATTTACTGGCTTATTCTAGTATAGAAAAAAATTAAATAAACGCACTTCACAGTTCTATTTATTTGTGAAAGAGTTTAGTGGCCTATTTAAGTACAAAAAGGAAAAATATATACGCATTTCACTTCTGAAGTTATATGTGGTTAAAGGGTTCAGTGTCCTATTTCAGTACAAAAAGGAAAAAAATATACGCACTTCATTGGTGCACTTATTTGTGTCAAAAGCTTTCGGTGTCCCATTTCAGTACAAAAAGGAAAAAAATATACGCATTTCACTGGTGCATTTATTTCTGCTAAAAGCGTTTAGTCGCCTATATTAGTACAAAAAGAAAAATATGTTCTCAGTTCACTTCTGCAGTTATATGTGTTGAAAGCGTTTACTGGCCTATTTCAGAACAGAAAGAAAAACATAAACGCACTGCAATTGTACACTTATTTGTGTAAAAAGCATTCAGTGCCCTATTTCAGTACAAAAAGGAAAAAAATATATGCACTTCACTGGTGCATTTATTTCCGCTAAAAGCGTTTACTGGCTAATTTCAGTAGAGAAAGAAAAAAATAAATGCACTTCACTGGTGAACTTTTTTGTGGCAAAAGCGTTCAGTGTCCTATTTCAGTACAAAACAGAAAAATATATTCTCATTTCACTTCTGCAGTTATATAATTTGAAAGTGTTTATTGGCCTATTTCAATACTGAAAGAAAAACATACACACTTCCCTGTTATATTTATTTGTGAAAGAATTTAGTGGCCTATTTCAGAACAAAAAAGAAAAAATATATACCTATTTCACTTCTGCAGTTATATGTGTTGAAAGCGTTTACTGGCCTATTTCAGTACATAAAGAAAAACATATACGCAATTCACTGGTGCACTTATTTGTGGCAAAAGTGTTTAGTGGCCTATTTCAGTACAAAAAGAAAAAATATATATCTATTTCACTTCTGCAGTTTTATGTGTTAAAAGCTTTTACTGGCCTATTTCAGTACATAAAGAAAAACATATATGCACTTCACTGTTGTATTTATTTGTGAAAGAGTTTACTGGCCTATTTCAGTACAAAAAGGAAAAATATATACACATTTCACTTCTGCAGTTATATGCAGTGAAAGGGTTCAGTGTCCTAGTTCAGTACAGAAAGGAAAAAAATTACATGCACTTCACTGTTGCATTTATTTGTGAAAGAGTTTAGTGTCCTATTGCAGTAAAATAATGAAAAAAATATACGTTTTTCACTGGTGCATTTATTTCTGCTAAAAGCATTTACTGGCCAATTTCAGTATAGAAAGAAAAACATATACGCACTTTATTTACCCTTTAGTGATGATTACAGGAAGATACGTCAGATTATAACAAAACATTGGCATTTGTTGCAGAAAGACAAGGTTGTAGGCACATCAATGCCATCCAATCCAAAAATTACTTTTTCAAAGCCTCTAATTTGGGCCTTAAGGTGGCTCCCACAGTTAAGAAACAGCCAAAGAGGGAATCCACTATTTCTAGTTGGATGGGCCTGCAAGACTTTTTTAGGTGTGGCAATTGTGGCAATTGCAAACTAACGTAGTTTCAAAAAAGAACCAAAGAACTGGTATCAACCACTAACAACCATTGCCATGTAATCAAGGATTGTTTGACATGTAGCTCTGAAAACGTAATTTATGTTATAGAATGTCCGTGCAAACGGCAATATGTAGGCAGGACTAAAAGATCTTTAAAAAAACGGATTTCAGAGCACATGAACAACATACGTAAAGGGTTTGAAAACCATTCGTTATCGTATCATTTCAAAATTAGCCACAATCAGGATCCCTCAGGAATGAGGTTTTTAGCAATAGATAAAGTGGATAAAGAGTGGAGGGGCGGTAACCCCATTGAAAGGATGTCTAGGCTCGAAACCAAAAGGATTTTCGAACTCGATACCCTGTTACCCAAGGGCCTCAATGCGGAATTTGAGCTCTTTGGATTTTTATGAAGTCCGAGTGGGCACCCATGTGTTGATGATTAACCGGGTCTTTGTTTCATACCGGACTCGGTTTCTCCTTCACATATGGGTTCCCACTTCGACACAACCCTTAAGCACCCAATATTTTCGTATAATTTTCTGAATTTTAACCTGATCTATACCGGATTTTAAAACAAGACAGTTTTATTGATTTTATTGTACTCTATATTTGTATTCTACTTAAGACTGATTGGTTTTAGAACAATTGAAATGTCCATGTCGACTGTCATGTTAAATATGGACAATGGCAGAGGAGGAGCCCTGTTTTTTAGACAAAAATGGAGAAAACGCACGGGTGCCGCATCAATAACGCAGGTGACACGGGTGCGTTTTTTCTATAGGAGACGTATGGGCCCATTGTATATGTGTATGTGAAATTTTAGACATGTAGCCAATTGCTAAAGGGGAATTTTACTTGGGATTGTTCGTTTCTAGTGTAATAAGAATGTGTATTCCTATTGTTATGTCTAATAACGACATAGTACTTATTGGATCAATGATAAAGGAGGAGCCCCTTCTTCTATATACAAAAATGAAAAACGCACATATGCCGCATCAATAACGCAATTGGCATAGGTGCGTTTTTTCTAGAGAAGATTTATGGGTGCATTATGTACAAACGTATGAAATTATAAATATGTAGCTGACTGCTAAAGGAGGCAAACTGTCATTTTTCATCTCCTTTATTATTTTCACTGTGGAGGACATCGGGTAATAATTACGGACACCTGAATGAATTGACATACCGGATCTGACGTTCGATAATTAACTAATGAGACCATGAAAGAGGGGTTTGGAAAGGGGGATGCATACCACTGAGGAAGGGGTGAATGCTAGGACCCCGAAACGCGTCTGGTGCTACATCCCCCACTTTTGTTGCGCTGAAAGACCCACTACCAATTATCGACTGCCATTTACCAAAGGTGAGCTGTTTCAAACGACGAAAGCAACATCACAGCATTACCGAGGACTAACCAACAGAAGGCCGATAGTTATTGGCCCAGGTGGTGACGAAAAATCCACCAGTGGAGTCCTTACCAGCAAAGAACCTCCCGATAAGACAGTGCTGCATCAACGGAGGCACGCTTGGGGAGCGACAATATCCTGAGGTCTGGCCGAAGTTTCAGTCGATTTAAAGGTAAAAATCACTTGCAAGTTGTTTAGTAGCGGGACGCCACTACTCACCCTGTTTCAGCGGGACGCCGCTGGTTCCAGGTGTGGGGTAACTGTTGAGGGAAGAGTTATATTTAAATATAAATGTATATATGCCCTGACATATATACATGTATATTGGCCCTTGGCTCTAGGCCCGGTCCAGGTGGGACCGGTGGGTATACATGGAGATGTATGTAGGCCCCCTTGACGGCATACATCTCTATGTATATATATATATATATATATATATATATATGTATTGTATATTGAGGGGCTTATTGTTTTACTTATGTGTGTGTATATGTATATTTATGGATCTGCCCCAAACATCCATGAATATATATATACCTATAAATATATCTCCCCCCCCCAGTAGATTGATAGGTGTGTATATATATATATGTGTATGGATGTGCCCCAAGCATCCATACACATATAATATAAGGACAAGATGTGCCCATCCCTGCAGGGGATGAGAAGGTCACCAGATGGCTGGACAATTATGTCCAGCCTCTGGTGACCTCAAAAGGCATAGGATCAATAGAGATCCGATGTCTTTTGGTATTTAACTATCCCCAGCTGCTGGGGATAGTTAACATAACAGAGAGAGGGAAACAAACGTCCCTCCCTCTGTTATCTGCACACCTCCGGCGCGATAATTATCGCGCCGCATGGTATGCAGATGCGCTACAGGCGGAGGATCAAAGGAACCCTCCGCCTGGAAGCACGCTCTGGGATGCGCGGGCCGGCGCGGTGATGTCATATCACCGCGCCGGCCCACGTGTTCTGGCCGGCGGCGCGCATGCGCGCCACAGGACGGGCTGCCTCGGGAGCGAGCGACACCAAACTTAAATAGTCCGGCGGCGCTACGCTGAAGCACTTTTGGAAATGAGCCCCAGCCGGAGAGGATCATCCCTGGACAAACGAGCCCCCCTGGACAACGAGCATAAGACCCTAAGTATCATTATATTATTAACCCTTACTCCCCCCATACAATCAACCCTGTTATATTATTAACCCTTATTCCCCCCATACAATCAACCCTGTTAAACCCTTATTCCCCCCATACAATCAACCCTGTTATTCCCTCTACCACCAACGAACCCTTACTCCCCCCATACAATACAATCCTGTTAACCCTTACTACCACCAACGAACCCCCCCTGGACCCTTGATACACCCCTTATCCTCTTGGTTCAACTCATCATACCCCTAATTCCTCTATAACCCTTACTTTCCCCTGTATCTCATATACCCTCACCCCCTGATCCCTTGGTTACCCTTACCTTCTCCTGCCCTGAGTCCTAATATCCCCTGTGTTCCCCCAGGATTGTAGATCCCTCATATTTCCTGTTACACTGGTGTTGCTCCTGTGCCTCTATCCCCGTCATGGCTGCCCTGCTTACCCCAGCAGCAACAGTATCCGTAATAACCCCTTGTTATTCCCCGTAGGGATAGTATATTGTCAGGATTGGGTGGGCTGCTGGTAAAGTGTATGTATGTATGTGTATTATTGCAATTGTAGTTAGATTTTGGGGAGGACTTGGGGCTGCGTTAGCGTAGTCAGAACCGTATTAGTGTGTTGTTATAGTGTGTGTACTCATATTGCTGTGTGCTGCTGTAACTATATATGTCTATTCCCTTGATATAGATATATATAGTTATAAACATTTATATTCCTTTGTAGTAGTAAGGCGCCACAGCAATAGTTGTAGTGTATTGTTGTACTGTATTATCAGTGTATTACGTGTGTTATGTTCTGTAAGGATTAATAAATACTGTGTTATTTATACCTATTGTGTAACTTGTGGTTACTAGCGGTAGTTAGTAAGGCGCATGCAGCTAGTTTAGTGATTAGCGTAAGGCAATCATTAGTGATTTGTTGTTAATTTAGGCATAAATAGGCGGAGTCATCACTAGACAATCTCCACCTATTTATGAATATTAATTATTGAGATTTGCATAAATATCAATAATTAATAGTCCCTTTAACATTGGCGAGCCAGGCCCACTGCTGAGAGTTTGTATCTGTGTTTAGTTTTGGGGAGAAAAATCGCTTCCGCTGTGAACTAATCAGGTGGGAGGGACACGGTCAGTGGATTCTGAGCGTCCATAGCCTGAAGGTTCAGACAGATAGAGTGGCTTTCTCAATCAGAACTGGACACAGAACAATCTCTACAGCAGGGAATCTAAAATCTTTTCTGATTTTTCTGTATTAATATTTTCTGATTCCCTTACACGCCCACTGGAGAGAAGTCATCACCTACACCACTGAAGAGAGAACCATCGTCATTGAAGTCGAACAGAAGTCGTCTGGCTGGTTGGGAGAAGGTGTTCCGAATATTGAAGGACCTCCTCCACGCAGCAACACAGTACAACCAACAACGACACCAATGAAGATGACCTCTCGCCAAAAAGTGAGTATGAACTTCGCCACACTGCAACACCTCAGCAAACATAGCACATACAACCCCATCATCCCCATCACTTACAAATCCACTGAGCTGCTATGGTCCACTTTATTGGACCAGACATACGCTCATGATAAACTCTGTATTAATCATAGTGTGTTCAAAAAAAACAAAAAACGGCTCCAAATGTTAGCCAAACTGGTTCACACCTTTGAGGATATCATTTGGAAGCCAGAACATCTTGAAACACTTAACAGCACAACAAAGGCAGAGGAAGTTTCTAACACGGCAAACTTTCACTGCAATTGTTGTGTCGAAAACATCAAACAGTTACACACATTACAAACACAACTACAAGAGAAGTCCCAGTGTACGGTCGAAAGGGGCAGGGAGATTTGCGTGTTAGAGTCTAGACTCTCGGACAAGGAGAGTTTCTACTCTGACATGGACAAGGAACTGCTCAGACTGTACACTTAGATAAACCAGTTCAGGAACAATATGGTATCTATGGATAGCATGATTGTTCAACTTCGAGAGGACCTGGCTGCGAAAACGCAAACCATTGCGGATTTACAGCAGGTCATCTCGAATCTGTCACGGCCTGGTGCTAACAGTATGGGGCCCACGAAACAGGTTTGTGTTTCGGGAACGGCACAGGGGGAGACAGCGGCGACGGCGCCAAGATCTCCCACGGATCAAACACCCGACGCAGTAGACACTAGGGGACAGGTGGAACGGACGCTACCTTTCACCCAAACACCCAGGGAGAATAGGGGTAGCAACCGATCCCAGGAACAGGACAATGATTGGAGAGAGGAAAGTGGTTGGCCATTTACCACTTCCAATCCGCCAACGCGTCCGGAAAGACAGGAAGATTTTTACCCTAACTATTCCAGTATGGAAAGGATAAACTTCCTGTTACGGATCTGCAAGGAGATCCCAAAATAGGATCCCAGTGTAGATTCGTTTACTTCATGTGATATCTTCGAGGGTCACTGTAACAAGTATTCAGTGGCTCAAGAATATCGCATGGAGTTATTCAAGTTATGGTTACCTACACACCTAAACCAAAGGTATGAGGTAACGGGGAGAACGCAACCCATGAATGGACAGTTTTATGACAAGGAGGAATGTCTCTCCATACTCATGACACTGGCAACGCGCCTTTGGGACGTCACTCCAGATATCCGTCCAAGTTCAAACCCACTATACATGACGAACCTCTGTCTATGTGTAGTCGGTTTGAAGCAATGTACAGAAGGGTTACAAAAGATCATGGTATCGGAATTCCACAGGGTATGATACGTATGTTTGTGGAAAAATTCCCATACCTTGACACTGCAATCCGGTTGAGTGCAGCTAGGGAGCCATCCCTCACGGATGCTGCTATCATTATTGAGCAGTGCAGACAGGATACACTGCTCAATAAGAAATCCATCAAAGTGACGGAGCGTGCGCCTGTACACGATACATCTCAAGATGAACGGGTACAGCACACAAAGGTTCATTCAACTGTTCGCCCCACGGCCCCGCTATTGGAAAGAACAGGAAACATTCGATGCTTTCTGTGTTTACAATACGGGCACATAAAGAGGAATTTTCCACAATGGCCACGTAATAACCGGACAAATCCTGAGAGAACGGGCAATAATAACGGTTTCAAGATGGCTATATACAGGGCTTATATTCTTTCATCAATAAAGCACCCTTTTTGGGGCAAAATACACAATATTTCAGGCCTTGCAGCATAAGCACGTTTGAAATTCCTGGGTTATATACTGCTGCCATATTGAGTTATTAAACAAACCCCAGTTTGGGCAAAAAAAAAGTTTATTTGGCAGCCTTTGCTTCATATGTCATTGTGAGATACACCCTTAATACATTTGGGTTAGATTCAGAGATTTCAAATACCGCCATTTGGTGCACCAATATTTAATTCAGGCTTACAGTGGTTCAGGCTGTGTGAGATACACTCTTTACATAAAGGGGTTTGATTCAGGCATTTGAAATACAGCCATTTTGGGCAAAGAAATCTTTAATTCAGGCCTACAGTGGGTCAGGCCGTGTGAGATACACCCTGTATATACAGGGCTTATATTCTTTCATTATAAAACACCCTTTTTGGGTCAAAATACACAATATTTCAGGCCTTGCAGTATAAGCACGTTTGAAATTCCTGGGTTATATACTGCTGCCATATTGAGTTATTAAACAAACACCCGTTTGGGCAAAAAAAAGTTTATTTGGCAGCCTTTGCTGCATATGTCATTGTGAGATACACCCTTAATACATTTGGGTTAGATTCAGAGATTTGAAATACCGCCATTTGGTGAACCAATATTTAATTCAGGCCTAAAGTGGTTCAGGCCGTGTGAGATACACCCTTTACATACAGGGGTTTGATTCAGGCATTTGAAATACAGCCATTTTGGGCAAATAAATCTTTAATTCATGCCTACAGTGGGTCAGGCCGTGTGAGATACACCCTGTATATACAGGGCTTATATTCTTTCATTAATAAAACACCCTTTTTGGGTCAAAATACACAATATTTCAGGCCTTGCAGTATAAGCACGTTTGAAATTACGCCTTGGAGGTGCTGGCCTGCCCTGCAGCCAGTGTATTATCTGAACGTGTGTTTAGCACGGCAGGGGGTGTCATCACAGACAAGCGCAGCTGCCTGTCCACAGCCAATGTGGACAAGCTCACGTTCATTAAAATGAACCAGGCATGGATCCCACAAGACTTGTCTGTACCTTGTGCAGAACAGACATGTATACCGGCACTAAACAGCCATTGTTATACTGCAGCGCAATTGCTCATTCTTGTATTTTGGATATTTCACACTCTTTTAGAGTGTACCCTAATAAAAAAAAAAAATATTAAAACCAAAAACCTGTGTTGGCTACCTCGTCCTCCTCCACCGCCGATTCCACCTACACCACTATGTCCACCACCTCCTCAAACTCCTACTCCATATGGAACTCCACCTCATAAATCAAAATTTTTTTTTTATTTCTATGTATTTTATTTTATATCATTTCACTACTTTGTCAGTTACATTTTCTGGTGAAATTCAGCAATTTTTGAGTGCATAGTACCACTGCTATACTAAGTAGACAGGTTTAAAAAATTTAAAAAATGTCATTTACATTTTAGGGTGAAATTAACCAATTTTTGGATATATAGTACCACTGTTATACCTAGTAGGCCGGTAAAAAAAAAAAAATTGTCATATACATTTTCGGGTGAAATTAACCAATTTTTGGTTTTGATGTACCACTGCTATACCTATTAGACTGTTAAAAAACATAAAAAAATTGTAAGTTACATTTTCTGGTGAAATTCACCGATTTTTGGGTGTGATGTACCACAGCTATACCAAGTAGATAGGTGGGAAAAAAAATTGTCTGTTAAATTTTTTGGGGAAATTCACAAATTTTTGGGTGTAATATACCCCTCCTCTACCTAGTTGATAGCTTAATAAATTTCAAAAAAATTTCTGTTACATTCTTGGGTTGACATTATACAATTTTAGATGTGAATAAACACCTGCTATGCAGGTAATTAATGCGCGCCACATCCTTTCATTCAATGCTTAAAGGGATTCTGTCACCAGGTTTCACCCCTGTCAGCTAAACATATGCTGATGTTCAGGGCCTCATCAGGATTCCTAATGTGGGCTTCTAAATGTGATCCGTAGCCTTATTTTGCTAAAAAACAGGTTTTACTAACCTGTCACTCAAAGAAATAAGGTGCCCAAGGGGATGTCAAGGGATGCAAGGTGCCGGCCGCACCCACCGTCGTTCGTGCCCAGCGCCGCCTTTCCAGACTTCTGCACCGCCTCCTAATCCTCTGTGCCGCCTCTCGCTCTCCCTCCATCCCCCCTCCTCCCTTCTCCTGCTGTAAGATCTCGCGCGTGCGCACAGGGCTCTGCCTGATGCGCCCGTGCAGACTTCTCGATTTGGCTTCTTAAAGCAAAGTGCGCATGCGCCGGCACTTCGCTCAACCCAGGTATGACCTTCACTGTGGCGCCAGCCTCTCAGAGCCCTGTGCGCACGCGCAATATCTTACAGCAGGAGGAGGGGGGAGGGAGGGAGAGCGAGAGGCGGCACAGAGGATTAGGAGGCGGTGCAGAAGTCTGGAAAGGCGGCGCTGGGCACGAACGGTGGTGGGTGCGGCCGGCACCTTGCATCCCTTGACATCCCCTTGGGCACCTTATTTCTTTGAGTGACAGGTTAGTAAAACCAGTTTTTTAGCGAAATAAGGCTACGGATCACATTTAGAAGCGCACATTAGGAATCCTAATGAGGCCCTGAACATCAGCATATGTTTAGCTGACAGGGGTGAAACCTGGTAACATAATCCCTTTAACTTTTATGCTTTAATAATTTCTCCCATATTTCAACTCCATAATTTTAAATTAAAAAAATGAATCCTCTCTTTGATGTGGTCTCTCTTTCTCACGCTTCCCCTCTGGCCTGGAACCCTGATTCCCCGCCACCCGTGATCACCATGGTAGGCGCATAATAGAACATCGAAAGTTGATAGAGCAGATATCAAATTGGATCGTGAACATCACGGGGACATGCGACATGGTGGGGCAGTAAGTGTGCACACGCCTACTTCTGGGTCTCTAAATTGGGCACATGGCCTGAGCTTGCCCTTTACCCCTTGGAGGTTCTGGCCTGCCCTGCAGCCAGTGTATTGTCTGAACGTGTGTTTAGCATGACTGGAGGGGGTTATTAAAGGTTATATTTCCCAATGTTTTGGGGTGTACCCTAATTTTAAAAATAAATTTTAAAACCAAAAAGCAGTGTAGGCTACCTCCTCCGTCACCGCCGCTTCCACCTACACCGCCACATCCACCGCCTCCTCAACCTCCTACTCCATATGGACCTCGTCCTCCAAGATCAAAATTATTAGTTTTTATTTTTACGTATTTTATGTTATTTTAAGTCATTTCCCTATCCACATTTGTTTGCAGAGCACTTGCCTTGCCCTTTTTAACCACATTTTGCTGCCATTTGCATCCCTCTAGCCCTTTCCATGACTTTTTTACAGCCATTTTAGTGCTCCAAAGTCCGGGTCCCTATTGACTTCAATGGGGTTTGGGTTCGGGGTCAAGTTAGGGTCCCGAACTCGAACTTTTTTGTGAAGTTTGGCCGAACCCGTCGAGCCCGAACATCCAGGTGTCTGCTCAACTCTATTCAAGAACTGTGCCTGCATTTGTCTGAATGTATGTGAAAGCTGCTGATACTTCAGTACAAGTTGACTCTTTGTTAAACTGCACTGCACTACCTAATTTCTCTTAATTTTGCATCTTCTTTCACATTTCCTGCCTTGCACTACCACTCAACATACAACACCAAGGGAACAACACCAAGGGAACACTACCTTCCATCAGGCAAGACACCTTTATCAGGGGAAGGTGTCCTTCACCCCAGGGGAACAAAGGCTAGCACCCCCTTTTCACTGCACATAGCCCAGGGAATGCTGGAGCAGAATCACAGTCACCACTAGTACCACAATTCCTCTCCACCACTGCACCTCCCATGTGGGCTGCTGTAAATGCCAGGTACTGCATATTTAGAAAAATCGCCAAGAGTAAAAAATGCCATTGTAATACAATTATACAGTACATTTAAATTGGCAAAAATGGGTATATAGCAAACCATAATGAGAAAAAGAAAGTATAAAAATATATATATATGAAGGACTTTAACAACTGGTAAGAGACATGCACAGTAACCAGGCAATAGCCTCCACCTTAGACCCCAACAGGGTAATGAAACATGAGAAGCAGCTCCAATATAAAGTCTTCAATGGGCGAGTGCAGGTCAACATAATATGAAGAAATGAGCTTGCAGTATAGTATACAGTATTTCAATGCAGAGCGTCACCCACCATGTACCCAGAACCAGATGCTGCTGCCCTTTGGTGGTAATTGTTTTTTCCTATTGCAATCATCACTATGTATCGATCAGCTGGAGCTGTTGAATGTAAGATTATAGCAAAATGGTTGAGTCAATTAAAGAAAGTTACTCTGTGTTTTGCTAACGAGATCTGTCACAAGTTTATACTACCCTTAGATAGGACTGAACAATACTGATGACAGATTCCCTCTATCTGAGAGCCACCGTGGTGGTAAAGTATGGATCTAAGGCCGCTTTCACACAGTGTTTGGTCATTGATTCCCATTAGCTATTATGAACCAAAACCAACCACTGATCAAATTCTGATGGAGTAGCCTCTTTAATTGTCCCAAGACAGACAGTGACCACTGCAGAGGAAATGTAAGATTAGACGCCAGCCATTCAGAGGAGTCCACTGCTCTCCACTCTGGTTCAAAGGGGTCCCTCTATGACATCCACAGGCTGCCCCATGAGAACAGAAGATTGTTCTGATGGAGCAGCCTCTTTAATTGTTAATATTTTTTTTGCAATTGCAGAACATGAGTCATATCCACCAATCTGCAGTCGGTGTCCAAAACAATACAATATTTTTTAGACAAGGAAAATAAGAATAAGGTGGAGAATAGCAGGAGAAATAAAAAACAAAAAGATAGAAAATTAAAAACAGAAAACTAAAATGTGTTATTTAAAAGGTACAGTTTCCTGGAGGCTGTGTTTAATTGCAGACATGTCCTAGTGTATTCTTTTTAATTTTGCTGCCTGCCATTAGAACAAGCCCCAGTTACTCTTTTATTGCCAGTGGTGGCTACATTCAGCTCTACATGCATGTTATATAACATAACTCCGCTCAACATTAACAGTATTCTGCTTGAGGGGACTGTAAGAAAGATTTTAATTTCCGGGCAAACCTAAATAACGTACAAGAGAACAAGTCTTATGAGGTGACCTGAAAATTATGAGATGCAGTTTGCTACAAAATGTCACCTTGAACATATATGGAAGAGCCATAGGGTTATGTAAAAAAAACATGTGATACAAAAGAAAAACAAGCACTATTCTTTGATAAAGAATGCCCCCTACACTCTTCGGTAAATGTAAGCATTACTAATCCAATAATTTATTTTTCTATGCCTATTTGTGAAGCATTACATTTAAGATGTGATCTATAAATAATACTAGGTTCATGCCAAGATTTGGCATACATAATGCATTCGGGAAGTCTTCAGACCCTTTCACTTTTTTCACATTTTTTTATGTAGCGGCATTGTGCTAAAAAAAAATTAAATTCAAGTTTACCCCCTGTCAAACTATATCTTTTATATAAAATATAAATATTTTATATAAGAGATAAAATGTCAATACAATATGGAAATCAGTCAGGAAATCCACTAGGCGGACATAAAAACACCTTTTATTTTATCTTGAGACTCTAAATTTAATTTATGCAATAAATGAAAACAAAGGGGCAATTATGCAAAAATATAAAATTTATTTACAAATGAGTCAAATCCAATATAAAACAGACATAAGATCAATGGATAGACAAATTAACTCAGTACCAACAAACCACCACTAGATGGTGGTGTAGCCCACTATTGCTTTCTCACTAGCTAAAATTATCCGAAGACTAATGAAATATATATCAAACACAATTGAATATAAAAAGGAGAAACACGGATTAATACTGGAAGCATAACTGCTCCACTGTCTCCTTATGACCAATCAAAAATATATATATGATATTAATATGATATTATATCCCACTCGGCAATCATACTATGGAAATATAATTTCCCAAAGGTTTTTCCTCTACTCAGATAATGTCCAATCTCCCATTAGCAATATGCATCTTTGCTAAGAGGACAACTAGCATTAGGGCGGTGTTTAACACTATATGTTCCCTCAGTTATGGGGACTCTTGACTATATGCCGAGAGGAATATCTTATTAATACCACAATCAGTAAATACAAATATACATTACCGGGTCAAGGATGAACAGGGTTTCGGGTGTGATCAGTTCTCAAAACTCTTCCAGTAGACAAAAATTTATCCAAGTTTCTTTTTGTTGTTGAAGTAAGTTGTTAGTTGCAGTTGTTTCAGTTGAAGACTGTAGATCCTGTCTAACCTTTTACATGCATACTTTATACCCCATGTTATCTAGGAAACTCATCCCCTTCGAGATTAGGGATCTCCAATCAGACAAGGTGGGTGTATTCGTATGCAGATAATAATGATGTCATTTTAACCCCCGAAATACTGGTGAAAATGACATACTACTATCCATCCACCTCTAGATGGCACTGTTGTACCACATAACAATTTCAAACATTAATTCTAAATAACTAATAATACATTCACATGACCTTTTTAACCTCTCCAATATACATCAGTATTTAGGATTTCTTTCTGACATTTTACTTATCCATAATCTAGACTAGAGATGTCGCGAACATAAAATTTTCCGTTCGCAAACGGCAAACGCGGATTTCCGCAAATGTTCGCGAACAGGCGAACCACCATAGACTTCAATAGGCAGGCAAATTTTAAAACCCACAGGGACTCTTTCTGGCCACAGTAGTGATGGAAAAGTTGTTTCAAGGGGACTGACACCTGGACTTTGGCATGCTGGAGGGGGATCCATGGCAAAATTCCCATGGAAAATTACATAGTTGACGCAGAGTCTGGTTTTAATCTATAAAGGGCATAAATCACATAACATTCCTAAATTGTTTGGAATAACGTGCTTTAAAACATCAGGTATGATGTTGTATCGATCAAGTAGTGTAAGGGTTACGCCCGCTTCACAGTGACAGACCAAACTCCCCGTTTAACGCACCGCAAACAACCGCAAACAGTCCATTTGCACAACCGCAAACTCCCCATTTGCACAAGGTTGGATACCAAGCTAGCCATGTCCCATTCCTTGTCCTCACTGACGTCATTGAAGGTCTCTTCCTCCACCCAGCCACGGGTCCCCAAAAGGTGACAACAAGACCCCTGGGACGCCTGCTGTGGTTGGTCTTCCACCTCCTCAAAGCCACCTTCCTCCTCTGACTCCTCTTTATCAGACTCCTTTCTCTGCATTGCCTCTCTCTGCGTTATTATAAGGTGTGTTAAGTAGTACTATTCCTATCAGTTTAATCCCTGTTACGTCCCCTATCAGGGGACGTGTATATGGAATCGATTTTAGGAACCGGGAGATGGAAAAAGATGCTTTGTCGGTCCTCCTACGTCCAATTTGGGGCACTGCGCGTGCAATCTACTGTGCCACCAGATAGGTGCGGTGTGTTAAGTAGTACTATTCCTATCAGTTTAATCCCTGTTACGTCCACTAGTATTATTATTATTATTATAAGGTATGTTAAGTAGTACTATTCCTAAAAGTTTAATCCCTGTTACGTCCCCTATCAGGGGACGTGTATGGAATAGATTTTAGACAACCGCAAAGAGTTGTCAATATAGTTGACACACTCATGACATAAATTTTATACCTCTATGCGTCAATCTTGGTGTAGTGATGACTGTGCTTGTGCGCACGTTTGGGAGATTGCAGGCGATGGGGATTTTTCAAAGCCTATGATCGTGCTGAGGTAGTTCAGTGACAGTTAAGTGACCCAGAAAACAATGATTCTGCAGTGTGGGCCCATTGTTGGCCTAGTAGGCTTTAATGATCACCTTAGATGATCACAAAGAAAATGAATGTTTTTTCTATGCAAAATTATCCAGCCGATCGCTTTTGGTCTGTTCACAATGAAGCAACGACCTTATCATCTGCGGTGTTCCAACATTGCCATTGCCAACACACTCATAGAGGTGGTCGCTTCATTGTGATACGCAAGCCCCTTCACCACAACAAGGTAACGATCACGAAGGGGAATTGACACATGTATGTGCCTTTATTTTTATTTGTTTTTTGAAGCCACAGTGCAGCACCAGAGGCCAAAAACATTAGGCATGTACACATGCCTGAAAAATTAGGAAATGTTGATGCTTCCCAGGCAGAAATTGCCCTAAAACATTGCGGCTTGAACCCTAGTTGGTTGCGGATAAGTCACGCAAGTCATCCGGCATTCAGAGATAAAATACAGCAGCGTGCTGTGACATCACCCTTATACGCTGTGTAAAGCATACTTTTTAATTTATTTTGGAACTGCTACATCCTTTCCGACTTCCGGTAATTCGGTAACATTTTAGGCACTTTCTGCTTATACCGCGGGTCTAGTAGCATGTCCACCAGCACAGGTCGTTCTCCTTCAGCCTTTTTATACGAGGGTCCCTCAACAGGCACGACAGCATGAAAGACCCCATTTGTACAAGGTTGGATGCCGAGCTACTCATGTCCCGTTCCTCGTCCTCAGTGATCTCACTGAAGGTATGTTCTTCCCCCCAGCCACGTACAACACCACGGGTACCAGATAGATGACAACGAGCACCCTGGGATGCCTGTTGTGGCTGGTCTTCCTCCTCCTCCTCAAAGCCATATTCCTCCTCTGACTCCTCTTCCTCACACTCCTCTTCCAGCGTTGCCGCAGGTCCAGCAAGTGATGCTGATAAGGCTGTTTCTGGTTGTGATGGTGACCACAACTCTTCCTCTTCACACTCATCTATGGCCTGATCCAGCACTCTTCGCAGGGCACGCTCCAGGAAGAAAACAAAAGGGATGATATCGCTGATGGTGCCTTCGGTGCGACTGACTAGCTTTGTCACCTCCTCAAAAGGAATCATGAGCCTACAGGCATTGCGCATGAGCGTCCAGTAACGTGGCAAAAAAATTCTCAGCTCCGCAGAGGCTGTCCTAGCACCCCGGTCATACAAATACTCGTTGACGGCTTTTTCTTGTTGGAGCAGGTGGTCGAACATTAGGAGTGTTGAATTCCAACGTGTTGGCCTGTCGCAAATCAAGCGCCTCACTGGCATGTTGTTTCGCCGCTGGATATCTGAAAAGTGCGCCATGGCCATGTAGGAACGTCTGAAATGGCCACACACCTTCCTGGCCTGCTTCAGAACGTCCTGTAAGCCTGGCTACTTATGCACAAAGCGTTGTACGATCAGATTACACACATGTGCCATGCACGGCACATGTGTCAACTTGCCCAAATTCAATGCCGCCAACAAATTGCTTCCGTTGTCACACACCACTTTGCCGATCTCTAGTTGGTGCAGAGTCAGCCACTGATCCACCTGTGCGTTCAGGGTGGACAGGAGTGCTGGTCCGGTGTGACTCTCTGCTTTCAGGCAAGTTAACCCCAAGACGGCGTGACACTGTCATATCCGGGATGTGGAATAGCCCCTGGGGAGCTGGGGGGGTGCCGTTGATGTGGCGCAAGATGCAGCAGCAGAAGAGGACTCAGCCGAGGAGGTTATGGAAGAGGATGGAGTAGGAGGAGTAGAGGAGGTGGCAGCAGGCCTGCCTGCAAGTCGTGGCGGTGTCACCAACTCCTCTGCAGAGCCACGCATTACATGCTTGGCAGCCATCAGCAGGTTTACCCAATGCGCAGTGTAGGTGATATACCTGCCCTGACCGTGCTTTGCAGACCAGGTATAAGTGGTTAGATGGACCCTTGCCCCAACACTGTGTGCCAGACATGCCATTACTTCCTTTTGCACAATCGAGTACAGTTTGGGGATTGCCTTTTGTACAAAGAAATTTCGGCCGGGTACCTTCCACTGCGGTGTCCCAATAGCTAAAATTTTTTTGAAGGCCTCAGACTCCACCAGCTTGTATGGTAAAAGCTGGTGGTCTAAGAGTTCAGACAAGCCAGCTGTCAGACGCCGGGCAAGGGGGTGACTTTGTGACATTGGCTTCTTACGCTCAAACATGTCCTTGACAGACACCTGACTGTGGGCAGATGAGCAGGAACTGCTCAAGGCAAGAGACGGAGTGGCGGATGGTTCAGAGGGGGCAAGGAGGACAATAGTGGTTGACGTGGCTGAAGATGCTGGACCAGGAGGAGGATGGCGACTTTGAGTTTGTGTGCTGCTTGTACTCATGTGTTGATCCCATAGGCGTTTGTGATGTGCGATCATGTGCCTTCGCAAAGCAGTTGTACCTAGGTGGGTGTTGGACTTCCCACGACTCAGTTTCTTTTGGCACAGGTTGCAAATGGCATCGCTGTTGTCAGACACACAAAAAAAATGCCACACTGCTGAGCTCTGCAATGACGGCATTCTGGTGGTGGCAACAGCATGCGTTGATTGACGTGCTGTCTGGCTGACCCCGGGTGCCGATGCATGCTGTCTGACTGTGCCACTAGCTTCTTGCGACGACCTCCCCCTGCTTCCAACTCGTCTCCTCCTACTCTCTGTCTTCCTATCAGAACTTTCCACCTGTTCCTCTTTGAGCGGGCACCCACGTGACATCCACGGACACATCGTCATCATCAACCGCTTCACTTGTATCTGACAACTCAGCAAAGTAAACAGCAGCGGGTACAACATCATCATCATCACACCGTTCGTCCATGTGTGTAATGCTGCCTGACTGAGACATATCCCTGTTATCTACATCCTCTGGCAATAATGAGAAAGACAAAAACGACCCAGGGTGTCCCAAGGGAGGGGGAAGGACAGTGCCCACCCAATATGACCACAGAGGGCACCCGTAATGGGTAACTCGGTACAAGCTCCCGAGTACAATAGCAGAAAAACAAGAAAGTAGAGCTCATAGTACCAAAGAATAAAAATATATATTTTATTAAGACATGATTAAAAATACATAAATAAAGAAGCCAGTAAATGTGATGCCATTAACAAAGCCAGTAAGGGCAGAGGAAAGAAGAGAACAAGCGCCACCCTGGGGTAAACACACAGGTCAATAATACAACATTACATATGGATCATAGAAGAATACTCGGTACAATGACCAACCCATGAACCAAGTACAGGTTAAAGTGCATAGGTGAGTCAATAGTCAGCAAGGGACCCCACACGACGATAGAGCATGGTTTGTATAGCAAATGCAGAAATAAAAAGTAAGCAACAAACCAAAAAAATGGAGGACCGGTGTAGTGGGACACCGAAGTCAAAGTACCGTGGAGGTGATAGCAAAGACCAAGGCTCACCTAAAAAGGACCGTGTGCTGAACAACCCAGGATGGCGCTACCCCAACGCGCGTTTCGGCGTGCCTTTGTCAGGGGGTAACGCCATCACTGTGAATCTGATATTTATGGCCTCTCTCAGCCAATAGGAGATAAGTACTCACTCGTCCCCAGGTGTGTATGTTGGTTGGCGCGCGAGAATCCAGCACAGACGCATCCGGCCGCCGGCACGCCCCCATCAGGTGACAAAGTCACATGATCGGATGGCTGCAGCGTAAGGATGCTCGGGCACGAGGCGCCGGAGGCGGTGCTGGATGACGCGCGCACACATCACAAAAAAGGAGGAGAACCAGGGCACCAACATAACGACTTTTATTGATTTATAAAGTGCAAAGTGCAAGAGGCAAATTACATAAAGTATACGCTGTATACATCAGTCTAAGGATGAACAGTGCAGCGATAACACCATAGGATAGGTATACAGTTGCAAGAAAAAGTATATGAACCCTTTGGAATGATATGGATTTCTGCACAAATTGGTCATAAAATGTGATCTGATCTTCATCTAAGTCACAACAATAGACAATCACAGTCTGCTTAAACTAATAACACACAAAGAATTTAATGTTACCATGTTTTTATTGAACACACCATGTAAACATTCACAGTGCAGGTGGAAAAAGTATGTGAACCCCTAGACTAATGACATCTCCAAGATCTAATTGGAGTGAGGTGTCAGCCAACTGGAGTCCAATCAATGAGATGAGATTGGAGGTGTTGGTTACAGATGCCCTGCCCTATAAAAAACACACACCAGTTCTGGGTTTGCTTTTCACAAGAAGCATTGCCTGATGTGAATGATGCCTCGCACAAAAGAGCTCTCAGAAGACCTACGATTAAGAATTGTTGACTTGCATAAAGCTGGAAAGGGTTATAAAAGTATCTCCAAAAGCCTTGCTGTTCATCAGTCCACGGTAAGACAAATTGTCTATAAATGGTGAAAGTTCAGCACTGCTGCTACTCTCCCTAGGAGTGGCCATCCTGTAAAGATGACTGCAAGAGCACAGCGCAGACTGCTCAATAAGGTGAAGAAGAATCCTAGAGTGTCAGCTAAAGACTTACAAAAGTCTCTGGCATATGCTAACATCCCTGTTAGCGAATCTACGATACATAAAACACTAAACAAGAATGGATTTCATGGGAGGATACCACAGAGGAAGCCACTGCTGTCCAAAAAAAACATTGCTGCACGTTTACAGTTTGCACAAGAGCACCTGGATGTTCCACAGCAGTACTGGGAAAATATTCTGTGGACAGACGAAACCAAAGTTGAGTTGTTTGGAAGAAACACACAACACTATGTGTGGAGAAAAAGAGGCACAGCACACCAACATCAAAACCTCATCCCAACTGTGAAATATGGTGGTGGGGGCATCATGGTTTGGGGCTGCTTTGCTGCGTCAGGGCCTGGACGGATTGCTATCATCAAAGGAAAAATGAATTCCCAAGTTTATCAAGACATTTTGCAGGAGAACTTAAGGCCATCTGTCCACCAGCTGAAGCTCAACAGAAGATGGATGTTGCAACAGGACAACAACCCAAAGCATAAAAGTAAATAAACAACAGAATGGCTTAAACAGAAGAAAATACGCCTTCTGGAGTGGCCCAGTCAGAGTCCTGACCTCAACCCGATTGAGATGCTGTGGCATGACCTCAAGAAAGCGATTCACACCAGACATTCCAAGAATATTGCTGAACTGAAACAGTTCTGTAAAGAGGAATGATCAAGAATTACTCCTGACCGTTGTGCACGTCTGATCTGCAACTACAGGAAACGTTTGGTTGAAGTTATTGCTGCCAAAGAAGGTTCAACCAGTTATTAAATCCAAGGGTTCACATACTTTTTCCACCTGCACTGTGAATGTTTACATGGTGTGTTCAATAAAAACATGGTAACATTTAATTCTTTGTGTGTTATTAGTTTAAGCAGACTGTGATTGTCTATTGTTGTGACTTAGATCAGATCACACTTTATGACCAATTTGTGCAGAAATCCATATCATTCCAAAGGGTTCACATACTTTTTCTTGCAACTGTATATATATATATATATATATATATATATATATATATACAGGGAGTGCAGAATTATTAGGCAAATGAGTATTTTGACCACATCATCCTCTTTATGCATGTTGTCTTACTCCAAGCTGTATAGGCTCGAAAGCCTACTACCAATTAAGCATATTAGGTGATGTGCATCTCTGTAATGAGAAGGGGTGTGGTCTAATGACATCAACACCCTATATCAGGTGTGCATAATTATTAGGCAACTTCCTTTCCTTTGGCAAAATGGGTCAAAAGAAGGACTTGACAGGCTCATAAAAGTTAAAAATAGTGAGATATCTTGCAGAGGGACGCAGCACTCTTAAAATTGCAAAGCTTCTGAAGCGTGATCATCGAACAATCAAGCGTTTCATTCAAAATAGTCAACAGGGTCGCAAGAAGCGTGTGGAAAAACCAAGGTGCAAAATAACTGCCCATGAACTGAGAAAAGTCAAGCGTGCAGCTGCCAAGATGCCACTTGCCACCAGTTTGGCCATATTTCAGAGCTGCAACATCACTGGAGTGCCCAAAAGCACAAGGTGTGCAATACTCAGAGACATGGCCAAGGTAAGAAAGGCTGAAAGACGACCACCACTGAACAAGACACACAAGCTGAAACGTCAAGACTGGGCCAAGAAATATCTCAAGACTGATTTTTCTATGGTTTTATGGACTGATGAAATGAGAGTGAGTCTTGATGGGCCAGATGGATGGGCCCGTGGCTGGATTGGTAAAGGGCAGAGAGCTCCAGTCCGACTCAGACGCCAGCAAGGTGGAGGTGGAGTACTGGTTTGGGCTGGTATCATCAAAGATGAGCTTGTGGGGCCTTTTCGGGTTGAGGATGGAGTCAAGCTCAACTCCCAGTCCTACTGCCAGTTTCTGGAAGACACCTTCTTCAAGCAGTGGTACAGGAAGAAGTCTGCATCCTTCAAGAAAAACATGATTTTCATGCAGGACAATGCTCCATCACACGCGTCCAAGTACTCCACAGCGTGGCTGGCAAGAAAGGGTATAAAAGAAGAAAATCTAATGACATTGCGTCCTCCTTCACCTGATCTGAACCCCATTGAGAACCTGTGGTCCATCATCAAATGTGAGATTTACAAGGAGGGAAAACAGTACACCTCTCTGAACAGTGTCTGGGAGGCTGTGGTTGCTGCTGCACGCAATGTTGATGGTGAACAGATCAAAACACTGACAGAATCCATGGATGGCAGGCTTTTGAGTGTCCTTGCAAAGAAAGGTGGCTATATTGGTCACTGATTTGTTTTTGTTTTGTTTTTGAATGTCAGAAATGTATATTTGTGAATGTTGAGATGTTATATTGGTTTCACTGGTAAAAATAAATAATTGAAATGGGTATATTGTTGTTTTTTGTTAAGTTGCCTAATAATTATGCACAGTAATAGTCACCTGCACACACAGATATCCCCCTAAAATAGCTAAAACTAAAAACAAACTAAAAACTACTTCCAAAAATATTCAGCTTTGATATTAATGAGTTTTTTGGGTTCATTGAGAACATGGTTGTTGTTCAATAATAAAATTAATCCTCAAAAATACAACTTGCCTAATAATTCTGCACTCCCTGTATGTATAGAAAGGACCGGCACTCGCTTTGGTTATAATTTTCAAGTGATTTTAATGGTCACATACATGTGGTAAGTGACGCGTTTCGACTACTATGAGCCTTTGTCAAACATTTGATGTTTTGATGTTTGACAAAGGCTCATAGTAGCCGAAACGCGTCACTTACCACGTGTATGTGACCATTAAAATCACTTGAAAATTATAAGCAAAGCGAGTGCCGGTCCTTTCTATACAAGTATCTGCGGACCTTCCTTGGACACGCGCACCGCATCACCGACAGCGGAGTGCCGCCTGTATCCTCCTTAGGTATATATATATATATATAGTCACCAAAGGAGGGGGGAGGAGGGGGGGAGGGGCGGGAAGGGAGAAGGGGGGGGAGGAAAGAAAAAGGAGAAGGAAAAGAAAAGAGAGGGTGTGTGCCAGGCACGCAATTTATATGTATCCGTGCATATAACAAAATACAACAGAAGCTCAGGTAACGGAAACATAACAAGCTGGAAGAAAATCCAGTGTTGTAGCGGATCAGTGGGAGGCAAGGAAATGTGGCGTCCTGCAGAAAAGGGGTGCAGGAGAGAGAGACAAAATATTAAAAAATTAATAACAATTGATAACAACAAGCTGTTTAAAGAAAAATAGTGGGATCCACAGTCGTGGGCCCAGCGGTTACAGGAAAGATGAGAAGCCCAGATTGTCGTTAAGGCCCCTGGGACGTAAATTCCCAAGGCTCCAGATCCAATGGCTCTCCTTTTGGGCTAGCCTCTTGGATACATTGCCTGCACGTAGGTCAACCTGGATACAGTCAATCCCTTTAACCTTGAGAAGTCTCGGGTTACACGATTGAAATTCCTTAAAGTGCCTAGCAATTGGTTTGAGGACCTCAACCTCTTTTATTTCCTGTGCATTCAGAATGTCCCTTACATGTTCCCGCACGCGGACCCTTAGCTCTTGTGTTATCAAGCCCACATATATCTTGGGGCATGGGCATAGGGCATAATATACCACCCGCGTGCTGGAGCATGTAAGGGACTGATGGATCTTAAAGGACCTGGTTCCGGAGGAGTCCATAAAGTCAAAGGATCGCTCCATATTAGGACATGCGGAACATTTGCCACAGGGTCTGAATCCAGTCTTTGGACTACCTTGTCCGACACAGAGTTGAGGAGATACTGGTTGTAAATAGCCTCTAACCAGATTATCTCCTAGGGTGCTAGCCCTTCGCACCGTGACAAGGGGTCGTGTAGACAGTAGTTTTTCCAAGACGGGGTCCGTTAGTAAAATGGGCCAGTGTGAGGCCAGACACTTCCTCACTTCATCCCAGTGTGAATGGTACGTACTTATAAATCAGTTTTTCTTTATCAGATACCCTATCTCTTTTGGTTTGTAAGAGTTGGAGCTGATCCTGGGTATTAGCCCGCCAATAGGCCTTTTTAATAGACCGATGGCTGTATCCTCTCCTGAGGAACCGGTCCTTCAGATCACTGGCCTGTCTTTCAAAAGTTGCATCGTCGGAACATATCCGACGAATGCGTAGAAATTGGCCAACAGGGATGGCAGAAATGGTGCTTTTAGGATACAAAGAAGTTGCATGAAGATAAGCATTGACAGCCGTCTCCTTGTGGAAAACGTCAGTCCTGAGATTGCCGCCAACATCCCTGAACACAGATATATCCAGAAAATCAACCCTCTGTTTGTGATACATGTAGGTCAATTTGATATTTCTGGAGTTGGTGTTGAGTAATTTAAAGAAATCATGGAGTTGCTCTTCAGTTCCCTGCCAGATCAAGAAAACGTCATCTATGTACCGCGCCCATAAAATGGCGCGGTCCATGATGACGTGTCTGTCTGACAGGAAAAGGTCCCTCTATCACAGCCCCAGGAACAAATTTGCATACGCAGGCGCGCACGCCGCCCCCATTGCTGTCCCCTGGAGCTGTAGGAAAAAGGACCCATTAAAGGAAAAGAAATTCTTCGTGAGCACAAATTTGAGGAGTTGTAATAAAAATGAAGAAAAATCCCGGGACAGGCTGCTGGCAGAGAGAAAAAACTCTGCTGCCCGCAGACCATCCACATGTTGGATATAGTGATGTCGCGAACACCGAACGCGAATTTCTGCAAATGTTCGCGAACGGGCGAACCGGGCAAACCGCCATAGACTTCAATAGGCAGGCGAATTTTAAAACCCACAGGGACTCTTTCTAGCCACAGTAGTGATGGAAAAGTTGTTTCAAGGGGACTAACACCTGGACTGTGGCATGCCGGAGGGGGATCCATGGCAAAACTCCCATGGAAAATTCTGTAGTTGACGCAGAGTTGGATTTTAATCCATAAAGGGCATAAATCACCTAACAATCCAATTTTTTTTTGAACAGCGTGGTTTAAAACATCCAGTGTGTGTATACGATCAGGTATGATGTTGTATCGATCAGGTAGTGTAAGGGTTACGCCCGCTTCACAGACATTGACAGACCAAACTCCCCTTTTAATGCACCGCAAACAACCGCAAACAGTCCATTTGCCCAACCGCAAACTCCCCATTTGTTCAAGGTTGGATACCAAGCTAGCCATGTCCCGTTGATGTCATTGAAGGTTTCTTCCTCCACCGAGCCACGTACAACACCAAGGGTCCCCGAAAGGTGAATTGAATAGATTTTTCGAACAGGGAGATGGTTAAAAAAACGCTGGCTCCCTCCCCTTTGTTTGAATCCACGGTCACTGCGTCTGTGCTGTGCAATTTACTGCCCCACCCGATATGAGTGGTATTTTCTGTAGTTCTCTCTTCTCATCAGTTTAATCCCTGTTACGTCCCCAATCTGGGGTCAATTTATTAAATAGATTTTTCAAACGGGGAGATGGTTAAAAAAAATGCTGGCTCCCTCCCCTTTGTTTGAATCCACGCCACGGTCACTGCGTCTGTGCCGTGCAATTTACTGCCCCACCCGATATGAGTGGTATTTTCTGTAGTTCTCTCTTCTCATCAGTTTAATCCCTGTTACGTCCCCAATCTGGGGTCAATTTATAAAATAGATTTTTCGAACGGGGAGATGGTTAAAAAAATGCTGGCTCCCTCCCCTTTGTTTGAATCCACGCCACGGTCACTGCGTCTGCACCGTGCAATTTACTGCCCCACCTGATATGAGTGGTATTTTCTGTAGTTCTCTCTTCTCATCAGTTTAATCCCTGTTACATCCCCAATCTGGGGTCAATTTATTAAATACATTTTTCGAACGGGCAGATGGTTAAAAAAAATGCTAGCTCCTTCCCCTTTGTTTGAATCCACGTCACGGTCACTGCGTCTGCACCGTGCAATTTACTGCCCCACCTGATATGAGTGGTATTTTCTGTAGTTCTCTCTTCTCATCAGTTTAATCCCTGTTACGTCCCCAATCTGGGGTCAATTTATTAAATAGAATTTTTATTTATCTGCGAGGTATTTGTGAGTGAGTGACACCCTGTAACGGTATAAGTGGAGGTCTAGCCACTAGCCAGTGGCCACTATACAGTCTGTGTGGGCCTGACACACACGGGCTTGCAAATGGGATTAGATCACAGAAAAAAATTTAATTGAATTTTTATTTATCTGCGAGGTATTTGTGAGTGAATGACACCATGTAACAGTATAAGTGGAAGTCTAGCCACTAGCCAGCGGACACAATACAGTCTGTGTGGGCCTGACACACACGGGCTTGCAACTGTGATTATATCACAGAAAAATATTATATAGAATTTTTATTTATCTGCGAGGTATTTGTGAGTGAGTGACACCCTGTAACGGTATAAGTGGAGGTCTAGCCACTAGCCAGTGGCCACAATACAGTCTGTGTGGGCCTGACACACACGGGCTTGCAAATGGGATTAGATCACAGAAAAATATTAAATAGAATTTGTTTTTATCTGCAAGGTATTTGTGAGTAAATGACACCCTGTAACGGTATAAGTGGAGGTCTACCCACTAGCCAGTGGCCACAATACAGTCTGTGTGGGCCTGACACACACGGGCTTGCAAATGGGATTAGATCACAGCACATGCTTTATCCCCTGAAGACGCTGGTTACACAGCGAAACATGTCGGGAAGCAGAGTGTAGGAGTGTTTAGGTTTTAGGCAGTGAAATAGCGGCAGTATGCTCAAATATATGGGCACATCTACAGAGTCATATAGCAGGCGGCAGCAATAGAATCAACATAGGACAAGTTATATATATGGGGTGAAAAAAACCTCTGATATACTGCACATCTGGGATTAGACATGCATAAGTGAGTGTCACATTTAGGCCAGAAATACAGCTTTTTGGTTACTGGGGTGAAAAAACCCTCTGATATACTGCACATCTGGAATTAGACATGCATAATCGAGTGTTACATTTAGGCCAGAAATACGGCTTTGTGCTTATTGGGGTGAAAAAACCTTCTGATATACTGCACATCTGGGATTAGACATGCATAAGTGACTGTCACAATTAGGCCAGAAATATGGCTTTGAGCTTACTGGGGTGAAAAAAAAACATCTGTTTTATATACTGCATATCTGGGATTAGACGTGCATAAGTGACTGTGAAATTTAGGCCACAAATACGTCTTTCTCATACTGGGGCATATTGGGGTAAAAAAAAAACATCTGTTTCATATAGTGCACATCTAGGATTAGACGTCCATAAGTGACTGTCACATTTAGGCCAGAAATACGGCTTTGTGCTTCCTGGGTTAAAAAACCCTCTAATATACTGCACATTTGGGATTAGATATGCATAAGTGACTGTCACATTTAGGCCAGAAATACGGCTTTGTGCTTACTGGGGTGAAAAAACCCTCTGATATACTGCACATCTGGGATTAGACATGCATAAGTTAATGTGAAATTTATGCCACAAATTCCGCTGTCATATAGAGTTAAAAAAAAATAATTTAGTGCAATACCCTACATCAGGGTTTTTATTGGCGGTTAATTATTTTTAACAGACTTAACCACTTTTTACTTTGCTTTGTGAACGCTAACTATGAGGCAAACATAGTAACATAGTAACATAGTACATAAGGCCGAAAAAGACATTTGTCCATCTAGTCCGGCCTGTCATCCTGCAAGTTGATCCAGAGGAACGCAAAAAAACCCTGTGAGGTAGAAGCCAATTTTCCTCACTTTAGGGAAATAAAAAATTCCTTCCCGACTCCAATCAGGCAATCAGAATAACTCCCTGGATAAACGACCCCTCTCTAGTAGCTATAGCCTGTAATATTATTACACTCCAGAAATACATCCAGGCCCCTCTTGAATTCCTTTATTGTACTCACCATCACCACCTCCTCAGGCAGAGAGTTCCATAGTCTCACTGCTCTTACTGTAAAGAACCCTTTTCTATGTTTGTGTACAAACCTTCTTTCCTCCAAACGCAGAGGGTGGCCCCTCGTCACAGTCCTGGGGATAAATAGATGATGGGATAGATCTCTATACTGACCCCTGATATATGTATACATAGTAATTAGATCTCCCCTCAGTCGTCTTTTTTCTAACGTGAATAACCCTAATTTTGATAATCTTTCAGGGTACTGTAATTGCCCCATTCCAGTTATTACTTTAGTTGCCCTCCTCTGGACCCTCTCCAGGTCTGCTATGTCTGCCTTGTTTACTGGAGCCCAGAACTGTACACAGTACTCCATGTGTGGTCTGACTAATGATTTGTAAAGTAGTAGGAATATGTTCTCATCACAGGCATCTATGCCCCTTTTGATGCAACCCATTATCTTATTGGCCTTGGCAGCAGCTGCCTGACACTGTTTTTTGCAGCTTAGTTTGCTGTTTATTAAAATTCCTAGATCCTTTTCCATGTCAGTGTTACCGAGTGTTTTACCATTTAGTATGTACGGGTGACTTGCATTATTACTTCCCATGTGCATAACTTTACATTTGTCAGTGCTAAACCTCATCTGGCACTTATCTGCCCAAGCCTGCAATCTATCCAGATCCCGCTGTAGTAGTATAATGTCCTCTTCAGTGTTAATTACTTTACACAGTTTAGTGTCATCTGTGAAAATTTATATTTTACTATGCAAGCCTTCTACAAGATCATTAATGAATATATTTAAGAGAATAGGGCCCAATACTGACCCCTGAGGTACCCCACTAGTGACAGTGACCCAATCTGAGTATGTACCGTTAATAACCACCCTCTGTTTTCTATCATTGAGCCAGTTACTTACCCACTTACAGACGTTTTCTCCCAGTCCGAGCTTTCTCATTTTATATACTAACCTTTTATGTGGTACAGTGTCAAATGCTTTGGAGAAGTCCAGATACATGACATCCATTGATTCGCCGCTGTCAAGTCTAGAACTTACCTCCTCATAGAAACTGATTAAATTAGTTTGACATGACCGATCCCTCCCGAAGCCATGCTGATATGGCGTTATTTGCTTATTTCTGTTAAGATGCTCTAAGATAGCATCTCTCAGAAAACCTTCAAACAGTTTACCCACAAAAGATGTTAAACTTACCGGCCTATAGTTTCCAGGCTCTGTTTTTGGACCCTTTTTGAATATTGGCACCACATTTGCCATGCACCAATCCTGTGGGACATTCCCTATCAGAAATAAGGGTCTGGCTATGACATTACTTAATTCCCTTAGGATACGGGGGTGTATGCCATCCGGCCCTGGCGATTTGTCTATTTTAATCTTTTTAAGTCGCTGTTGTACTTCTTCCTGGGTCAGACAGGACACTTTTAATGGGGAATTTATTTCAACATTCAGCATTTCATCTGACAGTTTATTTTCCTCAGTGAATACATTGGAGAAAAAAATATTTAACAGCTTTGCTTTCTCCTCATCGCTCTCTGCGACTCCCCCCTCATTACTCTTTAAAGGGCCGACACCTTCAGATTTATACTTTTTAACATTTATATAATTAAAGAACATTTTAGGGTTAGTTTTACTCTCTTTGGCAATTAATCTCTCGGTCTCTAGTTTGGCCGCTTTTATTTGTTTTTTGCATGTTCTATTTTTTTTCTTTATAGTTTTTCACTGCTTCCGTGCTACCCTCCTGTTTTAGTGTTTTATATGCTTTTGTTTTGTCATTTATTGCTTTCTTTACAGTTCTGTTTATCCACATTGGTTTCTTTTTGTTCCTTAACCTTTTATTCCCATACGGTATGTACCTCTTACAATGAGCTTTTAGGATGCTTTTAAAGATATCCCATTTTGTGGCTGTATTTTTATTTGTGAGGACTTTATCCCATTTAGTTAGGCCTATGGCCTCTCTTAGTTGGCTAAATTTAGCTTTTTTGAAGTTTGGTATTTTTGTTCCTCCCTGTAGAAACTCTCTTTTGAATGATAATTGGAAGGTTATTACTTTATGGTCACTATTTCCCAGGTGTCCCCCAACCTGCACGTCTGTTGTTCTGTCAGGTCTATTGGTTAATACTAAGTCCAGTATGGCTGTCCCTCTAGTCAGGTCCTGAACCAGTTAAGAGAGGTAATTGTCTTTGGTTATTGCCAAGAACCTGTTTCCTTTATGAGATATACAAGTTTCAGTTTCCCAGTCTATATCTGGGTAGTTGAAGTCCCCCATAATAACCACCTCATTATGATTTGCCGCCTTATCTATCTCAATTAGTAGTAGATTTTCTGTGGACTCTGGTATATTAGGTGGTTTATAGTAAAATCCTATTAGTAATTTATTGTTCTTTTTAGCTCCATATATCTCTACCCACAGTGACTCCACATGTTCATCTCCCTCACTTATATCTTCACGGAGTGTGGGCTTTAGACAGGACTTTACATAAAGGCAGACCTCTCCCCCTTTCCGGTTTTGATGATCCTTTCTAAACATACTGTAACCTTGTACATTAACTACCCAGTCATAGCTATCATCCAGCCATGTCTCAGTTATTCCCACTATGTCATAGTCCTCCTCACACATCAATAATTCCAGTTCACCAGTTTTATTAGTCAGGCTTCTGGCATTAGTATACATACATTTGAGAGGTTTATGTATATTTTTTACCCTACACCTTTCCTTCTGAACTGTTCTAGTCCCTCCTTCAATTTCTCCCCCAGTCCCACTACCTTGCCCCCGGTTTCTATCTGCACTATCTTCCCATCCTGTAATGTAATTACCCTCCCCCCCAGTCCCTAGTTTAAACACTCCTCCAACCTTCTAGCCATCTTCTTCCCCAACACAGCTGCCCCTTTCCCATTGAGGTGCAGCCCGTCCCTACGATATAGCCTGTAGCCGACAGAGAAGTCGGCCCAGTTCTCCAGGAACCCAAACCCCTCCTTCCTACACCAGTTCTTGAGCCACTTGTTAATTTCCCTAATCTCCCGCTGCCTTTCTTGTGTGGCCCGTGGTACAGGTAGTATTTCGGAAAATACTACCTTTGAGGTCCTTGCCCTAAGCTTTTGACCTAAATCCCTGAAATCATTTTTAAGGACTCTCCACCTACCCCTAACTTTGTCATTGGTTCCGATATGGACCATGACCGCTGGATCTTCTCCAGCCCCTCCCAGTAATCTGTCAACCCGATCCGCGATGTGTCGAACTCTAGCGCCAGGAAGACAGCACACTGTTCGGCGATCACGGTCTTTGTGACAGATTTCCCTATCTGTTCCCCTAATAAATGAGTCTCCCACTACCAGCACCTGTCTGGCCTGCCCTGCTCTCCTGGTCCCCTGCTTACCGGAGCTGACATTCCCCTGACTGGCAGAGGAAGTGTCCGGCTGCGGCAGTGCCGTCCCTGGACTAATATCCCCCTCATCTGCCAAACGTGCAAACTTGTTGGGGTGTGTCACATCAGGGCTAGCCTCCCTGGCACTCTTCCCTCTACCCCGCTTTCTAACTGTTACCCAGCTAGCTACCTCACTTTCCTCAGCCTCCTCTCTGTCACCCTCCCCCTCATCTACCCCAAAGAGTGCTTGCTCGGTGAGAAGCAAACTCTTTTGCAAATTGTCAATGCCTCTCAGTGTTGCAACTTGCCCATTTAGAGACTCGATTAGCGATTCCAAACGGGTAATTTGCTCACATCTTGAACAAAGATATACACCCTCGAACGGCTGTTCCAGGACTGCATACATCTAATAATGGACGCGGTCATGGTCGTGGTGGTGGTGGTGGTGGAGCCTCTGGTGCAGGGAGAGGAAGTGGCCGTTCTGCCACAGCTACACGTCCTACTGAACCTACTACCTCAGGTCCCAGTAGCCGCCAGAATCTACAGCGATATTTGGTCGGGCCTAATGCCGTTCTAAGGATGGTAAGGCCTGAGCAAGTACAGGCACTAGTCAATTGGGTGGCCGACAGTGGATCCAGCACGTTCACATTATCTCCCACCCAGTCTTCTGCAGAAAGCTCACAGGTGACGCCTCAAACCCATGCCCATTAATCTGTCACATCACCTCCGTGCATATCGGGGAACCTGTCTGAGCCTCAAGTCATGCAGCAGTCTCTTATGCTGTTTGAAGACTCTGCTGGCAGGGTTTCTCAAGGGCATCCACCTAGCCCTTCCCCAGGGGTGGAAGACATAGAATGTACTGACGCACAACCACTTATGTTTCCTGATGAGGACATGGGAATACCACCTCAGCACGTCTCTGATGATGACGAAACACAGGTGCCAACTGCTGCGTCTTTCTGCAGTGTGCAGACCGAAAAGGAGGTCAGGGAGGAAGACTGGGTGGAAGATGATGCAGGGGACAATGAGGTCCTAGACCCCACATGGAATGAAGGTCATGCCACTGACTTTCAGAGTTCAGAGGAAGAGGCAGTGGTGAGACCGAGCCAACAGCGTAGTAAAAGCGGGAGCATGGTGCAAAAGCAGAGCAGCCGTCGCCAAAACAGTTCGCCTGCTACTGGCCACCGTCACCAGGGACCGAGCACACCAAAGGCAGCTTCAAGGAGTTCCCTGGCATTGCATTTTTTCACACAATGTTCTGACGACAAGACCCGAGTGGTTTGCACGGTATGCCATCAGAGTCTGAAGTGAAGCATTAACGTTCTGAACCTTAGCACAACCTGCATGACCAGACATCTACATGCGAGACACGGCTGCAGTGGAGTAAGCACCTTCAAAACCAAGAAAGGGCTCAGGCCCCTCCTGCTCCCTCTTTTGCTGCTGCCTCAGCATCTTCCTCCGCCTCTGGAGGAACGTTGGCACCTGCCGCACAGCAAACAGAGGATGTGCCACCAACAACACCACTTCCGTCACCAAGCATCTCCACCATGTCACACGGAAGCGTTCAGCTCTCCATCTCACAAACCTTTGATAGAAAGCGTAAATTTCCACCTAGCCACCCTCGATCCCTGGCCCTGAATGCCAGCATTTCTAAACTACTGGCCTTTGAAATGCTGTCATTCAGGCTGGTGGAGACGGACAGCTTCAAACAGCTCATGTCACTTGCTGTCCCACAGTACGTCATTCCCAGCCGCCACTACTCCAGGAGAGCCGTGCCCTCCTTGCACAACCAAGTATCGGATAAATCAAGGGTGCACTGCGCAACGCCATCTGTGGCAAGGTCCACCTAACCACAGATACGTGGACCAGTAAGCACGGCTAGGGATGCTATTTCTCCCTAACTGCACACTGGATAAATGTAGTGGCGGCTGGGCCCCAGGCGGAGAGCTGTTTGGTGCACGTCCTTCCGCCGCCAAGGATCGCAGGGCATCATTCTTTGCCTCCAGTTGCCTCCTCTTCCTACTCGGCTTCCTCCTCCTCTTCTACCACCTCCTCATCCGACATCCTATATATACCCCAACCATGGGATGATTACTTATTCAAGTAACTGATTAAGCCTGTGGCAACCATCAAAATATATATAACCTACATAGAAAATGCCAGACCGCTTATACTAAATTAAATCCTTTATTACAAAAATCACAATTAATTACAAACATGATTAAAAGAAATTGGTGCAGGAGATAAAAACGACATCACTGGACGAAACATACAGTGGATACAAGTCCATATTCATCCAACATGAATAATCATTCATTAGAAGAATTGGTAGGTATAAAGAACATTGGACAATTACCCATACTGTGTCTCCTCCAGGATGGCGCCAACCCCAACGCGCGTTTCGGCGTACCTTCGTCTGGGGGTAGCGTCATCACTGGAGGACATGGATTATATACAAGTGCTGACCAATCGGTACATACCACCTAATTACTAGTTTATCCGTCACCACGATCGCGCCGGAGATGACCTACAACATTGGACGCCGGCGTCCGGAAGACCATGTGACCCCTTCGGATCACCTGACCTTCACGCGGTCATGTGATAAGGGTGACGTCTGTGCCCGCTTCCGGCGTTCTCATCCTGCCGCCGCTCGGCTGTCTGCTCTACAGCGTATCTTCGGCCTTCCCGCTCACCGCCTCATATGCGACGTGCCCACCAGGTGGAACTCCACCTTGCACATGCTGGAGAGACTGTGCGAGCATCAGCAGGCCATAGTGGAGTTTCAGCTGCAACACGCACGAGTGAGTCGCACTGCGGAACAGCACCACTTCACCACCAATGACTGGGCCTCCATGCGACAACTGTGTGCCCTGTTGCGCTGTTTAGAGTACTCCACCAACATGGCCAGTGGCGATGACGCCGTTATCAGCGTTACAATACCACTTCTATGACTCCTTTAGAAACCCTTAGGGCGATGATGGAAGAGGATGTGGCCCAGGACGAGGAGGAGGAAGAGGGGTCATCTCTAACACTTTCAGGCCAGTCTTTTAGAAGTTGCTCAGAAAGAGGATTTTTGCAAAAGCAGAGGCCAGGTCAAATTTAGCCAGCCAGGGCCCACTATTGGAGGAGGACGAGGAGGAGGAGGATGAGGAGGATGGGGATGAAGCATGTTCACAGCGGGGTGGCATCCAACGCAGCTCGGCCCACAGCTTGTCCTTACCTCTGGGCAGCCTGGCACACATGAGCGACTACATGCTGCAGTGCCTGCGCAACGACTGCAGAGTTGCCCACATTTTAACGTGTGCTGACTACTGGGTGGCCACCCTGCTGGATCCCCATTACAAAGACAATGTGCCATCCTTAATTCCCTCACTGGAGCGTGATCGGAAGATGCGCAACTACAGGCGCACGCTGGTAGACGCGCTCCTGAGAGCTTTCCCAACTGACGCTGGGGGACAAGTGGAAGCACAAGGCAAAGGCAGGGGAGGAGGAAGAGGTCGCCAACGCAGCTGTGTCAGCGCCAGCACCTCAGAAGGCAGGGTTAGCATGGCCGACATGTGGAAAAGCTTTGTCACCTCGCCGCAACAACCGGCCCCAACTGCTGATATGGAGCGTGTTAGCAGGAGGCAGCATTTGAACAACATGGTGGAACAGTACCTGTGCACACGCCTACACGTACTGACTGATGGTTCTGCCCCATTCAACTTCTGGGTCTCCAAATTGTCCACATGGCCATAGCTGGCCCTGTATGCCTTGGAGGTGCTGGCCTGCCCTGCAGCCAGTGTACTCTCTGAACGTGTATTTAGCACGGCAGGAGGCGTCATTACAGACAGACGCAGCAGCCTGTCCACAGCCAACGTGGACAAGCTCACGTTCATTAAAATGAACTAGGCTTGGATCCCTCAGGACTTGTCTGTGCCTTGTGCAGAATAGCCAGTTCTAACAGCCTCAAACATCCATCCTTGTACTCAAATGCGCTTATTCCTTTTTTTTTTATATGTCCCAATATTTTGGGGGATACCCCTATGTAAAAATGCAAAATAACACACATCTGTGTTGGCTCCCTATTCCTCCTTCGCCGCCGCTTCCACCTAGACCGCCAAGTGAACCTACACGGCCACATCCACCCATTTACCGCCTCCTCAACTTCTTCCTTCTACATCATTCCTAATTTTTTTTTTTTAAGGTCTTTTATGTTTTTTCAATTCATTTCCCTATCCACATTTGTTTGCAGATCATTTGCCATGCTCTTAAGCACATTTTGCTGCCCTCTAGATGTTTCCAGGGCTATTTTAGAGCCATTTTAGTGGCCAAAAGTTCGGGTCCCCATTGACTTCAAGGGGGTTCGGGGTCAAGTTCGGGTCAAGTTCGGGTCCCGAACCCGAACTTTTTTTTTAAGTTCGGCCGAACCTGCCGAACCCGAACATCCAGGTGTCCGCTCAACTCTACCCATTAGCAATATGCATCTTTGCTAAGAGAAACCACAAACAAATTAGCAACGCCACACTTCGATAAGAAAGTGGTAAATACAACCTTTATTAAATGTAAAATATTACAATACAATACATAGATAATTATTTAAGACAGCAGCCATAACAAAATGGAGGACACAAAACCAAGGAGGAGGCTGAGGGGTCAGCACATGAGGGACACTGCGAAGAGTATGAACAGAGCAGGCATCCACATTCACCTGTCAGTAAGGTGCATAAGCTCCCGGACAAAACCAAGGGATAAGGAAAAAGCACAAGTGACATGTGGAGAAACATAAAGGTAGTAAATACCCCCCGTAAAGGTTGTATTTACCACTTTCTTATCGAAGTGTGGCGTTGCTAATTTGTTTGTGGTTTAGTTTACATGTTGTTGCCCTCTTCATAGTATTAAAATCATTGATCCGGTAATCATATTGGTGGCATCTTTGCTAAGAGAACAACTAGCATTAGGGAGGTGTTAAACACTATATGTTCCCTCAGTATGGGGACTCTTGACTATATGCCGAGAGGAATATCTTATTAATACCACAATCAGTAAATACAAATATACATTACCGGGTCAAGGATGAACAGGGTTTCGGGTGTGATCAGTTCTCAAAACTCTTCCAGCAGGAAAAAATTTATCCAAGTTTCTTTTTGTTGTTGAAGTAAGTTGTTAGTTGCAGTTGTTTCAGTTGAAGACTGTAGATCCTGTCAAACCTTTTACATGCATACTTTATACCCAATGTTATCTAAGAACTCATCCCCTTCAAGATTAGGGATCTCCAATCAGACAAAGTGGGTGTATTCGTATGCAGATAATAATGATGTCATTTTAACCCCCGAAATACTGGTGAAAATGACATACTATTATCCATCCACCTCTAGATGGCACTGTTGTACCACATAACAATTTCAAACATTAATTCTAAATACCTAATAATACGTTTACATGACCTTTTTAACCTCTCCAATATACATCAGTATTAAAGGGCTTCTGTCACCCCACTAAACCTTTTTTTTTTGCTTACTTATAATCCCCACACTGCGATTTATGCCTACATAATCAAATTAATCATTTTGGTCCTGTAGATTTTGTTTAAAACATGCTTTTAAAATATGCAAATTACCTTGCTACCAGCAAGTAGGGCGGCTACTTGCTGGTAGCAGCCGCATCCTTCGATCCTAAAGACGCCCCCTCCGCATTGTGATTGACAGGTGCCAAGGAACGGAATCGTTCTCTGCTGGCCCTGCCTGTTAGCATTCAAAATCTGGCGCCTGCGCCGCGGCCGTACCTGTCTTCAATCAGCGCAGGCACACTGAGAGGCGGCCGCTCCATCCTCAATGCGCCCTGCGCCGATGAAGTCACTTCTACACCCGGCGCAGGCGCATTGAGGATGGAGCGGCCGCCTCTCAGTGCGCCTTTCGCCGATTGAAGACCGGTACGGCCGCGGCGCAGGCGCCAGATTTTGAATGCTAAACATTCATTCTAAATACCTAATAATACGTTTACATGACCTTTTTAACCTCTCCAATATACATCAGTATTAAAGGGCTTCTGTCACCCCACTAAACTTTTTTTTTTTTGCTTACTTATAATCCCCACACTGCGATTTATGCCTACATAATCAAATTAATCATTTTGGTCCTGTAGATTTTGTTTAAAACATGCTTTTAAAATATGCAAATTACCTTGCTACCAGCAAGTAGGGCGGCTACTTGCTGGTAGCAGCCGCATCCTCCGACCCTAAAGACGCCCCAAAATCTTGCGCCTGCGCTGCGGCCGTACCTGTCTTCAATCGGCGCAGGCGCACTGAGAGGCGGCCGCTCCATCCTCAATGCGCCTGCGCCGGGTGTAGATGTGACGTCATCGGCGCAGGCGCATTGAGGATGGAGCGGCCGCCTTTCAGTGCGCCTGCGCCGATTGAGGACAGGTACGGCCACGGCGCAGGCGCCAGATTTTGAATGCTAACAGGCAGGGCCAGCAGAGAACGATTCCGTTCCCTGGCCCTGTCAATCACAATGCGGAGGGGGCGTCTTTAGGATCGGAGGATGCGGCTGCTACCAGCAAGTAGCCGCCCTACTTGCTGGTAGCAAGGTAATTTGCATATTTTAAAAGCATGTTTTAAACAAAATCTACAGGACCAAAATGATTAATTTGATTATGTAGGCATAAATCGCAGTGTGGGGATTATAAGTAAGCAAAAAAAAAAGTTTAGTGGGGTGACAGAAGCTTATCCATAATCTAGACATGTTGGAGTTACTATCCTCTACTGTCCTTTAGGGACAATGGGCCTTTTACTTGGCATCCGGGTTCACATATTTAACTCGTCCACATGGATGAGTAATAATATTCAGCTCTCCTCATGAAACCCAATTAGTAGGAAGATAACTTCAATACTTTCAATACTGACTCAACCCCCCACTTTCTAAACCTTCTAAGGTTATATCCAGTCAGTGAAATATATGCAGTATAAAATATATATTCTAAATGACACATGGTATGATATATATATATATATATATATATATATATATATATATATACATATATATATAGACACACTGTTACACATAAATGATACATTATATAAGTCATTGGTTAAGAAATGTTGCAAATCTAAATATACCACACAGAAATTGTCACAGCCGTTACCTCTGGCTGTGACCTTCTGTCTTTGCTTTCGCTGCAGTTCTGTTCCTGTGTGTTGTTTGTGGTTCTTTATGGGTTAACACCCCTGTGTGCCTATTAGGAGTTAATCCTCTATGTCTGCTCCATGGGTGTGGCCTCTCTGCTGCACTCACGGAATCTGTACAGGGAGTGCAGAATTATTAGGCAAGTTGTATTTTTGAGGATTAATTTTATTATTGAACAACAACCATGTTCTCAATGAACCCAAAAAACTCATTAATATCAAAGCTGAATATTTTTGGAAGTAGTTTTTAGTTTGTTTTTAGTTTTAGCTATTTTAGGGGGATATCTGTGTGTGCAGGTGACTATTACTGTGCATAATTATTAGGCAACTTAACAAAAAACAAATATATACCCATTTCAATTATTTATTTTTACCAGTGAAACCAATATAACATCTCAACATTCACAAATATACATTTCTGACATTCAAAAACAAAACAAAAACAAATCAGTGACCAATATAGCCACCTTTCTTTGCAAGGACACTCAAAAGCCTGCCATCCATGGATTCTGTCAGTGTTTTGATCTGTTCACCATCAACATTGCGTGCAGCAGCAACCACAGCCTCCCAGACACTGTTCTGAGAGGTGTACTGTTTTCCCTCCTTGTAAATCTCACATTTGATGATGGACCACAGGTTCTCAATGGGGTTCAGATCAGGTGAACAAGGAGGCCATGTCATTAGATTTTCTTCTTTTATACCCTTTCTTGCCAGCCACGCTGTGGAGTACTTGGACGCGTGTGATGGAGCATTGTCCTGCATGAAAATCATGTTTTTCTTGAAGGATGCAGACTTCTTCCTGTACCACTGCTTGAAGAAGGTGTCTTCCAGAAACTGGCAGTAGGACTGGGAGTTGAGCTTGACTCCATCCTCAACCCGAAAAGGCCCCACAAGCTCATCTTTGATGATACCAGCCCAAACCAGTACTCCACCTCCACCTTGCTGGCGTCTGAGTCGGACTGGAGCTCTCTGCCCTTTACCAATCCAGCCACGGGCCCATCCATCTGGCCCATCAAGACTCACTCTCATTTCATCAGTCCATAAAACCTTAGAAAAATCAGTCTTGAGATATTTCTTGGCCCAGTCTTGACGTTTCAGCTTGTGTGTCTTGTTCAGTGGTGGTCGTCTTTCAGCCTTTCTTACCTTGGCCATGTCTCTGAGTATTGCACACCTTGTGCTTTTGGGCACTCCAGTGATGTTGCAGCTCTGAAATATGGCCAAACTGGTGGCAAGTGGCATCTTGGCAGCTGCACGCTTGACTTTTCTCAGTTCATGGGCAGTTATTTTGCGCCTTGGTTTTTCCACACGCTTCTTGCGACCCTGTTGACTATTTTGAATGAAACGCTTGATTGTTCGATGATCACACTTCAGAAGCTTTGCAATTTTAAGAGTGCTGCATCCCTCTGCAAGATATCTCACTATTTTTGACTTTTCTGAGCCTGTCAAGTCCTTCTTTTGACCCATTTTGCCAAAGGAAAGGAAGTTGCCTAATAATTATGCACACCTAATATAGGGTGTTGATGTCATTAGACCACACCCCTTCTCATTACAGAGATGCACATCACCTAATATGCTTAATTGGTAGTAGGCTTTCGAGCCTATACAGCTTGGAGTAAGACAACATGCATAAAGAGGATGATGTGGTCAAAATACTCATTTGCCTAATAATTCTGCACGCAGTGTATATTTGGCTGATTTTCCCTTAGTTCTGGGTCAGCTCTTCTAGTATGTGTTTGTCTTGTCCTTCTCTTGGTTTGTACTTTATCTCCCATACTGCTGACCCATGGGATCCGTGTCTGTCGATGTTCTGTGAGTTTGCCTTCTTGCTCATTGTCGTCCTTTCTCCTGTGTTTCTGTTATCAGCGTTGCCAGTTATGTTTGAGTTCCCCTGTATGTATTATTATGTCTTTATTCCTCTGCCATGATTTATCTTGTCTATCTTGTATCGTACCTGTCTTCCCCTATTTCATATTCGTTCCTTCGTATGGAGGGTTCTGTCTCTGATTTAGGGGATATTATGTTCAGCAAGCCCTTGCTGCACCTTTCTTTGCAGCAGAGTGCCATGGGCAAGGCCATGCAGTTTACTTCTGGTGGATCAAGTCCTCCTTTGCTCATTGTCACTCCTGTTTCCTTGCTATGTACTCCTGCTTGTGTTATTAGTTGCCCTGTTTGTATTTGCCTGTCTATGTTATGTTTGCCTATGTGCCGTCGGTACCTTCTGGTACCTGTTGTCCGTTTGTTCTTGCTGTCACTGTCTAGTTCATGCTCTGGAGTGGACCCTGGCAACTTCCTGCTGCAAAGTCTAACCCTACCATCTGGGGCCCTAGTGAATACCAGGAGTTGCTTAGTCACGCCCCTCTGGAGTATTACTAGACAGTGGCGCAGTGGGGGTTTCTCCCACTGTGCTGACGGTACATAGAGCTCATGTTTTGTCTGTGCTGCCTTCCCTGTTTTTTGTTTGTGCAATAAACTCTTGTGTGTCTGTACCTGATTTCCATTTGTTTATTGCTTGATGACGCAAAGGTCTTTCGCTGGATCTCTAACTCGTGACAGAAATATATAGAATATAATCA
This sequence comes from Bufo bufo, assembly GCF_905171765.1. NCBI lineage: Eukaryota > Metazoa > Chordata > Amphibia > Anura > Bufonidae > Bufo > Bufo bufo. Next base: position 263,039,052 of record NC_053394.1, on the reverse strand, counting down.
TGCATACATGAATTGGACAATGCACCCCAAATGTTTCCCCTAAGGCAATTACTTCCTTAATGACTTTGTAAGGAAGTAAAATAATACATTGCTATTAAAATGGTTATCTCTCACAGATACATGTAGTATTAACAGATGCACTACATCTGCTCACAATAATTTTTTAAGAGACAATACACTCTATGTCCGTTACAAACATGTTACCCAAATTGAACTCAGCATGAACTCATCTTGGCCTATTTCAATTCTATAGAAAAGATTTTAGACTCTGGTTCAGTCTGACTTTAAACTTAAAGGCAATGAGCATTGACATTTAAACTATAGTATCTTCAGATAAGACTGTACACTTATGAAAATGCATGACACCCCACCAATCTGCACTTACTCATAAGGAGAAAGTGGAAACAGAATTTTAGACATTTTTGCTAATTTATTAAAAAGGAAAAACTAAGAATTTTAACTCTTTGCTATGAACTTGAAATTTAGCAATGGGGTTGTCCCATTTGTCTTTACCACCTTAGAGAGGGTTCTACACCTTGATTGGAGTCCACCTGTGGTAAATTCAGTTGATATGAGGAGGAAAGAACTGTCTGTAGTGCTTAGAGACTCAGGATTGGTTAGAGGCACAGATCTGGAGACAAAAAGATTTCTGCTCCATTGAAAGTTCCCAAGAGCACAGTAGCCTCCATAATTCTTAAATTAAAAAATATTGGAACAAGTAGGACTCTTCCTAGAGCTGGCTGCTCCACCAAAACTACGTAGGGAGAATAGCCTTGTTTTTAATTTGTTGTTTTACTTTGGAATATTGAGTGCAGAATTATAGGGAAAAACTTGAATTTTTGGCTATTTTAGTGCAAGGCCACAACATAAAATGTAAAACAAGTGAAAGGGCCTGAAGACTTTCAGAATTTATCCCTTGACTTTTAGACCTATAATATACATTTTACCCTGGTCTTTGACAGCCCCTGCTGTGCCAGAGGATGTGCCTAATATGTGATGAGCTGCAGCTCTTACCATAAATTAGGCGCATCCTCCTACAATCCTTGTGCCTAGAATGAATGGCACGGCCTGGAGTAGGTTTCAATCTTCATTTATGGCTGTTTACAGACGTAAATTTTTGTGAATATGCAGGGGCCTCCTACACTACACCCCAATGGCAAGGACAGTGTAAAAATGTTGCATACTCCTAAATTTAGGGGCACAGACATTTAAAAAGTCATATGCACATGTGTAGTCATTAAGTTTGATACCTATCTAGGAAACATTGTTTTTACCGTTACTTTAAATGTAATGCCCAAACCTCGGGTCAACCTAGCCTAAGGTCTTTTTTAAGATTTTCTTCTAAAATACTATGACAACTTTTATAATGATTAAATGGTTTGCCCCATGAAAAATATTCCACAGATTTCAAACCAGCACCAGCAGGCTGTGGATACTTTTGTAATTGCATGTTATTAAACATTTTGTATAGCCACTGAGTTAGCCAATAAAATTTATCTGTATAGCGGCACCAATTTTCTTTCTGATTTCTTTGTCTGACTCATTGAGATGGCCGCACATGCTCAGTTTCATCCTCCAACTGCCTCCTGAGCTTTGATAGGGAGCAGAAAGGACATGCTTCCTTAGCTGCAGAAAAAAAGACACTCCCCTTGAGCTGCCAGCATGATATAAATCCATCAGAGCAATGAATGAGAAGATCTCTGGATCCATGTGAGCTGGTTCTCCAGCAAAAAAAAAATAAAAAATGGACATTGCTGGACATCTGCAAAACTCTTGCCCCCGGGAAGTCTCACAGTACAATATATGGCTACTTCAGTATTATTGCTGATGGCATATAATCTCTTTGTAATCTGCTATACTTTGAAGGGGTATTTCAGTTAAATGAGTTACCCTCTATCCACAGGATAGTGGATAACTATTAGATCAGTGGGGGTCCTACCGCTGGGTCCCCATACCCCTTGCAGCTCCCCTGAAATGAACAGAATGGCAGGTCGCACATGCATGTGGCCGATCCACTCATTTCTAGTTCTGCAGATAGCACAGTACAGCTCCCATCTATCTCCAGAATTTCAATAGAAATGAATGGAGCTGCTGCACACATGCCCAACCGACCACTCCGTACATTTCAGGGGTGCTGCAGGGGGTATGGGGCCCCCATTCATGGGATCAGTGGGAGTTCCAGTGGTAGGACCCCCACCAATCTAATAGTTATCCCCTATCCTGTGGATAGAGAATAACTTAACTTAACTGGAATACCCCTTTTTAAAGGGAACCTGTCATTACAGTTTGCCATATTACAGTGAAATTATTGCTGTCTTTCAAAAATCCAAAGTTTTTTTGTGTTTTGATATAATTACACTTCAACATTGTACTATCTATATGAACATTAGATGACACAGAGCATGAAGGGGGATGTCAATCACAGTGAGAAGGGCACTTTTACGGCCGTGATTCTATGACTCATCCAGTAAATAAAGACTCATGACTCTGTCGCAGGCAGGCTGGAAGAGGAGCGGAGGATGAGAGTGGTAGTTGTGGCTCTCATGGTGGTTGTTGAGTTCACAGATAACAGTGGCATTCTCCCCTCTGGCTCTTCCTGGAGCCTTAAGGTGACTGGAGGGTGCAGCCTTATTTCCCTCGGGGCATACTCTCATGTTGGGGCTCCTGTTTGGCGGTAGTTTGGTTACCCTTGGTGTTAAATGTTGTTCTGGGTGCAAGGCAGGAGGACAGAATTGCAGAGTGTGGTGCAGTGGTCAGTGAATGGCAGAATCAGTAACCAGTTGGTGTAAATAGATACGTTTCTCTTTACTAAAGTGCAGAACAGGAGTAGTAGTTCCTCCGACAATGACAATGCACAGTTCCAATGTACATCACAGTACAAATCCCTTCCCAATAGCAACGTATGGACAATAGCAATGATGGTAGTTATAGTACTCCATCTCTCTGTCTCTCTGCAGAACCTTAGGCTGGCAATGAGGTTCTTGGTAACATTTCCGCAAATTTCTGGACTAAAGGATGCAGATTTAAGATTCGGTTGGCCGCACCATCTCAAAGTGTAGAGGGATATGCTAGCAATGTTCCCTCTTACAGCAGCAAAATCTCTCTGACATAAACGTGCATAATACCTTACTGACTGACTCCAATGCAGGACCTTGTAAATTCTGGACCTTCTAATTTCTATTTCTCTAAAGCACTTTTGTGTAGCAGATGTTTCCTTGGCTGTAGATTGTCTCAGAGACAAAGGTTCTCTGAGCTAGCTATGATGAGCTTACATATGTAGGTCCTTTCTCTTCTTCAGCTAAGCACAGAACTGATTAACCAGGGGGTGGACCCATGTCCATCTCCTGGCTTCCTAAGGGGAGGGGCAAAGGACTTAACCCTTAGCAGTCCATACAGTGCTATTAGGTATACAAAAACTGTAGATCAGAACATTTTAATTAACACTACAACATTACAACAATTACCCTTTTTGCAGTAACCTGTTCTCGGGTGCTACAACTCCATGTCTCTGTCGTTGTGCAGGGGCGGACACAGACAGCAGAGGGCCCCTGTGCAAAGAATGTGCCTGGAAGCCCCCACCCCCAAGCCAAATTCGCAACCTAACCTATTCCTTCCTAACATTACTTATAGCAATACTAATGTCATAACCAGACCCTTATTTCTGATATTTGCGGACTCTATACTGACAGGGAATGTCCCACAGGATTGGCGTATGGCAAATGTGGTGCCAATATTCAAAAAGGGTCCAAAAACAGAGCCTGGAAACTATAGGCCGGTAAGTTTAACATCTGTTGTGGGTAAACTGTTTGAAGGTTTTCTGAGAGATGCTATCTTAGAGCATCTTAACGGAAATAAGCAAATAACGCCATATCAGCATGGCTTCGTGAGGGATCGGTCATGTCAAACTAATTTAATCAGTTTCTATGAGGAGGTAAGTTCTAGACTTGACAGCGGCGAATCAATGGATGTCGTATATCTGGACTTCTCCAAAGCATTTGACACTGTACCACATAAAAGGTTAGTATATAAAATGAGAATGCTCGGACTGGGAGAAAACGTGTGTAAGTGGGTAAGTAACTGGCTCAATGATAGAAAACAGAGGGTGGTTATTAACGGTACATACTCAGATTGGGTCACTGTCACTAGTGGAGTACCTCAGGGGTCAGTATTGGGCCCTATTCTCTTCAATATATTTATTAATGATCTTGTAGAAGGCTTGCATAGTAAAATATCAATTTTCGCAGATGACACTAAACTGTGTAAAGTAATTAACACTGAAGAGGACAGTATACTACTACAGAGGGATCTGGATAGATTGGAGGCTTGGGCAGATAAGTGGCAGATGAGGTTTAACACTGACAAATGTAAAGTTATGCACATGGGAAGGAATAATGCAAGTCACCCGTACATACTAAATGGTAAAACACTCGGTAACACTGACATGGAAAAGGATCTAGGAATTTTAATAAACAGCAAACTAAGCTGCAAAAAACAGTGTCAGGCAGCTGATGCCAAGGCCAATAAGATAATGGGTTGCATCAAAAGGGGCATAGATGCCCGTGATGAGAACATATTCCTACTACTTTACAAATCATTAGTCAGAACACACATGGAGTACTGTGTACAGTTCTGGGCTCCAGTGAACAAGGCAGACATAGCAGAGCTGGAGAGGGTCCAGAGGAGGGCAACTAAAGTAATAACTGGAATGGGGCAACTACAGTACCCTGAAAGATTATCAAAATTAGGGTTATTCACGTTAGAAAAAAGACAACTGAGGGGAGATCTAATTACTATGTATAAATATATCAGGGGTCAGTACAGAGATCTATCCCATCATCTATTTATTCCCAGGACTGTGACTGTGACGAGGGGACATGCTCTGCGTTTGGAGGAAAGAAGGTTTGTACACAAACATAGAAAAGGATTCTTTACGGTAAGAGCAGCGAGACTATGGAACTCTCTGCCTGAGGAGGTGGTGATGGTGAGTACAATAAAGGAATTCAAGAGGGGCCTGGATGTGTTTCTGGAGCGTAATAATATTACAGGTTATAGCTACTAGAGAGGGGTCGTTGATCCAGGGAGTTATTCTGATTGCCTGATTGGAGTCGGGAAGGAATTTTTTATTCCCCTAAAGTGAGGAAAATTGGCTTCTACCTCACAGTTTTTTTTTGCCTTCCTCTGGATCAACTTGCAGGATAACAGGCCGAACTGGATGGACAAAATGTCTTTTTTCGGCCTTAGGTACTATGTTACTATGTTACTATACATACATGGTAAGGCTACTTCCACACCTGCGACACTACGCTCCAGCCACCTGATCCGGCATAAAATGCAAGGAATCGGCCGGACACAAACCCCAGCATGCAGCAGTTTGTGTCCTGCTGATTCTCTGCATTTTTGCCAGATTGTGGCCGGATCTCTGCCATACCCCATTATAGTCAATGGGGCCGGTGAGCATTCTGTCTGCATCCAGCAGTGCTGGATCCAGTGAATTCCAGCAGGCTGTTCTCTGCTGGAACAGCCTGCCAGAATCACTAACGCAGATGTGAAAGTAGCCTAATATAGGTCCACATACCTCTTCAATCCAGTGACGTCTCCTTTGATGTAGATATTCTCTGTCCTCATCTTCTCCTTTCAGACCAGACCGCCATGATGATATATTTCAGCCATCTCTTCTCTCTGCAGAGTTTGACAGACATCTTAGTTTCCTACTTTTCCATCATTCTCCCACCCTCTGAACACCCCATCCTGCCACTCCCAATATTGTGCCTGCTGTGCTCCCTATACAAGTTACACACAGATAGTTCCCCTTCAATAATTATTGGCACACAGTGTCCTAAAAAATAAGTGTGGCAGGAAACAGTGTCCCTGACACTAATAGTGTAAACATAACGTTCCCCAAAAATAATTGGGCTAAGCTGATACCGTGACAGGGTGCCCACCAAAGTAACAGTGCTCCCCAATGTCCCACCAATAGAAATAATTATCTACCATACAACTTCTGTGTCCCAGAAGTAATAATGCCCCCATAGTGCTCATACTAGTATTCATGTTCCTCATAGTCCTTCAACTGTAATAAAGCCCACCATAATGCTCACTGTAGTAATAATTCTCCTTATAATGTGTTACAGTAAAAATAAAAATGCCCTGTTGTGTGGCATTATAAAAAATACCTCCTCTTAGTGCCCCCTCTAGAGCCAATGTCCCCATAGTGCCCTCACAATGTGTGCCAATGCCCCCTACTGCCCAAAAAACCCTCTTAGTGCCCCCAGTTGAGATAAGTTCCCCATAGTGGCCTATAATTTGCGCCAGTATAAAATATTCCTATATCGTGCCCAAATAGTGCGCCTCCACTTGTCCCCATGGTGCCTGACAATGTGCCAGTATAAAATGCCCCCATAATGTGTGCCAGTATAATTCCCCTAAATAATCACCCCAATAGTGCTCCTCTCCCCGTTCTCCATAGTGCCCCCTATATGTGCCAGTATATATGATAGGGTCCCCAGTAGATGCCCCCATAGTGCTCCCCCCTTCTCCATAGTGCCCCCATGTGTGCTAGTATACACTCACCTAAAGAATTATTAGGAACACCTGTTCTATTTCTCATTAAGGCAATTATCTAGTCAACCAATCACATGGCAGTTGCTTCAATGCATTTAGGGGTGTGGTCCTGGTCAAGACAATCTCCTGAACTCCAAACTGAATGTCAGAATGGGAAAGAAAGGGGATTTAAGCAATTTTGAGCGTGGCATGGTTGTTGGTGCCAGACGGGTCGGTCTGAGTATTTCCCAATCTGCTCAGTTACTGGAATTTTCACGCACAACCATTTCTAGGGTTTACAAAGAATGGTGTGAAAGACAGCAGAAGACCCCACCGGGTACCACTCATCTCCACTACAAATAGGAAGAAGAGGCTACAATTTGCACGAGCTCACCAAAATTGGACTGTTGAATACTGGAAAAATGTTGCCTGGTCTGATGAGTCTCGATTTCTGTTGAGACATTCAAATGGTAGAGTCCGAATTTGGCGTAAACAGAATGAGAACATGTATCCATCCTCTGATGGCTACTTCCAGCAGGATAATGCACCATGTCACAAAGCTTGAATCACTTCAAATTGGTTTCTTGAACATGACAATGAGTTCACTGTACTAAAATGGCCCCCACAGTCACCAGATCTCAACCCAATAGAGCATCTTTGGGATGTGGTGCAACGGGAGCTTGGTGCCCTGGATGTGCATCCCTCAAATCTCCATCAACTGCAAGATGCTATCTTATCAATATGTTCCAACATTTCTAAAGAATACTATCAGCACCTTATTGAATCAATGCCACATAGAATTAAGGCAGTTCTGAAGGCAAAAGGGGGTCCAACACCGTATTAGTATGGTGTTCCTAATAATTCTTTAGGTGAGTGTATAAGATAGGGCCCCTTCAGCTCCCCCCCCCATAGGTCACTTGCTCAGAACCGCCAGAGTCAGGAGGACCCCCCCAATATCAGTTAATTATTTATTCAGGCACCCCCATATCAATATGACAGACCCCCATCAGACCTCAGATCAGACTAAAAATAAATAATTAAAACTTACCTCTCCTGCTCCGCTGCTCTCCATGTCCGTCAGGTCATAGTGCACGCTGTATGCAGGCAGGCTGGAGGAGACCAGGGAGGAAGCAGAGCCGGAGGGGTAAGTAAGCTCTTCTCTCCACCGCCTCTCACTTGCATACTAGAGGGGGCCCATTCATACTAGTGAGCCCTTCTGGATGCGCTCACTAGTATGAATGGGCCCCCTCACATGCCGGGCACCTGTGCAGCTGAACCAGCTGCACAGGCGATATATCCACCCCTGTCTCTTACATATAGAAAGGTATAATTTCAAAGTGTGATTATATCAAAATGCCAATGCAGAGAGATTTAATGGAGACAGCAGTGATTTTAATATAATCTGATCTATAGCACAATATACGTAGTTGCAAACGGCAGACTGTGATGACAGGTTCCCTTTTAACAAAAATACACTCAAAAGCAGATTTTTACTTGCAGTTACATAGACCTGTAACCATCTAAGTGGATGCAAATCCAACATCACCTGAGAGTTTGCTACACTATTTGTGCTGCATTATTTTCCATCTTTGTAATAACCCCTATTGCACCTGGACTTTTCGAATAGCAACTAGGAAAGCAGCAATCAGCGTAATAGGTTTAATATATGTCTGCTAGTGCACACTTTTCTCTGGTTTTCCGCAGTAGCTGCTGCATGCTGAGATTCTCCTGGGAGTACAATGTGCTCTCAGGATAGTGAGCTATCAATAATGAAGACATCTTATGATGCTAGCTTTCTCATTATTGACTGGCTGGTAAAGTGTTTGCAGTGGAAGCACATACCACAGGAAATAAAGGCCACAGTGGGATAAGAGCAGCAATAAACTACTGTATTTCTTAAGATGGGAGTAGCGATGAAATAAGATTCTAAAAACTCTGGAACAGGGAATATTCTATTTACCAGGCAACAGAGGAGGTTAAGTGTCCCTGACTTCCATATGTTTTATTATTTAAGAAATGTACCATATTTCTTAATTATAAAAGTCAATATAAAATTATAGTATATAAAGTAGTTTAAGATATTTGTAATGTAACAGTGATATTTCTAAAAACATAGCAATTATGAGTTCTTCAAATTGTCATCTGTCCTAAATATATGTCACTTCAAGAGGTATTCCATAATGAAAGTATATAAAAATCCGATATCATATAGCAAATGACAGTCCCTTTCTAAGAAACAGAACCAGCCCTGTACCTCACATGGATCCAGAGATCTCCCCATTCATTGCTCCTATTGTTCTGCTAGATTTATTTCAAGCTGGCAGTTTAGGGGGTCTCCTTTCTCAGGGGTGTGTCCTTTGTACTGCAACTGATATCAGTTGAAGAATGGAATTTAGCATGAACATCCATCTCAATGATCAGGCCAGAGAAATTAGAAAAAGAGCAGACAGCAGGTGGCGCTATATTTTATTGAATAACTAAGTGGCTATACAAAATTTTTAAAGGGAACCTGTCACCTCAAAAGTGCATTTAAAACCGTCAGTATTACCTCATAGTAGTCAGAGGTCTGTTAATAATCATATGTTTGATCCGGTAGTCTGATGCTCCATAGATTCAAAAAAAGGATGTTTTAAGCGCCATCAGCGCTATCTTGCTGGTCAGCTTAAAGTCAAGGGGGCAGCGTCTTCCTTGCTTCAAGTCAAGGTAAGCACGCCACCTAACCGTTCCACTTTTGTTAGATTGACAGCCTGCAGTGCAGCCGGGATCGCATAAGTCTCGCGCATGCGCGGTGCGCTCCTTGGTAAGGCACGATCCTGTCTCTGGCTGCCGCTGTTAGCCGGTTTTCAGCAGCGCACTGCACATGCGCAACACTTATGCGATCCCGGCCGCATTGCAGGCTGTCAATCTAACAAAAGAGGGGATGGATAAGGGGCGTGCTTACCTTGACTTGAAGGTGACTTAGAATCCCTGCACACTTCACTTATTTGGGCAGTTACGGGGCCAAAACTGACCAAATAACTCAAGTGTGAACTCAGCCTTACAGGTCGATGTTAGCGCCAGGTATAAAGAACTGTGCAGAGGCCCAAGATCCTACTGTAGCGTGAAAGAGAGCACTCCTTTTACACCGTCGTCAGCTGATTCCACATAGATGTCTACAGAACCTGTTCTATTAAACGCTTATACAAGTAGAGCCCCCATGACAGAGTAAAGAGGGTGTCAGAAGTAAGTTTGTGTTGACGTCACTGATTATTTTGCCCTTCCAGTGATCCGTCAGAACAATAACCCCCCAAAAAACAGATCCTGTTTGTTGAACATCCGCCTTCACTTAGTCAGCATTTGGTCAGTAATCGATCAGTATTGCTAACGCCAAAAAAAAAACAGGAGTGGATCCTGAACAGAGATGACACATGAATGGAATATTTACATGTCTTCTGTGTTTTGTACCTGTAACGACCCAGAGGTGCATTACCACCTTTTACACCTCTCCACTATCTCCTGAGGTTGATTCAATATCATCCCCTTTATTTATTTCTAGGTCCTGCGCATTGTGCATTTGTATTTCTTATTTGGTGACTGTTAACATGTAATGTGCCTGGTTTACCAGCAGATAGCGGCATCAATTGCAGAGCTATTTTGCCTAGAATGGATCCCTTCTTTCCATTCTAACCCTCTCTAGAGAGAGAGGAGTTTTAGTTAGTGAAGGTCAGAATAGAGTACCCCCTTCCAGGGGAAGGCTGTGTCCAGGCCAACAGAGCACCTTAAGTTCTGCTGGATCAGGAGGCCAAACCAAAGAGCCTCTGAAGCCAGGAAAAAAGTTCCCTGGACAAAGACAAAGCGAAAGACAGACCAGACTACAGAAAGTGAAGTACAGCAGAGAGGAAATCATTCCTATTTAAGCCTGTTAGCAAGGCAGAGCCAGAGAGCAACAGATGTAGCAGAGCTGAGTGTGTTTGCCTGCCAGAATTTATGCCAAAGCCTGCTGGTAACCAAGACAAAGCTTGCAAATAGTTTGGAAGAAAGTTTATTCAAGTAAAGCTGCTGTTTAATGTTATGCAAAGCCTGGACTCCATTTCTTTCTCCATTCCTTCCATCAACTACCCCTTGATTTACTTCACACGGCTACACCTGGGATTCCAGAATATCCAGGTAGAAGCACCGTGACAAGTGCAACACCATTAGGGACATTATAAACACTCTACACCACTCTGGCATTTCTACACCTGGGTAGCACCATATCACTAAAAGGAGTCCTGTGCCCTTGTTGCTGCAATGCAACTGGCGTCACGACAAACACTTATAGCATCTTAAAGGGATCCCATGGATGTTCCCCCCCCCCTGTGCACTGCATACCCACTCCTGCTTTAGGCTACCAAATCATAAGACAATTCTGATGGGACCATACAGGCCTTACAGCTGCTACACAGACAGGATCTGTTGTGCGTCTCATTTTTCCTTCCTTCTGACAGACCAGAAGAAGGGTCAAGTAAATGATGATGTCAACCAGGCCAAAAAGGCAAAATAGTGGCCCAGTCATGGAGTGGGGAGGATAGGAGAACAGCTTGAGAAGTCCACAGAGTGGCCAAATGACACAGTGTAGAGGTGGCAGCAGCAGCATGATGAGGCCACATACTGACAAGGTGACATAGTGTGGAGGTAGCAGCAGAAGCATGAGGAGGCCACAAAGTGGCAAAATGACAGAGTGTGGAGGTGGCAGAAGCAGCATGAGGAGACCTATGTGGTGAGGTGGCAGCAGCATCAGGAGACCACAGAGTGACCCGGTGACAGAGTGGGGAGGTGGCAATAACAGTACCCACTGACGATGGTGGGTGTTAGAAGAAGCACTTGGCATCAGATGTGTGGCATCAGGCGGGTGGCAGCTAGTGTTGGGAGCGAATATTTAAATAGCGAATATTAATCGCAAATATCGGCACTTCGAGGATTCGCAAATATTTAGAATATAGTGAAATATATTCGTATTTTTGAATATTCTAGATTCTTTTTTTCATCTGAACCCATGATCCCTCCCTGCTTCTTGCTTGTGGGCCAATGAGAAGGCTGCAATGTATTTGTCTGAGCTTAGCAACATCCCTAGCAACCAATAAGAAAGTTGCCTACCCCTTACTATATAAGAACCTCCCCAGCTGCCATTTTCTACAGTTTTTTTTAAAGTTCTGAGAGAGACAGCAGTGTCATTGCTGTGCTCTGTGCTTTCCACTCATTACATTAGATAGATAGTTAGACAGCTTATATATAATACAGATAGTTAGTGGGAGATAGTCAGTGTAGGTTATAGCCTGATATAGTGTAGCTGTTGCAGTGCAGTGTGTTAGGTAGTGTGATAGGTTCTGCTGTCCATACATACATGTTACAGACATAGTGCTGTGATGTCACAACAATACATAGTGCACCAATCAGTAATATGTAGTCAGTCCTGTTAAATGTGAAGTTTCACGTATTGTGCCAAAATATGTGCATCATTAATTGCCGATTAGCACAATCGCGAATATATTGGAGCACTCTATCTGCATATAAAGCCATTTTTAATGTTCTGCCGTGCCAACCATTTTCTCCAGTCTCAGGAAACTTCTAGCAGCTTGGAAAATTTAGCAAAAGTGACCCACGCCTGTAATGCGCACGCTTTACGCAAATATTACCTTGGTGATTTCTGCAATCAAGAAAATAATAGTGAATTCTCTAATTCGCAAATATATGATGAATATTTTACAAAATATTTGAGAAATATCGCAAATTCGAATATTGCCCCTGACGCTCATCACTAGTAGCAGCATCAGATGGAGAGCACCCGACAGGGTATGGAGGGTGATGAGGGACTGTTGGTCCCCCCTCTCCCCTCCCTTAGTTTCCCTGGGTAGGGGTGATGGAATAGGCCCCGGGTTATGGTAGTGAAAGGAAGGTAGGGGGTTAAAAGAATGTAGGTGGGGAGGGTATGGAGGAGGAGACGATGGTAGGAGGAGTAAGGAAAGATTATATAGAGGAGGACAGTGGTTCCCACTTCCTCTTGTCAGGGTGAGCCGAGTTGGTAAGTCTTACCTCCGGTTTGACCCTTCAGGATGTCCGCGGGTGATGAGGCGCTGCGCGCTTCTCTCTTGGCGCGTTTTCAGGCGGAGGGGGAAGGATGGCTGCGCTCCTTTCTGAGCAGCTTTGATCCTTCCTCTGCCTCCGCTCCTCCTGCCTCTGCTCCATTGGTTCCTCCGGAGACGCCGCTGGGTGAGTGTCACGCTGGGAGGGAACGGGGGCTCCGGCGCTCGGCGCGGAGTCGCCGCCCCCCTGCTAAATTGCGGCAAGTGTTTTCTGGCCGTTCCGAGGCGGCCTCTTCACGTGGGGGCCGTAGTCTAGGCCGGGGATCTGAGCCGGAAGTGGGCCGCAATCTGGCTCCTCCCCTTCCGCCTCCGTCATCGCTGGGTATAGGATTAACGGCGTGGCAGGCGAGCAATTTGGCGGTCATGGGGTCTAATTATTCTGGTGCCGTGTCGGCGGATGAGGGCCCCATTACCCCTCCGCCATCGCAAGCTGCCCCCCCCCCTTCCCCCACCTTTATCTGCACCAATTATATCTCTAGCCCCTTCTTTCATTGGTGGTGCTGCTGGTAGCCCGGCCCCTACTAATGGGGGGGCTTCCTTGTCAGTTGGAGCCGCCGTTTTGAGCACTAGTGCTCCCTCCCCCCTCTTACAGCCTCATTCCACTCCTCCTACAGCGGTTTCCACGGTTGGCCTGAGCAGAGGCAGGGAGAGATCTTTGTCCCCCACTCCCTCCAGAGAGGATAGGCGTCGGGGGAGGCGCAGCCGCAGACGGCGGCGTTCAAGTCGGCGATCCAGGTCATCCCGGTACAGTAGGCGGTCCAGATCTTCCAGGTGGCGTTCCCCGTCATCTTCAGAGGGATCCTCTGCTACCTCGGAGGAGTCTGATCGTACACCGCGGTCCGGGCACAGACGACTGGCGATTGGTGAAAGTTCCAGGGCCCCTAGCCTGGTTTCGGTGGCAGCACACAGGGAAGCGGTGCCTGTACCTGCAGTAGCTCCGCCGGCGGTTCCGGCTTCTGGTTTTTCGGGACCTTCTTCCGGAGGCGGACATGGATGGACGAGCGTTCCCGGATTTCCTATGGCATCTAGTGCTCAACAATTGATGCCGTTGGTTAGCTCTTCGGTGACTCCGGCTACCTGGCAGGCGCATGGTAAGGCCTGGGCTGAGTGGGTGACAGTTAAAGGTAATAGGGAGGTGTCGGCAGGGGATGGAGTGTGTTTGGAGGTTACGATGGAGTGGTTGTTACGGTTGCGGGGTCAAGGGGTTTCTGCTCCAGTGGCGCGGCGTAAATTGGCCGGGGTGGGTTTTTATTTTAAGCTGCAAGGATGGCAGGATGTAACAAAGAATTTTTTGATCAGGCAAGCGTTGAAAGGGTGGCAGAAGGAATATGTAGTGCGGGAGAGTAGGCGGCCAATTTCGTTTAGCTTGCTGGGAAGATTGGTAGAGGTGTGTCGAGTCGTGTGTTCTTCAGGGTTTGAGAGGGCGTTAGTGGCGGCGTGTTTTAGTGTTGCCTTTTTTGCGGCTTTACGGGTTGGGGAATTGGTGGCGCCTTCCAGCTCTAGGCAAGGAGGTTTGTTATTGTCGGACGTGATTATGAATAATAATGCGCTGCGGATCCGGGTTCGTCGTTCTAAAACTGATCAGTTCGGGAAAGGGGTATGGTTACCTATCCATTCAGTGGCTAGCAGTGCGTGCCCTATTAGATTGGTCTCTGAGTACATGGCGGTAAGGGTGAGTGGGAGAAATTTTTTCGTTCATGCAGACGGGTTACCCTTGACGAAATTTCAGTTCGCTTCGGTTTTGCGTAGGTGCTTGGAGCAGTTGGGGTTGGATCCGGGGGAGTTCGGTACTCACTCCTTTAGAATAGGTGCAGCGACGGAAGCGGCCAGGGCTGGGTTGCCAGAATCGGAGGTGATGCGGATTGGGCGTTGGAGGTCAGCCTGCTTTGCGAGATATGTAAGGCCAGATTTGTTGGTGAGTTAATATAAAAAAAAAAAATATATATATTTATATAAGGAGTGTGTTGGAGTTACAAGTGTTAACGTATTGGTGTTTTACTAATTCTTTTTCTCCGCAGGAGTCGGTCGTCCAGTGATTTGGTTGGTTGGGCATTCCTACATATTCTGGGCAGCGCAGAGGGCGGAATGCAGGCCTGGAGGTCGCAGCCTGGGATTCAGGGAAGTAGATGTGCAATGGAGAGGTCTTCGGGGGCTGAGATGGGCGCAAGTATTACCAGAAGTAGTTGAAATTGGGCGTAGATCGGTGGGGCCGGTTATACTGGTCCTACATGCGGGTGGAAATGACCTGTGTTCTCAGAGGATGTTGGAGCTAATGGCGTTGATGAGGATTTGGAGCGCTTCCCGGCGTTCTTCCCGGAGTTAGTCATTGTATGGTCAGAAGTGGTGCCAAGAATAGTTTGGCACGGCGCCAGGGACGGGGAGGCTATGGAGAAATGCAGGAGAACGTTGAATGCTCGAATGTCCCGATTTGTGCGTTCAAAGGGGGGGATAGTGGTTCGGCACTGGCAGTTAGAGGGCGATAATAGACCTCTGATGAGGCCAGATGGAGTACATCTCACAGATATAGGTCTGGATATCTTTTTGTCGGGTTTACAGGATGGCATCGAACAAGCTTTTAGTTTGCTGGGTGGTGGTCGGAATCCCGTGTGAGACACGGTCCTCCTCCGTGGCGGAAGTTGGAAATGAAAGATCCTGGTAAACAGTTATTGGCGAACGTACGCCCTGGGGACCCAGGGTGGTATACCGCATCGGAGAGATGGTTCGTGGAGGAGGTGGGGTTTTGATACCTTTTTGTAATAAGGAAACAATTTGCTGTGGCCGATCATCACCCAGTAAAAGATTGGTTTATAAAACTAAGTTGTCTGAGTTTTATTTGGTCAAAGTTAAAAGGGGCCGGTGGCTTCCTTTTCCCAGTTTCCCTTGCCCCGTCCTCATGTTAGTACCAGCAGTCTTAGTAGCTGAGGCAGGTAGCCAGAAGAAACCAGTCTCTTTTGTCAAGGTTTTGGTGAGGCAGCATGGATGATCTAATCTGATGCATCAGGCATTGGTGGTTGGAAATCCTGGCTGATCCACAGCTGATTCATCTTGACAAAGGTCAGTCTCGCCATATTTTGGACAGGAGAGTTCCCCTTGGGGTAACTATGGCCCCCGCTGCACTAAACACCCGTTCTGATGCCACACTACTAGCCGGGCAGGACAGCTTTTCCAGGGTAAACTCGGCTAGTTGCGGCCACAAATCCAGTTTGGCTGCCCAGTAGTCCAGTGTATCTTCAATGTAGGGTGGCAGGGTGCTGTCCAAGCATGCCACCAGCTGCTGGTTCAGGTTCTGTTCCAGGTCTAGCTGCTGGTGAGTAGTTTCTTCACTTGGCTGTTTAAGAAAACTGCTCATCATCAACTCTAGTCTCAAGCTGCTGCTAATGGAGCTGGTACTGCTCCTAACCCCCCACCCTGCCACAGCAGCCATGGCAGTGGAATGAGAGCGCAGAGGGCACCCAGTCAGACCTGCGAGAGGATGGGCGATGGCGCATATAGGCAGCGACCAACTGACCACATAGAATGTCTCTGTAGTAGTTCAGTTTGTCCTCCCTCTAGGCGGGTGTAAAAAAGGCCCCCATTTTGGACCGGTAGCGAGGGTTTAACAAGGTGGAGAGCCAGAATTCATCCCTCTGCCGAATAGTGACAATTCGGCTGTCACTACCCAAGCAAGTGAGCATGCAGCGGACCATTTGCGCAAGTGACTCGGAGAGACTCCCTGCCTCCATCGCCACGGCATACTGCCACGGTGTGCCTGGGTCATCTACCTCATCTTTCTCATCTCCCTCTTGCTTCTCCAGCTGCTCCTGCTCCTACTCTCCTGTCACCTGTGTAGAAAGACCACCCATTTCGCTACACATTGCTTGTGCTCCAATGGCCTCCTCCTCCTCTAGTTCAGCCCCCGCAGGGCTCATGTGGCCATTAGATGTAGGTGCCACGTCTCCAGTCCCCTGACCAGCATCTGTTCCAGGATATGAAGCAGTGTAATGACGTTGTTCATTCCGTAGTCCTGGCAACTGACAAATAACATGGCATCCTCAAAGAGCATGAGCAAACAGCAGGTTTCAAGCGTGAGCTGCCACTGGCTGACATCAAAGTTACACAGGGGAGTACTTCTGTCCTCTTGGATCATCAAGAAATTGTTTATGGCCTTTCTCTGTACGTATAGTCAGTCCAACTAGTGGAAGCATCGCATATCAGCCTATATTTAGGCCGCCGTTCTGCCGCTGCAGCCAAAGGAGGGTGTGCTTGGCGGTGTACGAGTGGCTGAAGTGCATGCAAAGTTTCCTGGCCATTTTTAGCATGTCTTGCAGATGGGTGTAATACTTCAGGAACTGCTTGACAACCAGATTGCACACATGTGCCATGCAAGGAGCATGGCTAAGTCCTCATTGATGCAGCACCGACACCATGTTATTCCTGTTGTCAGCCACCATGGTTCCGATTTTGAGTTTTTGCGGAGAAAGACAGGATTAGATTTCTTGATGAAGGACACAGAGCAGTTCCTCACCTGTGTGACTCAGTTCGCCTAGGCAAACGAGGTGCAGAACAGAGTGACACCGCATTGCCCTGCACATGTGGTATGCTGGAGGAGCACTGTGAATTGTACCTGCAGTGGAGGCTGAGGACACAGTGGTGGAAGAGGAGACAGAGGCGGATATTGTCGCAGGCAAAGTTCCAATAAATGTTGATCGCGCTGCCTATGAGTGTAGGGTTCCAATCCCAGATTCTTATTCCAAATGCGCAGTTGTTTCACCTTGTAGCCAAACAATCGGTTACCAGAGGCTGGTGCACTCATGTACACCTGCACCCTAGAGGGAAGTTATAACACAAATAGTGAAGTTCCACCTGGTAGTTCCGCAATTAGCAGGTTTTATTCTACGTACAAAAGGACATAAAATTTCAGCCTTAAAATCAATATGTTTTCATCAAAAGTCCACCCGACCCGGGTTTTGCTAGTCCAGCTTCGTCAGGGGCGATGGTATCCTCTCTCACAGGTGCGGTATTTATTAAGCCAAGATCCCTTCCATGGACCGCCCATTAATACAAAACTTTTTCCTTTTTTATTTGGATACTCATCAGAACTCAAGCAATAATAAATAAACAAAATTTCCTGAAGCCTGCAAGGGCTAGTGGTATTCCGACACAAAATTAAAATAATTTCTCTACTTTTCAGAGCGTATAATTCACACATAACTAATAACCCTCTACTTTCCATTCATAAAAAAGTCACGTGGTGACACTCCAATCACATGGTTCCCCAGAGCCAATCACAGCCCACTATATTCTATTCATTCATAATAAACTGCAACAGGTATCCAATAACAGCGGCAATACACCACCCCCCACTTACAACTTTTCTTCATTTCACTTGACAACGCTTCAAAAAGGACTCGGCTATTACCTTGCATAGTAGTCTTAGACAGGTCAGTGACGGCAGTGATACAGCTCCCCACTAACAATTCTTCCTCATTCCACCAAGCACGGCTTTAGATCAAACTCAGCATTTAACCCTGCTGGTTTCAAGGTTCCTAGTCTGTATATCCATCCAATTTCCTTGCGGTTGATGTTGGCAACAGGATATTGTCGCTGGACCAACGTCGTGAGAACGTGGAGGCGGAAGAGGTTTCACCTAGCCAAGTTGCTGGTTTGGCTGGGCAGGAACCACATTTGCCCAGTGGGCCGTAAAGGACATATATTGCCCTTGACCGGTGCTATAGCTCCACATGTCGGTGTTGCCGTGCACTTTGGCAGACGCCGACAGGCTCAAGGACTGGCCCACCTTCTGTTCTACATATTTATACAGGGTTGGTACTGCCTTTTTGGCAAAGAAATGATGACTTGGGACTCTCCACCTCGACTTGGCACAAACCACCAGTTCTCTGAAAGGTGCAGAGTCCACCACTTGGAAAGGGAGGGACTGTAGCATCAGCAACTTAGCCAGAAGCACGTTCAGCTTCTCCGCCGGTGGATGAGTGCATGCATACTGTTGTCTCTTGGCAATCAATTTGGCGATCAATTGCTGACGGATTAACTGGCGAGGAGTAGGAGGGAGAGGAGTAGGAGCATTAGGACCAGTAGATGATGGGAAGGACAGACAGCTCCATTTGGCTGAGGTGGTGGAGCCTTGACTGCCTGAAATCGGGTGCGTGCCACTGGGTGATGCAGCGGTTGCTGCTGCAGGCTGGACCACCACATTGGAGCCACGGTTCTCCCAGGCCACTTTATGGTGATGCTGCATATGTTGACTAAGGGCCATAGTGCCAACATTGGCACCCTGGCCACGCTTCACCTTCTGGCCACAGATTCGGCAAATGGCCATGTTCACATCCTCCAGCGGCTTAACAAAAAACTGCCACACCACCGAGTAGGTGATTTTACCCCCAACAATCCGCACTGACTGACTGCTACCACCCCTGCCTCCGTGAACCCCTGCACTACTACTTTCCCGGCAGGTAGGCTTCTGCAAAGCGGGAGGTCTACCCCGGGAACGTTTGGATCCCGACCTCCCACTGCTGCAACCCTGCTGTCTTCCGGCCACGCTACCAACCTGCTGGCTTCACCGTTGTCTCATGCATAAGCTGCGACCCTCTCCTCCCCCGAAGATGATAAAGCCCCTTTGTCACCCGGCTCCCAATTGCGATCCGCTACATCATCATCGAGTACTGTCTGCACGTCACTGATGTCCTCCTCAACGGTTTTTGAGCCAGGAGCCTGACCTCTCACAACACCAGCTCCCACGCCACTCTCCTCATAACTACTTGCCTGCCTACAAAAGGAAGCGGTGGATGTCTCCTCCAGATCTTGGCTGGCCAGTAGATGCTGACTGTTTTCTAGTAGCTTGACTTCGCTGTATAGTGGAGCTGAGCCCACAGCATATAATACTTCTCTGGCCATACCAACTAAGGGTTGTGTTTGACAAACCCACCGACTCTTGGCTGGGGGTGTTTGATGTCACATGATACGAAGTGGATGACCGAGTCAACCATTCAAGAACCGCTGAGTTGCTGCTCAAGACACGACTGCTAGACGACACCGGGAGCTAAGGCCTCTCGAAGTGACCCCTGCTGCAACCTGTGACTGCGCCAGAAACATTTAGGCCTCTGCCCCTCCCCTGTGCAAGGCCTGTCATTTCTCTGTCTGATATACTGTTAGATCAAATAAGTAAATAAAAAGTAAATGAATACACCCCAAAAAAGGCTGTAATTTTGTCACTTCACCATGCAACCGCAAATAGTACTGTTTTTGCCACTAATAGACAACAAAAAACCTTTAGAATATATAATTGCACCGCTGAACTGCAAATAATATGTTTTTTTGGCACTTATACACGCCATAAAAAGGCTTTAGAACATATAACTGCACTGCTGAACGAAAAATAATACTTTTTTTTTTGCCACTAATACATGCCAAAAAGGGCTACAATTTTCTCACTTCACCACACAATGGCTAATAAGTAGGGATGAGCGAACCCGAACTGTATAGTTCGGGTTCGCACCGAATTTTGGGGTGTCCGTGACACGGACCTGAACCTGAACTTTTTCGTAAAAGTCCGGGTTCGGGTTCGGTGTTCGGCGCTTTCTTGGCGCTTTTTGAAAGGCTGCAAAGCAGCCAATCAACAAGCGTCATACTACTTGCCCCAAGAGGCCATCACAGCCTTGCCTACTATTGGCATGGCTGTGATTGGCCAGTGCAGCATGTGACCCAGCCTCTATATAAGCTTGGGTCACGTAGCGCTGCACGTCACTCTGCTGATACAAGTGTAGGGAGAGGTTGCAGCTGCGACGTTAGGGCGAGATTAGGCAGTGATTAACTCCTCCAAAAGACTTCATTCAGTGATCGATCTACAGCTGTGGATCATTGAACTGCTGCTATTCAATTGCTCAGTGTTTTTAGGGTGCCCAGAGCGTTTTTCAGTCACTTTTTTCTGGGGTGATCGGCGGCAATTTTGTGGCTTGCTTGTGCGCCAGCACGAGCTATCACCAAGTGTATTTAACCATCAATAGTGTGGTTATTTTTTGCTATATCCTACATCAGGGTCAAGCTTTCATCAAGTGCATTTAACCATCAATAGTGTGGTTATTTTTTGGCCATACACTACATCAGGGGCAAGCTGACCTTGTCACCCAAGTGCATTTAACCATCAATAGTGTGGTTATTTTTTGCTATATCCTACATCAGGGTCAAGCTTTTATCAAGTGCATTTAACCATCAATAGTGTGGTTATTTTTTAGCCATATACTACATCAGGGGCAAGCTGACCTTGTCACCCAAGTGCATTTAACCATCAATAGTGTGGTTATTTTTTGCTATATCCTACATCAGGGTCAAGCTTTCATCAAGTGCATTTAACCATCAATAGTGTGGTTATGTTTTGGCCATATACTACATCAGGGGCAAGTTGAGCCTGTCACAAAGTGCATTTAACCATCAATAGTGTGGTTATTTTTTGGCCATATACTACATCAGGAGCAAGTTGAGCCTGTCACCCAGCGCCTAAAAAATAGGCCTCACATTTATATTAATCCAAATCTGTCATTACTGCTTTAGCTGGTCAAGTTATTTTTAGTGACCGTCAAAGCACAGTTTTTGTTCTGGGTTGAAAAACAATTCCCAAATGTGCAATTCTCAAAATTAGTGGTTTCTGCTGTATCAGGCCTACTTTAAATCTATCCCTAAAAGGGTATATTAGATTCAAGGTGCTGATAGGGTAATTCTCAAGAACTTCACACACACGCTACAGTGCAGATCCAAGTCTAATTCTGTGATTAAACGTATACCTGTCACCCAGCGCCTAAATAATAGGCCTCACATTTATATTCATCCAAATCTGTACTGTTTTAGCTGGTCAAGTTAGTTTTACTGTCCGTCAAAGCACAGTTTTTGTTCTGGGTTGAAAAACAATTCCCAAATTTGCAATTCTCAAAATTAGTGGTTTCTGCTGTATCAGGCCTACTTTAAATCTATCCCTAAAAGGGTAGATTAGATTCAAGGTGCTGATAGGGTAATTCTCAAGAACTTCACACACACGCTACAGTGCAGATCCAAGTCTAATTCTGTCCGTAAACGTATACCTGTCACCCAGCGCCTAAATAATAGGCCTCAAATTTATATTCAGCTAAATCTGTCATTACTGGTGTGCGTGTATTAGTGTAATACGGTACCTAAATAGATAGCCAGATAGACTTAGTGTTAGGTGTCTGTAAAAAAAGGCCTGAATTTTAATTCAATACATTGGCCCGAATAATATTTTTCTTATTGTGGTGAACGGGAACAATGAGGAAAACATCTAGTAAGGGACGCGGACATGGTCGTGGTGGTGTTAGTGGACCCTCTGGTGCTGGGAGAGGACGTGGCCGTTCTGCCACAGCCACACGTCCTAGTGTACCAACTACCTCAGGTCCCAGTAGCCGCCAGAATTTACAGCCATATTTGGTGGGGCCCAATGCCGTTCTAAGGATGGTAAGGCCTGAGCAGGTACAGGCATTAGTCAATTGGGTGGCCGACAGTGCATCCAGCACGTTCACATTATCTCCCACCCAGTCTTCTGCAGAAAGCGCACAGATGGCGCATGAAAACCAAGCCCATCAGTCTGTCACATCACCCCTATGCATATCAGGGAAACTGTCTGAGCCTCAAGTTATGCAGCAGTCTCTTATGCTGTTTGAAGACTCTGCTGGCAGGGTTTCCCAAGGGCATCCACCTAGCCCTTCCCCAGGGGTGGAAGAGATAGAATGCACTAACGCACAACCACTCATGTTTCCTGATGATGAGGACATGGGAATACCACCTCAGCACGTCTCTGATGATGACGAAACACAGGTGCCAACTGCTGCGTCTTTCTGCAGTGTGCAGACTGAACAGGAGGTCAGGGATCAAGACTGGGTGGAAGACGATTCAGGGGACGATGAGGTCCTAGACCCCACATGGAATGAAGGTTGTGCCACTGACTTTCACAGTTCGGAGGAAGAGGCAGTGGTGAGACCGAGCCAACAGCGTAGCAAAAGACAAAGAGGGAGCAGTGGGCAAAAGCAGAACACCCGCCGCCAAGAGACTCCGCCTGCTACTGACCGCCGCCATCTGGTACCGAGCACCCCAAAGGCAGCTTCAAGGAGTTCCCTGGCATGGCACTTCTTCAAACAATGTGCTGACGACAAGACCCGAGTGGTTTGCACGCTGTGCCATCAGAGCCTGAAGCGAGGCATTAACGTTCTGAACCTTAGCACAACCTGCATGACCAGGCACCTGCATGCAAAGCATGAACTGCAGTGGAGTAAACACCTTAAAAACAAGGAAGTCACTCAGGCTCCCCCTGCTACCTCTTCTGCTGCTGCAGCCTCGGCCTCTTCCTCCGCCTCTGGAGGAACGTTGGCACCTGCCGTCCAGCAAACATGGGATGTACCACCAACACCACCACCTGCGTCACCAAGCATCTCAACCATGTCACACGGCAGCGTTCAGCTCTCCATCTCACAAACATTTGAGAGAAAGCATAAATTCCCACCTAGCCACCCTCGATCCCTGGCCCTGAATGCCAGCATTTCTAAACTACTGGCCTATGAAATGCTGTCATTTAGGCTGGTGGAGACAGACAGCTTCAAACAGCTAATGTCGCTTGCTGTCCCACAGTATGTTGTTCCCAGCCGGCACTACTTCTCCAGGAGAGCCGTGCCTTCCCTGCACAACCAAGTATCCGATAAAATCAAGTGTGCACTGCGCAACGCCATCTGTGGCAAAGTCCACCTAACCACAGATACGTGGACCAGTAAGCACGGACAGGGACGCTATATCTCCCTAACTGCACACTGGGTAAATGTTGTGGCGGCTGGGCCCCAGGCGGAGAGCTGTTTGGCGCACGTCCTTCCGCCGCCAAGGATCGCAGGGCAACATTCTTTGCCTCCTGTCTCCTCCTCCTCCTACTCAGCTTCCTCCTCCTCTTCTTCCACCTGCTCATCCAGTCAGCCACACACCTTCACCACCAACTTCAGCACAGCCCGGGGTAAACGTCATCAGGCCGTTCTGAAACTCATATGTTTGGGGGACAGGCCCCACACCGCACAGGAGTTGTGGCGGGGTATAGAACAACAGACCGACGAGTGGTTGCTGCCGGTGAGCCTCAAGCCCGGCCTGGTTGTGTGCGATAATGGGCGAAATCTCGTTGCAGCTCTGGGACTAGCCGGTTTAACGCACATCCCTTGCCTGGCGCATGTGCTGAATTTGGTGGTGCAGAAGTTCATTCACAACTACTCCGACATGTCAGAGCTGCTGCATAAAGTGCGGGCCGTCTGTTCGCGCTTCCGGCGTTCACACCCTGCCGCTGCTCGCCTGTCTGCGCTACAGCGTAACTGCGGCCTTCCCGCTCACCGCCTCATATGCGACGTGCCCACCAGGTGGAACTCCACCTTGCACATGCTGGGCAGACTGTGCGAGCAGCAGCAGGCCATAGTGGAGTTTCAGCTGCAGCACGCACGGGTCAGTCGCACTGCGGATCAGCCTCATTTAACCACCAATGACTGGGCCTCCATGCGAGACCTGTGTGCCCTGTTGCGCTGTTTCGAGTACTCCACCAACATGGCCAGTGGCGATGACGCCGTTATCAGCGTTACAATACCACTTCTATGTCTCCTTGAGAAAACACTTAGGGCGATAATGGAAGAGGAGGTGGCCCAGGCCAGTCTCTTCGAAGTGACTCAGAGGGAGGTTTTTTGCAACAGCAGAGGCCAGGTACAAATGTGGCCAGACAGGGCCCACTACTGGAGGACGAGGAGGACGAGGAGGACGAGGATGAGGAGGAGGTAGAGGAGGATGAGGATGAAGCACGTTCACAGCGGGCTGGCACCCAACGCAGCTCGGGCCCATCACTGGTGCGTGGCTGGGGGGAAACGCAGGACGATGACGATACGCCTCCCACAGAGGACAGCTTGTCCTTACCTCTGGGCAGCCTGGCACACATGAGCGACTACATGCTGCAGTGCCTGCGCAACGACAGCAGAGTTGCCCACATTTTAACGTGTGCGGACTACTGGGTTGCCACCCTGCTGGATCCACGGTAAAAAGACAATATGCCCACCTTACTTCATGCACTGGAGCGTGATAGTAAGATGCGCGAGTACAAGCGCACGTTGGTAGACGCGCTACTGAGAGCATTCCCAAATGTCACAGTGGAACAAGTGGAAGCCCAAGGCGAAGGCAGAGGAGGAGCAAGAGGTCGCCAACGCAGCTGTGTCACGGCCAGCTCCTCTGAGGGCAGGGTTAGCATGGCAGAGATGTGGAAAAGTTTTGTCACCACGCCACAGCTAACTGCACCACCACCTGATACGGAACGTGTTAGCAGGAGGCAACATTTCAATAACATGGTGGAACAGTACCTGTGCACACCCCTCCATGTACTGACTGATGGTTCGGCCCCATTCAACTTCTGGGTCTCCAAATTGTCCACGTGGCCAGAGCTAGCCTTTTATGCCTTGGAGGTGCTGGGAGGAACAGCTGGGAGGAACACAGGAGGAACAGCTGGGAGGAAGGAAACAGAAAGTAAAGACCTCATCACAGGGGCGGAGAAACAGAGCAGAGAGAACTCCTCCAAGCTCTAGTAGTGACATCATCACAGGGGTGGAGAAACAGAGCTGTGAGAACGTCTCAAAGCTCTGGTAGTGACACTCTCTCCTCTGCCTGGGTGCCTGGGCCTAAATATCTGACAATGGACTGTTCCAGTGTTGGGTGACGTAAAGCATGATTCTCTGCTAGGAAATGCAGACTGATTCTCTGCTGACATGAAGCCAGATTCTCTGTTACGGGACCTCTCTCCTCTGCCTGGGTGCCGGGACCTAAATATATGACAATGGACTGTTACAGTGGCGGGTGACGTGAAGCCAGATTCTCTGCTATGGCATGAAGAGACTGATTCTCTGCTGACGTGAAGCCAGATTCTCTGCTATGGGACCTCTGTCCAATTGATATTGGTTAATTTTTATTTATTTTATTTTTATTTTAATTCATTTCCCTATCCACATTTGTTTGCAGGGGATTTACCTACATGTTGCTGCCTTTTGCAGCCCTCTAGCTCTTTCCTGGGCTGTTTTACAGCCTTTTTAGTGCCGAAAAGTTCGGGTCCCCATTGACTTTAATGGGGTTCGGGTTCGGGACGAAGTTCGGGTCGGGTTCGGATCCCGAACCCGAACATTTCCGGGAAGTTCGGCCAAACTTCTCGAACATCCAGGTGTTCGCTCAACTCTACTAATAAGCCCTTTTTCCCACTTTTACACGCCAAGAAAAGCTTTATAACATATAACTGCACTGCTGAACGGCCAATAATGCTTTTTTTTGCCACTAATACTTGCCAAAAAGGGCTGCAATTTTCTCACTTCACCACACAACGGCAAATAAGCCCTTTTTTCCCCCGACTAATACACGCCAAAAAAGGCTTTAGAACATATAACGCACAAGGGCTAAGAAGACGTAGAAATATTTCCTTGTAATAAACCCTGTTACTGGCTGTATCAAACAGCACTTGCACCCCACAAGTACACTGAAAAATGGCTGAATCCAAGATGGCTGAGGCTATTTAAAGGGCTGTGACATCACAAGGCTGTCTGGCTGCCGATTGGCTGCATGCATGGCATTGTGGGTGATTGCTCATTCTTTGCTCCAATGCGATTCGTTAAAACGAAGTGTGAGGAAATTCGGATTCGGTGCAATCGAATTTTTCCTGAAATTCAGATCGAATTCCACTTCGTCAACTTTGATTCGCTCATCTTTAATTGTAAGAGAAAGTCAGTTACGGGCTTTAACACAGAAAAGGTGCAAATCCTTCCCTTACACCTTATCTCTGTGTAGCCTTGTGAGATTGAGAAACAGCTCTCATTGTTTGAACACTGTTTGTGTGTGGATTAAATAAAAAATGTTCTGCACTGACGTTCTGCTGTTTGGCCACAAGATGCTGCTGTTTCCTAGGCACAGCTGACTGACTGCATATATATTTCATATTCATGAGAGGTGTGGTTCTTCAGAGCATGAAGAAGGAGCTGCAGCCATCTTAGGAGCGAGCTGAGAGATGAGGAACTGTGTGTGAGCAGAGAAGCTAATGGATCCAGGAGTGAGAGATCCCAGATCTTGTCTGGGGAAAGGAGGATTGTTTTCAGGAAGGCTGACGAGCTAAGGAACAAGCTGCATACCCTGTGGGACCTCATGTTTGCTGGAGAGACTGGTTGTTTGGTTCAGAGACATCAGTGGATAAAGTGCAGACACGGGTCGGTAAGATCGTGCACACATCACACTGCAGTGTTGACGCCTAGAGACTTACACCAGACCTGTAGCAGTGGCATACATAGGGAAGTAAGGGCCCCATAGCAAGGGTCAAACCAGGCCCCCCACACAGGACAGAAGCGTTTCTGCCTAAAGCTTTTTTAATGACCCTTGGGCCATTTTCCCACTTCTTTATTTGCTAAAAGTTGTTCCTTTAGAGGGTAGAGTCCTGACCAAGTTTCCACCTCCAGTTGAAGAGGGGATAATCCCAACTAAGACTGGGCCCCCTCTTGCCTTGGGCCCCATAGCAGGCCCTTGGCCTGTAGTTATATAGTTAGGGTCTCTGCTTTGTGTCAGGTCTAAAGAGTTGCTACTGGTAGTACAAGGACTCCATTACTAAAAGGGACATTGCACATTTGGGAGCTGATAAACATCCCCACAAACTCTATCCAGTTCAGCGTTTTGCTCAGGAGTAATAATCAGGCATGTGCTACTGGACTAGTTATGGGAGGGGGAATAATATAGAGCACGGTAAGATTTTGAACTGTTGTGTTGCACCGCAGGCCAGCCTGTACTAAGCACCCAACCCATTGTTCGTGTTTGTTTCAGGGTAATAATAGGTACGGCAAGGCCGTTTTAGTTGTGCCCGCCAGTAGGTAAATTACCGCAAAAATTCTGCTGGCATCCATCAGAGGGCGCCGTGCTGTGCAACACAGGGGTCTCAGCCATTGGGCTGCGTGTGTGTAAATTTATTTTATGTACTCAGCATTTGTGGTTGTGTTTATTATCACTAGTGTTGATCGAGCACCAAAAAGCTAGTGTGCGCGGGTGCTCGAGTAGAACACTTCGCGATGATCGGGTATTCCACCGAGCATCCGAGCACAAAGGAAGTCAATGGGAGAACCACAGGCACCCCCTGCTCTGAAGAGGGGAGGGGGTCGGGACTCTAGTTCGGCTTAGGAGTCCATGCTCTGACTCCATATATTGAGTCAGTGCTTGGGGACACCCCAGTGTATTTAAATCTAATTTCTGAAAAGTTTCTGATGTAGTAAGTATTCCTATAGACTTATTTTATATTTCTGTACAGGTTAA
Source organism: Bufo bufo (assembly GCF_905171765.1). Classification (NCBI taxonomy): domain Eukaryota; kingdom Metazoa; phylum Chordata; class Amphibia; order Anura; family Bufonidae; genus Bufo; species Bufo bufo. Next base: position 263,011,084 of record NC_053394.1, on the reverse strand, counting down.
CATGTAGCTCTATAGTGTACAAGGTTGGGAGTTTGAATCCTGGCAGAAACATTTCAGAAATAGAGATTACATTTATATATTTTATATTTTTCTTAGTAATTGTAAAAAATGTATGGCACAAAATAAATGTGTAATTACTAAAAAATATACATATATTTAGTGGTAATGTGAACAGTGCTGGAAGGTGTGTTGTCCCATTTCAGGTACCTCAAAAGGGTGAGACAGATAAAATCCAGAGAGTGGCAGTAGTCTCAGCAAATCATAGTTTGCTGAGAAATTTTTGTTTATGTTTTCTGGGCTGGATTTTACTTGGACTGGTGACCAGGCTTGGTAGAGCGAGTTGCCAGTCCACACCTTTCCAGTACAGGTTTTCCTTTCTACCTGAGGTGATCGCAGGTGAGGCCTGCTGTAATCAGGCTGGCATAAAGCACCTCAGAGTAGGTCAGTCTGGGGGGAGAGATATGCTGTGAGATACAGAGACCCAGAGCAGAGGCTCTGTGTGTGGTCTCAGCTTGCCAGGGCACTGTGACAGCCCGAAGTTTGGGGAACGCCGTGACGCTGGGATTCAAGGGTCACAAGGCTGGAGTTGGGAGGACTGTTGGGCCACATTTCCCCATACGGGTACGGGACGGATTTCAGGCGGAGAGGCTGGGGAACTACGGGCTGAGAAAAAGCCACATATGGGTTTTGTGTGTGAACAGGGTTCTATAGCTGAGTCAGGGCCACGTTAACAGGTGTAGTGAGAGCCCAGCCGGGCAGGTATTTGTTTTGTTTGTTTTGATATATGTGGGAACCTCACCACTCCAGTGATTATTAACTGGACTCTTCCGTGTATGAAAAATGTCCCAATAAATGCAATGTTTGGCCCCGAAAGCTGCGGTGGATGACTATTCTTGTGAGAATGACCCCCAAGTACAGCGATCCCTTACAAATTGTGGAGAATGCGGGCAAGTTGTCCGTGGAAGAAGGGCAACAGTCGGTTGCTAGGGGCAACAACAAGACAAAGATCAGGTGCTACTGAGTGCTGCTTTGTTGCCGTGTGATGGTTAAACAGCTGGAAGCCTCTTTCGTCCAGTGGAGCTGTGGCTTGTGCTGTTCTGGACTCTTTTTACTATTTTGCTGTGCGGTGATTTAAAGGGCCAGTTGGCCAAATACAAAAAAAAAACACAAAAAAAAAAACGACCTGTGAAAATGGCTGCGGCTTGGTATCATCCGTGTGAGAAGGACTGTGAGCTAGTGATTGGGGGAATCCCGCTGGGGGTCACTCTAGATGCCCGCCAGCAGGTGTCTTGGGTCAGGCCTGAAGTGCCTGAAGTGCTGGACTTTCTGGAGAGAGGGCCAGAGACGGATGCCACTGTGTCTCTGACCTTTGTGACAGAGTATGGCTCTGTGCAATGGGAGCTGTTAAAAAGTGAGACACTGGAAGTGGAATTTGTGCTGGACTTTCCATTGTTTGGGCAGTTGGGGAGCGGAGCTCCTGATAAAAAGCAAAGATATGCTGTTGCCAAGGGCAACCTTCGGGAAGACAAAGCGATGGAGAGCGGTGCAGTTCTCATGAGTACATATCTTCTCTGCGACTGTGCACAAGATTCTAAAGGGAGCTGCTGGAATGACCATCCAGGAAGAGTCTTAACTGCAGGCCAAGTTGTTTCCTGTAGCAACTGTTGGAGTAAAGAGTCTGCAGGTGATCATGGTACCAGGAATCAAGGGCAGGTCTCCAGAAGCTGGATCTTGGAGGATGATCTCGGTAGAGATGTCCTCGTCTCCCGAGACTGCTGAACCCGTGACAACGAAGGGTAAGACTGTTTCTGTTATTAACTATGTGGCAGACCCAGTAACAGTGAGTCGGCGGCAGTGGATACCTGCTGGGCCGGTAGTTAATAAGTCACACAGAAAAAAAACTGTGTCTGAACAGGCGGATAAGCCTGTTGTGATTGCTCCCTCGCAGAAATCTACAGAGGAGAAGGTTTATGTCTTACCCCAGTTGCCCATGACCAAATCTAGTTTTGGGATGACAAGGATCTGGGATCCCATGCTAGCCCAGGTAAGAGGTAGCACAATATTGAAACCTGAGACTGGTAAAATAATAAAGATGCTGGACAGTCGTGCGGATAAGGACTATCCGCTGATTTTCATTGAGTGTGAGACTCCAATGAGAACAGGGACTTATGAACTTGATGTTACAGCAGATACGCTCATGCATGAGGGAGTGTTGGGGTGTAATTTTCCCTTATGCTGGGAGTTGTGGAGTAATGGAGACACTTCTGCAGAGAACTTTCTGAAGAACTTTGTACCTGTCCCTTTAAGTGAACGTGTAAGGGAAAGGACCATTGAAAACAGTGATGTAGTTGAAGTGAAAAATGAAAATGTGAGGTCATGTGAAGTATATGATGATGACATGCCTTTTCCCTTTCAGGATGTGATCAGGAGAGAAGTGCCCCCTCCTGGTAAAAATATATGTGATACAAAAATGCTGGTTAATGTTGTGAGCCCAGAGGGTGTACCAAACGTACCAGAGGTGTATATGCAGTACCCACGGGGTTTTATGGTTGCTGGGGAAGTGCCCAATGTGGGGATTAGCGCATCGGTGACCCTAGAGGTCAGAACTGATAATGATGACACAAGTAATATAAGTGACGCATGTGCCGTGGCCGATAGCAACTCAGAGAGAGAGGCTGCCATGTTGAGGTCTTGCGAAATTGACGTAGTTACGGGTAGCAACCAGACGATAGTTGTACCTGACGTGACTAGAGTTGAGTGGGGAGACGCCATCCTAGTGTCTGAGACCCATATTCAGGCAGCGGTAGATGACCTCACCAGTCTGATTTCTCTCTCTCCACACAGTCCCTAGATACGATAGAGAAGGGACTAGTTGTCATCATAAAGACATTGAAGAAGGCTGCAGAAGGCTCAAAAGAAGAGACCCCGGAAAAGATGAGTGAACTGAAGGGTCTACTGCCTGGTGTCCCGGAGAAGAGGAAAAAGACTCCAGAAAGACACGGAAGTCTGTAGTAGACATCGACAATGGGCTTGAAGAGTCCCTGGGTGGAAATCCCACAAAGTGTCTAAAGGAGAAGGGTGGTACTCCTTCATCTGATGCGGCAGCAGAACAGAGTAAAGAGCCGCTGGAACAGGAGGCCCAAGAGTGGGGCACTTCCAACAAGCTAGTGCGAAAAACTAAGAAGGAACAGAAGTTTGGCCAGCTCCTGGCATAAGAGAAATACATATCGGTTTGGTATGCCGAAGAACGTGACCGAGCTGAGGCTGATGCTCGGGAGAAAGAGTCCAAGGCCCTCTCCTTGGCTAGAGCCCTTGAAGAAGTGCTTGAGGAGTGAAATGAATTAGAGAGGCTGAACAAGCAACTCAGAGAAGAGATGGAAGATCTCATGAGCTCAAAAGATGACATCTATGAGTTGGAGAAACCTAAGCGTGCTCCTGCACAGCAGGTGGAAGAAATGAGAAACCGGAAGAGGAAGATCTTCTGGAAGGTGCCAAGAAGTTAGAGCCTGGTAAGAGTGGGTCTGGAGATGGTAGTGCCGGGGTGCTGGCCAAGGCAGAGAAGGTGGAAAAGGTATCAGCTGAACCAGTTGATGGGGCTGATGTGGATACAAAAGCCAAGAGGCTCCTGACAGTGAGCAGCCCAGGCCTGAGCATGAAAGTTGTCCCCTCTGCCGTCAATGCCTTCCAAAAAGCCAGGGGTCTGATGGGGAACAATATCTTGGGTGAACCTCTAAATGGATTGCCAGAAGATGACGAGTCTGGTGAAGTGCCCGATGTCCCCAGTGCCTCCAACCTTGATGCAAAAGGGGAGGAGGAGTTAAGAAAGCAAGGATATGATGCCATGTCCCTGAATGGTGAGAAGGCTAATAAAGTGAAGGAGGACGCCACAGAGACAGAGGCCAAGGAAGCTAAGGCTGAGGTCTTGACGTGGGAGAAATCCTGGGGTGTTCCAGAGATCAAGGGTAAAGCCAAAGTGGGGAGAGCCAGTGAAGAGGTAAAAGACCCTGAAACTGAGGCACCATCTGAGAAAACCACTGCTGAAAAAGAAGCGAGCAGGGGCAAGTCAGCTCTGCTGACGGAGCTTCGCAAAGACAAGAAGAAGAGGCCTAAGCATCTGCAAGAGCCAGCGAAGTCAAACAGAGAGTCTGTCGTTTGCATCAAAATGTATTCTGAAGGGAGTTCCAGAAGCCGAGATCGAAATTCTAAGAGTAAAGGAAAAAGAAATGTACGATCTGCTGTAGACATAAAGAGACAAAAAGAGGCGAGTCGTAAGAAGCGTGCTCGGCTGAAGCAGCTGTGTAAGTCAAAGAGAGAGAAAGATAAAAAAATAATAAGAGAGGGTCTGCTTGTCACATGGACACGGGAACCTTGTAGACAATGTCTCTTGGGCAAGATGTCAGTGTGAGTAACAAACCAAGCACTGATGGCATGGGTCTGGCAAAATAAAGGGAAGCCTCTGACGCTGACCACATCTTCCAGGGAGAAGGTTGAGCCGGGCGATGGCAAGATAATGCGGATGCCCTGTCACAAGCATCCGGTTGGTACAAGTGTTCACCCCCACGGGTTTGAACAGAGGGGGGGGGGATATGTGGTAATGTGAACAATGCTGGAAGGTGTGTTGTCCCACTTCAGGTACCTCAGATGGGTGAGACAGATAAAAATCCAGAGGCAGTAGTCTCAGCAAAGCATATTTTGCTTAAACATTTTTGTATACGTTTTCTGGGCTGGATTTTACTTTGTCGGAATATTTATGCTGTCTCCGATTGACAGTCTATATTATTTATGTCAATAAATTAGAATCTGTAATGAAGGAGACTCTAATCTAATATCATAAATACCAAGCTAAAACAAGCTCGTGATCTGCGTTGAATTGAAGACAAAACCCAGTTACAGATGTAATTTATTATTACTATTTGTTTGTGCAAAATAATATATATAATAAAAATTGGTGACAATTGAAATTCAATCAATGGTATGAAAAATAGTAAGAAAGTCAAAAATAATTTAGTGTGTGTGTATGTGTGTATATATATATATATATATATATATATATATATATATATATATATATATATATATAGAAGACAAAAAATCGGACTGCACTCCAAGCATTTCTTCAAAGAAGTTAGTTTTTATTCACCCATAAGGTGGCAAAGCGACGTTTCGGCTCAAGCATGAGCCTTTCTCAAGCATTGGTGAACAGTGAATAGCCAGTATATAAAGGTGTGCCAATACATATAATCAAACCACATAATTGGTACTTTAAAAATAATACATGTATACAATGTACAAATATGTGCAGAAACCGTATAATGGTCATAATTGTTAAAGTGACTAGTGCATTCCATACAGTAAATCTCCAAAATACAATAAATTACATATAAAAACACCATAGGACATATAATTAGTTACATCTGTAACTCATCAATACATCATTCATGCATCAACTGTAATAGTGCACATGTGCAAATAAGGAAGACTAATGAATTGCTACCTGGAGGAGTGATGGCGCCCACATATACAGTAGCGCTACTCAGCGCGTCCTCAGGAGACCAGCGCGCATGTCCCAATCGTTTGACGTCATCTAGGGAGACCGACCGGTGCATAGCAGTGCCGCCTACTGATGACATCAGCAGCGCACCCAATAGCATGTCACCGCCTTCTCCCATCAATGCCTCCACATAGCGGCGCATGCGCAATAGTTCCGGCAAGCTGTTTTCCGCCATATTGGGTAAGGGAATCAGAGCAAATAAATGACCATACAATCCGTCGCTTACCGTCCTATTCGTTCTGCATATACAGTTGTTGTGGTTGAATGCCACCATGCTGCAGGGTGGATGAGTGACCATCTTTTCCAAAATGGTACACTCAAATCCACTCGTCACCCCAATACCAGCGGCACGTCAGTGTCGTCAGTATTGTAGGATCATGTCCTGCTCCAATATACAACTGTGAGGGTACTCCTCATTATAACAGAACGATTAAAGACAAGCGACAGTATGCACTAGAAAAAAGATATAAGTTACTCAATATAAATTACAGCAAGGGAAAATATAAATCGCTCATTCCCAATTTTTTATAAACTCGTCATGGCGGGGACATACGCATGGAATCCAGAGAAAAAAATATATCTCAACACAATTGTTTTTTCGTGGGCTCATCATCCACCAATCAGGTTCATCAGTTTTCTGAGGTGCCGTCTGTGCAGGTGTATCTGGAAAGATAATGCAAAAGTATCAGTGTCATAAATTAGTGAGATTACCCATTACATTTATATTAAAATCAATTTATTACTCAAAGTTATGTGTTTACATTTTCTGTTTTTTCTTTTTCTTTTTTTTTAAAAACCAATGAATCTGTCAACCACAGGAGGTATTGTGGAGCCCATACCAATGCAACACAAGGGCAAAACAACCTCCTCACAGACCTCCACCATATCTATAGTCTATATTTAAACCTTTGGGGTGCAGACAATGGGTAATCTCACTAATTTATGACACTGATACTTTTGCATTATCTTTCCAGATACACCTGCACAGACGGCACCTCAGAAAACTGATGAACCTGATTGGTGGATGATGAGCCCACGAAAAAACAATTGTGTTGAGATATATTTTTTTCTCTGGATTCCATGCGTATGTCCCCGCCATGACGAGTTTATAAAAAATTGGGAATGAGCGATTTATATTTTCCCTTGCTGTAATTTATATTGAGTAACTTATATCTTTTTTCTAGTGCATACTGTCGCTTGTCTTTAATCGTTCTGTTATAATGAGGAGTACCCTCACAGTTGTATATTGGAGCAGGACATGATCCTACAATACTGACGACACTGACGTGCCGCTGGTATTGGGGTGACGAGTGGATTTGAGTGTACCATTTTGGAAAAGATGGTCACTCATCCACCCTGCAGCATGGTGGCATTCAACCACAACAACTGTATATGCAGAACGAATAGGACGGTAAGCGACGGATTGTATGGTCATTTATTTGCTCTGATTCCCTTACCCAATATGGCGGAAAACAGCTTGCCGGAACTATTGCGCATGCGCCGCTATGTGGAGGCATTGATGGGAGAAGGCGGTGACATGCTATTGGGTGCGCCGCTGATGTCATCAGTAGGCGGCACTGCTATGCACCGGTCGGTCTCCCTAGATGACGTCAAACGATTGGGACATGCGCGCTGGTCTCCTGAGGACGCGCTGAGTAGCGCTACTGTATATGTGGGCGCCATCACTCCTCCAGGTAGCAATTCATTAGTCTTCCTTATTTGCACATGTGCACTATTACAGTTGATGCATGAATGACGTATTGATGAGTTACAGATGTAACTAATTATATGTCCTATGGTGTTTTTATATGTAATTTATTGTATTTTGGAGATTTACTGTATGGAATGCACTAGTCACTTTAACAATTATGACCATTATACGGTTTCTGCACATATTTGTACATTGTATACATGTATTATTTTTAACCACTTAAGGACCACAGGTTTATACCCCCCTAAAGACCAGGCCCTTTTTTACAAATCGGCACTACACTACTTTCACCGTTTATTGCTCGGTCATGCAACTTACCACCCAAATGAATTTTACCTCCTTTTCTTCTCACTAATAGAGCTTTCATTTGGTGGTATTTCATTGCTGCTGACATTTTTACTTTTTTTGTTATTAATCGAAATTTAACGATTTTTTTGCAAAAAAATGACATTTTTCACTTTCAGTTGTAAAATTTTGCAAAAAAAACGAGATCCATATAGAAATTTTGCTCTAAATTTATAGTTCTACATGTCTTTGATAAAAAAAAAATGTTTGGGTAAAAAAAAAATGGTTTGGGTAAAAGTTATAGCGTTTACAAACTATGGTACAAAAATGTGAATTTCCGCTTTTTGAAGCAGCTCTGACTTTCTGAGCACCTGTCATGTTTCCTGAGGTTCTACAATGGCCAGACAGTACAAACACCCCACAAATGACCCCATTTCGGAAAGTACACACCCTAAGGTATTCGCTGATGGGCATAGTGAGTTCATAGAACTTTTTATTTTTTGTCACAAGTTAGCGGAAAATGATGATTTTTTTTTTTTTTTTTTTTTTCTTACAAAGTCTCATATTCCACTAACTTGTGACAAAAAATAAAAACTTCTATGAACTCACTATGCCCATCACGAAATACCTTGGGGTCTCTTCTTTCCAAAATGGGGTCACTTGTGGGGTAGTTATACTGCCCTGGCATTCTAGGGGCCCAAATGTGTGGTAAGGAGTTTGAAATCAAATTCTGTAAAAAATGACCTGTGAAATCCGAAAGGTGCTCTTTGGAATATGGGCCCCTTTGCCCACCTAGGCTGCAAAAAAGTGTCACACATCTGGTATCTCTGTATTCAGGAGAAGTTGAGGAATGTGTTTTGGGGTGTCTTTTTACATATACCCATGCTGGGTGGGATAAATATCTTGGTCAAATGCCAACTTTGTATAAAAAAATGGGAAAAGTTGTCTTTTGCCAAGATATTTCTCTCACCCAGCATGGGTATATGTAAAATGACACCCCAAAACACATTCCCCACCTTCTCCTGAGTACGGCAATACCAGATGTGTGACACTTTTTTGCAGCCTAGGTGGGCAAAGGGGCCCATATTCCAAAGAGCACCTTTCGGATTTCACAGGTCATTTGTTACAGAATTTGATTTCAAACTCCTTACCACACATTCGGGCCCCTAGAATGCCAGGGCAGTATAACTACCCCACAAGTGACCCCATTTTGGAAAGAAGACACCCCAAGGTATTCCGTGAGGGGCATGGCAAGTTCCTAGAATTTTTTATTTTTTGTCACAAGTTAGTGGAAAATGATGATTTTTTTTTTTTTTTTTTTTTTCATACAAAGTCTCATATTCCACTAACTTGTGACAAAAAATAAAAACTTCCATGAACTCACTATGCCCATCAGCGAATACCTTGGGGTCTCTTCTTTCCAAAATGGGGTCACTTGTGGGGTAGTTATACTGCCCTGGCATTCTAGGGGCCCGAATGTGTGGTAAGGAGTTTGAAATCAAATTCTGCAAAAAATGACCAGTGAAATCCGAAAGGTGCTCTTTGGAATATGGGCCCCTTTGCCCACCTAGGCTGCAAAAACGTGTCACACATCTGGTATCTCTGTATTCAGGAGAAGTTGAGGAATGTGTTTTGGGGTGTCTTTTTACATATACCCATGCTGGGTGAGATAAATATCTTGGTCAAATGCCAACTTTGTATAAAAAAAATGGGAAAAGTTGTCTTTTGCCAAGATATTTCTCTCACCCAGCATGGGTATATGTAAAATGACACCCCAAAACACATTCCCCACCTTCTCCTGAGTACGGGGATACCAGATGTGTGACACGTTTTTGCAGCCTAGGTGGGCAAAGGGGCCCATATTCCAAAGAGCACCTTTCGGATTTCACAGGTCATTTTTTACAGAATTTGATTTCAAACTCCTTACCACACATTTGGGCCCCTAGAATGCCAGGGCAGTATAACTACCCCACAAGTGACCCCATTTTGGAAAGAAGAGACCCCAAGGTATTCGCTGATGGGCATAGTGAGTTCATGGAAGTTTTTATTTTTTGTCACAAGTTAGTGGAATATGAGACTTTGTATGAAAAAAAAAAAAAAAAAAAAAATCATCATTTTCCACTAACTTGTGACAAAAAATAAAAAATTCTAGGAACTCGCCATGCCCCTCACGGAATACCTTGGGGTGTCTTCTTTCCAAAATGGGGTCACTTGTTGGGTAGTTATACTGCCCTGGCATTTTCCAGGGGCCCTAATGTGTGGTAAGTAGGTAAATGACCTGTGAAATCCTAAAGGTGCTCTTTGGAATGTGGGCCCCTTTGCCCACCTAGGCTGCAAAAAAGTGTCACACATGTGGTATCGCCGTATTCAGGAGAAGTTGGGGAATGTGTTTTGGGGTGTCATTTTACATATACCCATGCTGGGTGAGAGAAATATCTTGGCAAAAGACAACTTTTCCCATTTTTTTATACAAAGTTGGCATTTGACCAAGATATTTCTCTCACCCAGCATGGGTATATGTAAAATGACACCCCAAAACACATTCCCCAACTTCTCCTGAGTACGGCGATACCAGATGTGTGACACTTTTTTGCAGCCTAGATGCGCAAAGGTGCCCAAATTCCTTTTAGGAGGGCATTTTTAGACATTTGGATACCAGACTTCTTCTCACGCTTTGGGGCCCCTAGAATGCCAGGGCAGTATAAATACCCCACATGTGACCCCATTTTGGAAAGAAGACACCCCAAGGTATTCAATGAGGGGCATGGCGAGTTCATAGAAATTTTTTTTTTTTGGCACAAGTTAGCGGAAATTGATATTTTTAATTTTTTTCTCACAAAGTCTCCCGTTCCGCTAACTTGGGACAAAAATTTCAATCTTTCATGGACTCAATATGCCCCTCACGGAATACCTGGGGGTGTCTTCTTTCCGAAATGGGGTCACATGTGGGGTATTTATACTGCCCTGGCATTCTAGGGGCCCTAAAGCGTGAGAAGAAGTCTGGAATATAAATGTCTAAAAAATTTTACGCATTTGGTTTCCGTGAGGGGTATGGTGAGTTCATGTGAGATTTTATTTTTTGACACAAGTTAGTGGAATATGAGACTTTGTAAGAAAAAAATAATAATAATTCCGCTAACTTGGGCCAAAAAAATGTCTGAATGGAGCCTTACAGGGGGGTGATCAATGACAGGGGGGTGATCAATGACAGGGGGGGTGATCAATGACAGGGGGGTGATCAGGGAGTCTATATGGGGTGATCACCACAGTCATTGATCACGCCCCTGTAAGGCTTCATTCAGACGTCCGGATGCGTTTTGCGGATCCGATCCATCTATCAGTGCATCCGTAAAAATCATGCGGACGTCTGAATGGAGCTTTACAGGGGGGTAATCAATGACAGGGGGGTAATCAATGACAGGGGGGGTGATCAGGGAGTCTATATGGGGTGATCACCACAGTCATTGATCACGCCCCTGTAAGGCTTCATTCAGACGTCCGGATGCGTTTTGCGGATCCGATCCATCTATCAGTGCATCCGTAAAAATCATGCGGACATCTGAATGGAGCTTTACAGGGGGGTAATCACCACAGTCATTGATCATGCCCCTGTAAGGCTTCATTCAGACGTCCGGATGCGTTTTGCGGATCCGATCCATCTATCAGTGCATCCGTAAAAATCATGCGGACATCTGAATGGAGCTTTACAGGGGGGTGATCAGGGAGTCTATATGGGGTGATCACCACAGTCATTGATCATGCCCCTGTAAGGCTTCATTCAGACGTCCGGATGCGTTTTGCGGATCGGATCCATCTATCAGTGCATCCGTAAAAATCATGCGGACATCTGAATGGAGCTTTACAGGGGGGTGATCAGGGAGTCTATATGGGGTGATCACCACAGTCATTGATCATGCCCCTGTAAGGCTTCATTCAGACGTCCGGATGCGTTTTGCGGATCGGATCCATCTATCAGTGCATCCGTAAAAATCATGCGGACGTCTGAATGGAGCTTTACAGGGGGGTGATCAATGACAGGGGTGTAATCAATGACAGGGGGGTGATCAGGGAGTCTATATGGGGTGATCACCACAGTCATTGATCACGCCCCTGTAAGGCTTCATTCAGACGTCCGGATGCGTTTTGCGGATCCGATCCATCTATCAGTGGATCCGTAAAAATCATGCGGACGTCTGAATGGAGCTTTACAGGGGGGTAATCAATGACAGGGGGGTAATCAATGACAGGGGGGTAATCAGGGAGTCTATATGGGGTGATCAGGGGCTAATAAGGGGTTAATAAGTGACGGGGGGGGGGGTGTAGTGTAGTGTAGTGGTGCTTGGTGCTACTTTACTGAGCTACCTGTGTCCTCTGGTGGTCGATCCAAACAAAGGGGACCACCAGAGGACCAGGTAGCAGGTATATTAGACGCTGTTATCAAAACAGCGTCTAATATACCTGTTAGGGGTTAAAAAAAACACATCTCCAGCCTGCCAGCGAACGATCGCCGCTGGCAGGCTGGAGATCAACTCTCTTACCTTCCGTTCCTGTGAGCGCGCGCGCCTGTGTGCGCGCGTTCACAGGAAGTCTCGGCTCACGCGAGATGACGCCTATTGGCGTTAGTGTGACCTGGGAGCGCCGCAGAAATGACGCCTTTCGGCGTTAGCGTGGCGGGAAGTGGTTAAAGTACCAATTATGTGGTTTGATTATATGTATTGGCACACCTTTATATACTGGCTATTCACTGTTCACCAATGCTTGAGAAAGGCTCATGCTTGAGCCGAAACGTCGCTTTGCCACCTTATGGGTGAATAAAAACTAACTTCTTTGAAGAAATGCTTGGAGTGCAGTCCGATTTTTTGTCTTCTAAAGTGGGTAAGCACCTTTTTACCGTACTTGGACATTGCACCCGTCTATTTTTCCATACTATCCAGGGTGGTGCTGCCTGTGGTTTTTTCTGCTCTATTCTCTGTGATATTGGCTTAGCACACCCACCCAGTTTTATTTTTTGAGTTTTTGTACCATTTTTTGTTGGTTTTGCACACCAACATGTCGCAATTGGATGCACCCGGTGGTTGTGTCTTCACGCAGGAGGATGCGGAGCGTATTATCGGTGGCATAGAGGGAGATACTGCCTTCCTCACGACTCCATCCTTGAAAGAATATAAAAGAAAATATGAAAATTTATCCAGACGGTCATTGTCTCTAAAATTGCATATGACCACTCTTGGGCATTACTACAAGGAGCAGCGGATCCCCAGAGGGATGCGATCCCATTTGCGCCCCAATTTGTTTTCCCATAGTGACTTTTTTTGCAAACGGTTTGAGGCCTTATCAAATAAATATTCCATGGACTTCATTTTGTTAAATATTGAGTTCTTGCAACAGGAAGTAGCCACATTGACCATTGACATGGTACAGATTGAGCAGCATCTTCGTACATGTATGACGGAGGATCAGTACTCAGAGTTCAGCGAGATGTTAAAGGGGCAGTTACAGCAGCTGCAGTCTGAACTGGAGGATGGTAAGAGGATAAAATGGGCCCGAGACATCGAGGACTATAAAAAAGGTGACATTTACAGCTGGCAACCTGGCAGTTCTCCATACAACATAAGGGATAATAAAAAAACAAGAAAAAACACGCAGATGCACAAGGGAGAACCGGAAGTTTTTTTAGGGAACAAAACAGAGTCCAATGCAGCAAGAGGAAGCGAACCAGGAGAGGCGGTCGCCGATACAGACGAAACCACCAGAACACGCAACATGAAAACCCGGACTCAAATACAAAAAGAGAAGAAATAGCTGTCATTAATCTTTCCTCCAAAGCATTGACCCCAGCACAGTTAACCGTTCTATCTAAAGGACTATCATTTTGCCCTAATGCTCAGGTAAATTGGCTGGATGTTGAATCTGATCTGAGTAATTTTTTCCGCTCTATTAGGTTGAAGACGTGGTTCCAGGGAAAGAGTGGGGAGCAGGTAACAAGAAGTAGCGAGTTTACATGCAAAATGTTTAATCTGTCTAACAAGAGCTATTTTAACCCAGTGGTAAATGAGCCAGCCATTGATGCATACATCTCGGCGGTCAAGAATGAGATTGGTGCCCTGAGGTCTCTCCCTTGTTCGGAGGGCTTCAGGTATCCCAACCTCACTGCGGCCGAGGTGTATGCATTAGTTGAACTAAAGAAGGATAATGACCTAACGATAAAGCCCGCCGATAAAGGCGGTGCTGTTGTTGTTATGGATACCATAAAATACATCAAAGAGATCACAAGACAACTAGATGACGTGAAAGTATATAACCGGTTATCAAATGACCCCAAATTCAATATCATACGTATCATTGAACAATGTGTGACTAGGGCTGTACAAGCAGGTATTATAGATGAGGGGCTTAAGGAATATCTGATTGTTTCTCACCCCATTACCCCAGTAATTTATGTGTTGCCAAAGGTGCAAAAGACAATGGTGGACCCACCAGGGCGCCCCATTGTCTCCGGCACCGACTCAGTGTTTTGTCACATTTCCATTTTTTTGGACAAAGTGTTACGGGATTTTTCTACAGGGGGATTATCTTACATCAAAGATACGTCAGATTTCTTGACAAAATTAAGTAAGGTCAATTTTGAGGATGTGGGTAAGATCACATTGGTTTCGTTCGATGTCATATCCTATATACCTCTATTGATCATAAAAAGGGTATAGCTGCTGTACAAGGTATGTTGGACATGTCATCAATGACACCTGAGGCTAGCGCCTTTGTTATCTCGCTTCTTACCATTGTATTGGAATACAACTATTTCCTTTTCCAAGATACATACTATGTCCAGAAACGCGGCGTGGCGATGGGGTCCAATGTGGCCCCAACGTACGCCAATATTTTTATGCGCAGGTTCGAGGAGGATGTCGTCTATGTGTCCCGCCATGCCCAATATATTTTGGGATGGTGGCGATACATAGACGACATCTTCCTCATCTGGACAGGAACTGAACAACGGTTGTTGGAGTTTCACGGTTACCTTAATGGTGCGGACAGTGAGCTACAGTTCACGGTGACTTACTCGGATACCTCAGTTCAGTTCCTTGATACTAATGTCATGGTTACGAATGGAATGCTATCTACATCATTATACACTAAACCCACTGACAGGAATGTGATGCTGAGGTTTGAGAGCTGCCATCCACGCAGCATGGTAAAGCATCTGCCATATTCACAATTTCTAAGAGCTAGGCGAATTGTAGCTGACAATGAAGCCCTAGAAAAAACGGTTGACAACATGGTTGTTAAGTTTAAACAACGGGGATATCCGAAGAAACTGCTCATGGAGCAGAGACAAAAAGCGCTGGCTGTGGACAGGGATTCCCTATTGCAGGGTAAGGATAATAGGAAGACGCAAAAAAGAATTACGTTTGTATCCACCTATTCAGAACACAGCGGCGCTATCAATAAGATCCTGAAAAGACACTGGCCAATACTTGGTAGCTGCTTAAAAACGGTACCAGAATTCAGAACATCTCCCCTATGTGCCTACCGTAGGTGTAAAAATATAAGAGATCAACTGGTGAGAGCGGATGTGGGGCCTGGGTCCATTGTCAGGCAGACAACGTTGGCACCATCTGGCACGGGTTGTTTCCCGTGCCTGCATTGTGTCAACTGTAGCCTGATTTGTAGATCTAGGACATTCACACATCCTGACACGGGACAAATTTACCCCATTAAGTTTCACCTTACGTGTGATTCCTCATTTGTGGTCTATGTCTTATCCTGTCCATGCCACCTTCTGTATGTAGGCGAAACTTCCACAGATTTTAAGACTAGGCTGAATAATCACCGTTATACAATCAGAAAGGGACGCAAAGATTTGCCAGTGCCCAGACACTTTGGGTTACTGGGACATAAAGAAAAAGATCTCAGATGTTGGATCCTGGATCAGGTTCCAATGCCACGGAGGGGTGGAGATCGAGTATCTTTACTCAAAAAAAGAGAAATGCATTGGATCCAGACACTACAAAGTCTGCACCCCAAAGGTTTAAATATAGACTATAGATATGGTGGAGGTCTGTGAGGAGGTTGTTTTGCCCCTGTGTTGCATTGGTATGGGCTCCACAATACCTCCTGTGGTTGACAGATTCATTGGTTTTTAAAAAAAAAAGAAAAAGAAAAAACAGAAAATGTAAACACATAACTTTGAGTAATAAATTGATTTTAATATAAATGTAATGGGTAATCTCACTAATTTATGACACTGATACTTTTGCATTATCTTTCCAGATACACCTGCACAGACGGCACCTCAGAAAACTGATGAACCTGATTGGTGGATGATGAGCCCACGAAAAAACAATTGTGTTGAGATATATTTTTTTCTCTGGATTCCATGCGTATGTCCCCGCCATGACGAGTTTATAAAAAATTGGGAATGAGCGATTTTATATTTTCCCTTGCTGTAATTTATATTGAGTAACTTATATCTTTTTTCTAGTGCATACTGTCGCTTGTCTTTAATCGTTCTGTTATAATGAGGAGTACCCTCACAGTTGTATATTGGAGCAGGACATGATCCTACAATACTGACGACACTGACGTGCCGCTGGTATTGGGGTGACGAGTGGATTTGAGTGTACCATTTTGGAAAAGATGGTCACTCATCCACCCTGCAGCATGGTGGCATTCAACCACAACAACTGTATATGCAGAACGAATAGGACGGTAAGCGACGGATTGTATGGTCATTTATTTGCTCTGATTCCCTTACCCAATATGGCGGAAAACAGCTTGCCGGAACTATTGCGCATGCGCCGCTATGTGGAGGCATTGATGGGAGAAGGCGGTGACATGCTATTGGGTGCGCCGCTGATGTCATCAGTAGGCGGCACTGCTATGCACCGGTCGGTCTCCCTAGATGACGTCAAACGATTGGGACATGCGCGCTGGTCTCCTGAGGACGCGCTGAGTAGCGCTACTGTATATGTGGGCGCCATCACTCCTCCAGGTAGCAATTCATTAGTCTTCCTTATTTGCACATGTGCACTATTACAGTTGATGCATGAATGATGTATTGATGAGTTACAGATGTAACTAATTATATGTCCTATGGTGTTTTTATATGTAATTTATTGTATTTTGGAGATTTACTGTATGGAATGCACTAGTCACTTTAACAATTATGACCATTATACGGTTTCTGCACATATTTGTACATTGTATACATGTATTATTTTTAAAGTACCAATTATGTGGTTTGATTATATGTATTGGCACACCTTTATATACTGGCTATTCACTGTTCACCAATGCTTGAGAAAGGCTCATGCTTGAGCCGAAACGTCGCTTTGCCACCTTATGGGTGAATAAAAACTAACTTCTTTGAAGAAATGCTTGGAGTGCAGTCCGATTTTTTGTCTTCTAAAGTGGGTAAGCACCTTTTTACCGTACTTGGACATTGCACCCGTCTATTTTTCCATACTATCCAGGGTGGTGCTGCCAGTGGTTTTTTCTGCTATATATATATATATATATATATATATATATATTGTGGGGGGTTAGCTCTTCTCCGGGGGTGATTCACACAAATATCGTCGCAAGACACCAAGTTTCTGGTCCAAACATCACTTTATTTGGCTCCTCAGCAATCCAAACATAAATGGTACAAAATAAACACCTGCCCGGCTGGGCTCTAACTAAACAAATAATATCCTGACTCACCTAAAGTCACAGTTCACACCCTGTGAACACATGCGGCTTTGTCAGCCAATGTCCCACAGCCTCCTGGCTGTACAGAGCACAGTGCGCCCACTGCCTCCAGTCCAGTATTTCTTGTGGGGGATTGGGGCTCAGTAGTCTGCCTGACTATGGCCCTGCGACCCTCCCAGGCGTCGCTGCGTCCCCCAACTCCAGGCTATCTCCCAGCCTTGTGGTCCCTCAGCCTTGCCCAGCTGAGACCACACAGACAGAGCCTCCAGGCCTCTGTCCACAGGTAACACACTACCCCCTTTCTGACACTCTGGGAGGTGCCTTATGCCAGGCTGATTACCTCCAGCTTGTCTCACCTGAGGTGGAACAGGGGTGTGGACCACACTATCCACCCCTTCCATGCCTCTAACCTGAGTGAGACCTGTCACTGTCTCACATATCCCCCCCCCCTTTGTTCAAGCCCGTGAGGGTGAACACCTGCATAACCACGGGAGGCTGGTGAGAGGGTATCGACCTGGCCTGGACGTGGGGAACAGCCACCCACCCTGCTCTTTGGCTGCTCCCAATAAGAACCGGCCCAGATTGGCTTTACAGCCACACTAAGTAACCCAGTGTCAGCGAGCACTAGCTGCCGCTGACACAGAAAATTACCGGTTCTTATTTCACCGAGGCCAGGAACCTCGGTGACACGTACCTTCCCTTTGTTCTGCCAGACCCACGCCAGCAGAGCTTGGTTTATCACCAAAACCAACATCTTGCCTAACCGAAACTGCCTAAAGGCCTCATGTGCCCATCTCATGGCCAGATATTCTTTTCCTACTCTTTCCCGAGTGATAATGATGCGCTGTCGTATATTTTGATCTCTCTCTCTTTTTAGATCCTCTGGCTCCTGTACATGCACCTCACGTCCTTTCTTGGACTGCTGCAGCTCTTGCCTGAACTGTTCCGAGTCATGGTCATATGCAGACACTTTCTCCTTTGCTTTGCAGGGCTCCTTCTGCAGAGCATGCTTGCCCCTACTCGCTTCTTTTACGTGCATCTGGGTCACTTCTTCCTTCTTTCCAACAGTAGTTACGCTAGCTACTATGACAGTTTTAGAGACCTCTGCTTTTTCCACTTCGGCCGCGGCTCCCTTTGGCTTAACTTTGGTCTCTGTAGAACCTGGGGACTTCATGTCAACCAACATATCGGCCTTAACTTTTTCAGTCTTTGTCTTCTTGAAGTCTCCAGCCTCTTTGACCGCCTTCTCATCCTTCTCGGACATGGCACCAAACACTTGCCCTGTTAACCCCTCCCCCTCATCGAGGCAGGAGGCACCAGGGTCTTCAGCAGACTCCTCGTCTTCTGTCATTTTCTCCAGAGGCTCACCCAGGACCCTGTTCTCATTTTGTGGAGGATTCAGGAGATACAGCCCATTGTAATAGCCCGGATCCGTAAACTGATCGTTCACCTCCTCGTACTTCTTCCCCAGCAGGCTGCTGGCTATTTGGAAGGCCTTGTATGCAGAGGGGACGTCTTCCAGGCCTAGGCTACACGCTACCACGGGTCTGTGGTCTTCAGCATCCACATCAGCCCCATCATCTGGTTTAGCAGAAGCATCTTCCATCTTCTCTGCCACAGCCAGCACCACAGTGCCACCCTCTCCAGTCCCATTTTTAACAGGCTCTGGCTTCTTGACATCTTCCAGAGAACTCTCCTCTTCAGGTTTCTTACCTTCCACCTGCTGTTTGAGAGCACACTTAGATTTCTCCAACTCATCTTTTAAGCTCATGAGATTTTCATTCTCTGCTCTGAGTTGCTTGTTCAGCCTCTCCAATTCAGCATGCTCCTCAAGCGCTTTTTCCAGGGCTTTAGCCAAGGAGAGGGCCTTAGTCTCCTTTTCCCAAGCATCAGTCTCTGTTTGGTCACGTTTTTCACCATATCGAGCCGAGATGTATTTCTCTTCAGCTAGGAGCCAGTCACACTTCTCCTGTTTCTTCGCTGGATTAGATATAACTTGCTTCTGGTGGTCCAGGTCCACCATCAGATCATCCAATCCTCGCTGAAGTTTGTTCTTGGTTTTCTCCCCCTTTTTGTATGTCACACCCTGTTTCTCCAGGCGCTGAACCACCAACTCCATGTTTTTCAGCAGTTTCTTTTCAGCTTTTTGCACAAGCTTGTGGGAAGTGCCCCGCTTTTGGGCCTCCGGTTCCAGCTGCTCCTTGCTCGGCTCTGCTGCAGCAGATGTAGGAGTATCACCATTCTCTTTCTTTGCCCTTTCTGAAATTTTCTTCAGTTGCTCTGTGAAGACAGCTAGTCCAGTCTCTAACGTTTCTAGGGAGCGTGAGGAGAGAGAGAGATCATTCTCCTGTTTGCCGTTGTACTGTCGTGTCAGGTCATCTACAACTGTCTGGATATGGGCTTCAGACCCTAGGATGACGTCACCCGACTTAATTCTCATCTCGTCATATATAACTGTCTGGTCGCTACTAGTAACCACCTTTGTTTAACAGGACCTTGACATGGTAGCTTCACTCTCTGGGTTGCTATCGGTCACAGCACATACGTCACCTATACCGCTCGTGTCATTATTAATTCTGACCTCTAGGGGCACCGATGAGCTAATCCCCACCTGGGACACTTCCTTAGTAACCAACCAACATTGTGGGGACTGCATTTCCACCTCTGGTACATGCGGTACACCCTCTAGCCCTATCATATTTTCCTGCACCTTCAAACACTGAGCTGGAGCTGGGCTTTGCTCCACACTACTTATATGCATGTCTTCAAACCTTTCGATTACGTCATATCGCGCTTCATGAAACATAGCAGATGCAGAAAATAAAGCTTCATCATCATTTACATTTTTACCACCAGGGGGCGCTTCTCCCCTGACCACAACCTGCAACGGAAAAGTTATATCACTGTCACCACATATTTCATATGACATCATATTTTCCTTATGCATTTCCGCACTTTTGTCACCATCACTTTGCACTTGACCAGCACCATTGTTTCCAATGGTCAATATTCTTTCCCCATGCAGGTCAAAGTGCAACTCCCTTAGATCCTCACTTAAAGGGACAGGTACAGGTTCTGCAGGAGTTTCGTCACTATCTGCAGAAGTGTCTCCATTACTCCACAGCAACAACCCAATATCACGGCCCAACACTCCCTCATGCATGAGCGTATCTGTAACATCAAATTCATCAGTCTCTGTTCTCATTGGAGTCTCACACTCAGTGAAAATCAGCGGATAGTCCTTTATCGCACGACTGTCCAGCACCTTTAATATTTTACCAGTCTCAGGTTTCAATATTGTGCTATCTCTTACCTGGGCTAGCATGGGATCCCGGATCCTTGTCATCCCAAAACTAGCTTTGGTCATGGGCAACTGAGGTAACACAGAAACCTTCTCCCCTGTAGATTTCTGCGAGGGAGCAATCACAGCAGGCTTATCCGCCTGTCCAGACACAGACTTATTACCTACCGGCCCAGCAGGTATCCCCTGCCGCCGGCTCACTGTCACTGGGTCTGCCACATAGTTAGTAACAGGAACAGTCTTACCCTTTGTAATCAACCATTCTGGTAAAGCAGTGCCATTCTCTCCCGCAGACTCATCAAGGTTGTGGTTGCTCCTAGCAACAGCTTTACTGCACCTCCGCACTTCCTCTCTAGGACTCCGGACACAGTCGCAGGGAAGATATGCACTCCTGAGAACCGCGCCGCTCTCCACCTCTTTGTCTTCCCGACGGTTGCCCTTGGCAACGGCATATCTTTGCCTTTTATCAGGAACTCCGCTCCACAACTGCCCAAACAATGGAAAGTCCTTGCCCAGTACAAATTCCACTTCCAGTGTCTCACATTTTAACAGCTCCCATTGCACAGAGCCATAGTCCGTCACAAAGGTCAGTGACACCGTAGTTTTGGTCTCTGGCCCCCTTGTTACAAAGTCCAGAATTCCAGGCAGGACCCGAGACACTTGCTGGCGGGAGTCTAGAATGACCCCCAGCGGGATTCCGCCGATCACTAACTCGCAGGATTTCTCCCACGGGCTATACCATTTTGCAGCCATTTCCACTGCTCAGTCTCTTGTACTGGGCTTCTGGCCCTTTAAATCCTGCACGGTTTGCACCACAGAAAAAAAAAGTCCAGTTTAACACCAGCAGTCTCTGCTCTGCAAACTAGCAGGCTTCCAGCATTTTTACTTATCAGCAGGGACACCTGCCCGCATCCTCCACCAATTGTGGGGGGTTAGCTCTTCTCCGGGGGTGATTCACACAAATATCGTCGCCAGACACCAAGTTTCTGGTCCAAACATCACTTTATTTGGCTCCTCAGCAATCCAAACATAAATGGTACAAAATAAACACCTGCCCGGCTGGGCTCTAACTAAACATATAATATCCTGACTCACCTAAAGTCACAGTTCACACCCTGTGAACACATGCGGCTTTGTCAGCCAATGTCCCACAGCCTCCTGGCTGTACAGAGCACAGTGCGCCCACTGCCTCCAGTCCAGTATTTCTTGTGGGGGATTGGGGCTCAGTAGTCTGCCTGACTATGGCCCTGCGACCCTCCCAGGCGTCGCTGCGTCCCCCAACTCCAGGCTATCTCCCAGCCTTGTGGTCCCTCAGCCTTGCCCAGCTGAGACCACACAGACAGAGCCTCCAGGCCTCTGTCCACAGGTAACACACTACCCCCTTTCTGACACTCTGGGAGGTGCCTTATGCCAGGCTGATTACCTCCAGCTTGTCTCACCTGAGGTGGAACAGGGGTGTGGACCACACTATCCACCCCTTCCATGCCTCTAACCTGAGTGAGACCTGTCACTGTCTCACAATATATATATATATATATATATATATATATACACACACACACAATTATGCCTTAATATAATGATACCCCTCAATTATATTTTAAATCAATTTGATACTTGACTTCTCTCAGCCGACAAATGTCTGATTAAACCCAAATCTGGTTTATCTTTTATCTATACAGATATATAATCAACCATACCGGTCTAGAACTGGGAATTCCTTGGAGATAATACTGTGTTTTTACCAGTATATTTTCAATCTCCCTGTATTGGATTAATTTTCAGGATGATGCTGCAGGTACACCCCAAACTTATTCCAAAACAGATACTATACACAAAGTATGGTTAATTGAATATATATAGATATATATTATATTAATTAATTATCCTATAAAAGATAGGTAAGGTTATATTATACCAAAATGTCAGCTAGCAGAAATCAGTTTCAATGGTTCTAAGATGGCTGCCTCCAATGACTGAAAAGGTGGTCAGGGCTGGATCTGATGGATTAAGATGTTTCTTCAAGATGATCTGATGATGGTTTGCTTCCTGATATGAAGATGAAGCTCCTCTGATGATGGGTCTTCTCCCTTTTGATGGTCCTCTCTGTCAGCACATACCATCTTTTTATCCTATCTTAGAAAGGGCTTGGTCAAGTTTTATCATTAACTAGTGACCTCATTTTATAACTAATAGGACCTCCCCTAGTGATAATACACCCTAAACTTTAATGTTACCCTAACACTAGATGGCACTAGTACTCCATACAAAAGTCGAGGCACTTATCTCTCTCTTCTGTATATTCTCTTATTTATTTACTTGAGGTAAACTTTAACTAATGTTTTAGACAAAACCTTGAGGACATCTTAAATAGACAATGACTTTTGTATTTAGTCAAACATCTAGTTTATCCCTTAATCTTCTGACCAGACCTAATTAAATCAAGATATACATTACCATACATGTTCTGGGGAAAAGACAGGGTTTGTTTATGATCACCTGTGTCCACATTTCTCCATTCAAGAAATCCTTAAGGAAAGAGATCATTAACTTGTGCTAGGTCCATTCATGTATTTTGGAATGACATAGGAATAGTTACTATAATTCTAACTTTAAAACTGAAAATATCTATAAGGACCACACTCTTATATGTAAAGCACGCATATTTAAATTGATGATATAAAAATAAAAATCCACTCATACATTGATTAATATAAAAACCCCAAAGAAAATTAGAGTCTCTTTCTATTCACTGAGAATCATCAAAACTCGGCACATTTCTACTACATTGTCTTATCTAGGTAAATACTTTTAATTGGACCCTGGGAAACCACCTTCTCACAAAAACAGACTTGGGTAAACACTTTTATGTCTCAAAAACAAAAGCCTTCACCTAAATCTAATCTTTGGTTATTGATTCTAAGTCCAAAAGGTTTGAACTTAGAATACCCTCTTGAAAAATATCACTTCAGACCAACATGGCTTCTCTTTTCAAGGTTCCTATTCAGATACCTATGTTTGGCCTTATTTGATGGACTCTCTTTAATATCAAAAGTTCTGACAACTTGGACTGGTGGCTAGGCTTGTTGCCAGTCCACAGGGAGTTGCCAGTCCACAGCCTTCCAGTACAGGTTTTCCTTTCTACCTGAGGTGATCGCAGGTGAGGCCTGCTGTAATCAGGCTGGCATAAAGCGCCTCAGAGTAGGTCAGTCTGGGGGGAGAGATACGCTGGGAGATGCAGAGGCTCTGTGCGTGGTCTCAGCTTGCCAGGCTGAAAGACCCCGGGGCACTGTGACAGCCTGAAGTTTGGGCAACGCCGGGATTCAAGGGTCACAAGGCCGGAGTCGGGAGGACTATTGGGCCACACTTCCCCATACAGGTACGGGACGGATTATAGCCGGAGAGGCTGGGGAACTACGGGCTGAGAAAAATCTGCATATGGGTTCCGTGTGTGAACAGGGTTCTGTAGTTGAGTCAGGGCCACGTTAACAGGTGTAGTGAGAGCGCAGCCGGGCAGGTATTTGTTTTTTTTTATGTATGTGGGAACCTCACCACTCCAGTGATTATTGTTCCGTGTATGCAAAATGTCCCAATAGTGCAATGTTTGGCCCCGAAAGCTGCGGTGGACGACGATTCTTGTCAGAATGACCCCCCCCCCCCCCAAGTACAGCGATCCCTTACTAAAAATATATATATATATATATATACAGTACAGAGCAAAAGTTTGGACACACCTTCTCATTCAAAGAGTTTTCTTTATTTTCATGACTATGAAGGCATCAAAACTATGAATTAACACATGAATTATATACATAACAAACAAGTGTGAAACAACTGAAAATATGTCATATTCTAGGTTCTTCAAAGTAGCCACCTTTTGCCTTGATTACTGCTTTGCACACTCTTGGCATTCTCTTGATGAGCTTCAAGAGGTAGTCCCCTGAAATGGTCTTCCAACAGTCTTGGAAGGAGTTCCCAGAGATGCTTAGCACTTGTTAGCCCTTTTGCCTTCACTCTGCGGTCCAGCTCACCCCAAACCATCTCGATTGGGTTCAGGTCCGGTGACTGTGGAGGCCAGGTCATCTGGCGCAGCACCCCATCACTCTGCTTCATGGTCAAATAGCCCTTACTTTCAAAGTTTTCCCAATTTTTCGGCTGACTGACTGACCTTCATTTCTTAAAGTAATGATGGCCACTCGTTTTTCTTTACTTAGCTGCTTTTTTCTTGCCATAATACAAATTCTAACAGTCTATTCAGTAGGACTATCAACTGTGTATCCACCTGACTTCTCCTCAACGCAACTGATGGTCCCAACCCCATTTATAAGGCAAGAAATCCCACTTATTAAACCTGACAGGGCACACCTGTGAAGTGAAAACCATTTCAGGGGACTACCTCTTGAAGCTCATCAAGAGAATGCCAAGAGTGTGCAAAGCAGTAATCAAAGAAAAAGGTGGCTACTTTGAAGAACCTAGAATATGACATATTTTCAGTTGTTTCACACTTGTTTGTTATGTATATAATTCCACATGTATTAATTCATAGTTTTGATGCCTTCAGTGTGAATCTACAATTTTCATAGTCATGAAAATAAAGAAAACTCTTTGAATGAGAAGGTGTGTCCAAACTTTTGGTCTGTACTGTATATAATCATACTTCTGATATATATGAATGCATAATATGTGGGAAACTACTACTGATGTTTTTAGCCATAATATATTTGCATATATTATAATATATTTTATATTCTAATTATATAATATATGTAAATATATTATGGCTAAAAACGTATATATGTTTCTAGCTGGATTCGAACGCCCAATCTTATACATTAGAGGCAAGGGCGTTAACCACTAGACTTTACAGCTACATGTTGACCTGCACAGAAATATAAAATAAGTCTTCTGCTGAATAGGAATACTACATTAGACACTTCTATGAGGTTGACATAGTTTAACATTCAGCTTTATAGCTGAGTGGATAAGGTCCTTGCCTCTAATATACAAGAGGTTGGGAGTTAAAATCCTGGCAGTAACTTTTCAGAAATAGATACCTAATTACATTTAAATACACTGAATCGAGCATCACGCTCAAGCACACGCGGTGTTCGGCCGAGCATGGCGATGCTCGAGCCGAACTGGTGTTCAGCCGAGCATGCTCTATCAACACTAATTATCACGTGTTAGTAAAATTCTGTTTTGGCAAGAGCTGGTGTTGGAGTTGCTTTCCTTGTTCGTGACTTTGCTGTATCCTGGGGAGCCCACCCCGGTACACGGCTTACCGTGCAATTTATACATTTTAAATCTCTGCTTTTTCTGATTTTATTGATCAGTGTCTGACATCTATCTCTGTATACACACTTATTCTGGGAATGTTATCAATCAAACACCTCCCCCATTTACAACTGAAATCAGAAAGAGGTGAGATTTAAATGTTTACATTTACGTACACACTCATGAATATTTTACCATAAAACTATACATCACTCTGCTCAGCTCCTCACGCTCTATAATATGCTGCCTGCAGATTGCACTGAATTTTGTGGTGATAGGTCCTTTTTAAAGTCAAGTGAAACATGAGCGGTCCATGCAGACCACAGACAACACTCATCTGTGATTCACTGACATATGATAGAGGGCTGCATGTAAGACCCTGCAGTGTACTGTACCACAATGTAAAATACAATATTCCATGTCTATACCTTAAAATGTCAGGGTTTTAATATGCTTAAAATCTAACTTAAAATATCTGAAATACTGGAAAAATACTAATTCAAAAGGATTGAAGCTTGTTTTAGTAGATTGATAGACCAAAGAAATGGTATTAGCAACAGTGATGACTTCTGAGTAGCTTGCTCTCTGGGAGCTGGCAGAATACTGTTATTTTCTGCTGCTTCTCGGGGCCTTGTTGACAGACTGATGAATAGAGTGGCAATTAGAGAAAGGAACATATTTTCTATCACTCTTTGCATTCTCTTCCCCAGATCAGCCAAAGATCACTGCAACTGTAGTGTTTGACAGAAGATATGGACAGCACACTATTAAGCCC
Source organism: Bufo bufo (assembly GCF_905171765.1). Classification (NCBI taxonomy): domain Eukaryota; kingdom Metazoa; phylum Chordata; class Amphibia; order Anura; family Bufonidae; genus Bufo; species Bufo bufo. Next base: position 262,984,494 of record NC_053394.1, on the reverse strand, counting down.
ATGGAACTCTGAGTCTAGGGGATATTTAATGCTTTTATATGTATTTACTGTTATGTCATTGTAGAAATTGTTATTTTATTCAGTTTATTCAGGATTATCTTCATATGTCTGCATTATTCTTTATTTTAGATTTGATAGTTGACAGTAGCATTTTTTGCTTTATATTTTTATATTCCTAGTGAGCTGTCTTGGTGAAAGCAGGGATCAGACATTATGAACTAAGAATAATTACATGGTCAAACAGAGTTGTAACTCTGTCTCGCTCTCACATATGTATCTTCTACCGGTCTCTAATTGGCATATTGAACTTAATTTATTATTTATCTACCTCTCTAGAATACTCAGACTGTGGGTTCGTCTTTGGTGGCTCTACAAGTATGTTTTATCTATTGTGCTATAACTACCATATTCAAAGGATTTTCTGGGAGTACACTATTGATGAACTATCCTCAGGAGAGGTCATGATTATCTGATTGCTGGCGGTCTGACTCCCAGCACCCCACTGATCAGCTGCTTGAAGAGGCTGCTGCACTCGGGGGAGTGCTGCAGCCTCCTTACATCATACCAAGCACAGCATTGTTTATTGCATAGTGGCTGTTCTTGGTATTACAGCCCTGGGCTATTCACTTAAATGGGACTGAGCTGCACATAGACCAGGGATCAGCAACCTCTGGCACTCCAGGTGTAGTGAAACTACGACTTCCAGCAGGCATACTTGCTTGAGTCCTCTCAGAACTCCCATAGAATTGAATGAGGCATACTGGGAGGTGTAGTTTCAACACAACTGGAGTGCCAGAGGTTGCTGACCACCACTGACATGACTTTTTTCCCCGTCATGTATAACGGAAACAAATGGAACCATTATGTGTCCCATAGATATGTATTAGGAGAAGTAAAACGAAATGCTTCTTAAAGGCTTCTGTTTTGCATTCTGTCCTATAATTACGGTATAACTCTGTTCTAACTGAACCTATCACGGAATTCAGTAACGCTGATGTAAACCTGGCCTTACAGAGCTGGAGGAGCCGAGAAGACTAAGATATAGTTTTGAGGAAAAATATTCAGTATAAACTGTAATAGCTTATTTTAACTCATAATCATTATTGGCTTAGGTGTCCAATGGGCAGTCTTATCTAGTGACTGACAGCCTTCCTTATTTAGGTGTGTATATATAGAGTTAGCTTCCAATCACTGATACAGGCATTAAAAATATATATATATCTCATCAGTCTGTACCCTTACATGTTTCTGAGGAAGGAGACATGCATATCCAAAACGCATGATTGATATGGTCTTTTTTTCATAAATTTTTTATGACTTAATCTGTAATAAATTTTTAAAAGGGTTGTCTCACTTCAGCAAGTGGAATTTATTGTGTAGACAAAAATAATACAAGGCACTTACTAATGTACTGTGATTGTCCATATTGCTTCCTTTGATGACTTCATTCATTTTTCCATAAAATTTTGCTCGCATCTAGGGGTTACAACCTCCCTCTAATTCAGCAGGGGTGGCCTTGCTTGCACACTATAGGAAAAAGCCCCGGCCTATCTACACTTCCACAATCCCGACCACCAGATAGGCACGTGCAAGCACGACCATTGCTGCAGGATTGCAGACAAACCCTTTAAGCATGAGACAAACCCTTTAAGCATTACTACCAGTGCCCTGGATCCTGTTTTTTCACTGATTACTCCATAGACTACACAGGACAATGACCGTCACTTATAATAGGGAGCAGAAGGCTTTCACTCACACAAGGCATGCTGGAAGTTTGATGAGCTCTAAATAGTTTTGTGCCTCCCGCACAACCAACTCTAGGGGCAGTTATTTGTCTTGCAGAATATTTTTATTCAAGATTTTTACATTTTCACTCGACTGTACATTGGCAGAAGCTCCCAGGCCTGAATGCAACATCTGTAGCAAAGCTTCCACCATATTCCATTTATATGATGTCTTCTTATGTAGCAGATGAGCCTCTCGGGCCTCTTCAAGCATTAGGGCCAGGGTGCATCTGCAACATCTGCATCCCTACAACTCTTTTTAACTGTTTAACCAGCATCAGAGTTTAAGGTGATTTCCAACCTTTTTGATTACCCTCCCTATCGCCCTAATTGCTGCATATGAGTAAAAATATGATATATAAAAATACTCGCCTTCAAATACGTATCCCCGGAAGAAGCCAGATCGACTGGCGAAACGGCGTTGGGTCAGGAGTTGGCCGAGAGATCTTTGCACCATTCAGGGTATGTTTAATTGTGTTCCTTTGTGTTCCTTCCATCTTAACCTCAGTCTCCACAATCGCCTCTGTTGCATTGTGTTTGGGGCGTTGCTGCTATGAGACTCTGAGGTATGCTCTTTCAGCTAGTATTCTTTTTCCCTGTATTTTTGTGCACTGATCTCCCGGCCTCTCCTTGGGTCCTGCTCCTCATCTGTGTGTCCCGCCTTGTGCTGCCTGTTTTATAATACATGTATGTACTGTTTATATATATTTACAATAAAGTTTTTGGGATTTTCATACATACGAAAGTAAGTTTCATTTTTTTGGTGATTATTATGACTCCTTGGGGGTCCGATGTTTTGATATCATTCTGTCCGGTTAATATTGGTTGACTATAGTGTGAACAAGGAAGCAACAGCAGCAGCAGCAGCATGATACTACAGTGTGACATAGTGTGGAGATGGATGATCTAATCTGATGCATCAGGCATTGGTGGGTGGAAAGCCTGGCTGATCCATGCCTGATTCATTTTGACAAAAGTAAGTCTCTACACATTTTTGGTGGACAGGCGAGTTCTTCTTGGGGTAACTATGGCCCCCGCTGCATTAAACACCCGCTCTGATGCCACACTACTGGCCGGGCAGGACAGCTTTTCCAGGGAAAGATCTTCTTTGAAGGCTGGCAGGGTGCTGTCAAAGTATGCCACCACCTCCTTCTCCAGGTCTACCTGCTGCTGCTGGTGAGTAGTTTCCTCACTATGTGGGTGAAGAAAGCTGCTCATCAGCGACTTTAGATTCAGACTGCAGGTGCTGCTGTCACTTGCGACAAAGTCGAAGATTCAGTCAACCAATCAAGAACCGTTGGGTTGCTGGTCAAGACACGACCGCTAGTTGACATGTGGACCTGAGGCCTCGGGAAGAAACCCCTGCTGCCACGCCCCCTTACTCTGCTGCGACCTGTGCCTGCGCCAGAATCTTTTACGTCTCTGACACTTCCCTGTGCAGGGCCTGGCACTTCTCTGTCTGGCATACTTTTAGCTGAACTAAATAAATTAAAAGCAAATTAAAACACCCCTAAAAGCGCCAAATATATATTTCTTTTTTTTACTGAGATAGGCAGCTAAAGGATTTATAATTGGCAACGAAGGGATTTCAGCATAAATAACAGCAAAAGAGAACTGCGTAAATATTTCTCGCATTGGACTAAAATAGGCCACTAAACGATTTCTAAGTAAATAACTGAAAAAGTGAACTGTGAATATTTTTCTCTTTTTCTATAGAAATATGACAATAAACGCTTTAGCGCAAATAACACCAAATATGAACTTAGTCTATTTTTCTCTAGAAATATGGCAATAAACGCTTTTAGCGCAAATAACAACAAAAGTGACCTGTGTAAATATTTCTCGGATTGTATTGAAATAGGCCACTACATGATATCAGCGCAGTTAACAGAAAAAGTGACCTGGGTATATATTTATCTTTTTCCACAGATAAAAGCCACTAAAGGCTTTTCAACATAGGACTTGCACCCCAATAACTAATTGATGGAATGACAGAGCTGTATTATGAGACTATCTGGATCCCCAAGTAATGTTTCCCTGCACTTGAAAATCGCTTTTTTTCACAATGAGGATTTTCCTATGACTCTCCCTAGCATCTGCACACATCTCTCTCTGCCTGTGAAATGATTCCTCTCACTATCCTTTCCCTGCACTAGTAAATCGCTTCTTTCCTTTTTACATTTCGTTTTTCTTTCACTCTCCCTAGCGCCTGCATACACGTCTGTCCCTGAACAAAGTACGATAGTGAATGGCAGACTCTAAGATGGCCGCTGTATTTATAGGGCTGTGACATCACCGGGCTGGCTGGATGCTGATTTGCTGCATGCATGGCATTATGGGTCATCCCGCCTTCCCAGAGTTCCTTGCCCCATGTCCTTACACGTATAGCTGACATTTTAGCCGCCATGTTAGGAAAAATTGCAATTCGTTATCACGAAGTGCGAGGAAATTCGCATTGGTTCATAATCAAATTTTTCCTGAAATTCCGAACGAATTCGACTTCGTCAGCTTCGATTCGCTCATCTCTAAATATAACACATAAATCTCTTTCTGTTTTGCCCCTTTTTTGTATTTTGGTTTAGACAGCAAGACTGTCATGGACGTTCCCGCGACAGGTGGAAGGAGATCGGTGAGACTGGCAACACGTGGTTTGATCTGACATGTTTTCCGTTTGGATCAAACAACATTCTTTACCCTGGTGTGGCTATTATGGTCATTTAACCTTCTCTATTTATTGTTGTTTCTCCCACTAGGCTATGCGGTTTATAGCTTCTGTTTGAGCTGTGGATAGCTGGTGTGTGGATCTCAGCTGAGTTCCTGGTGCTGCCATAGCCACTTGAAGTTACGTGTTTTCTTTCCCTTTTGTATTTTGTTTGGGTTATTTTGTGTGTTGCATTTCCCTGTCATTTGTATTAAGGCCTGAGGTAGACTCCTGTGCGTTCTTCCTTTTGGAGAAACAGGTTGTCTCAGTCCTGACATTAGTTCCAGGGTCCTATAGGGTGAGTTAGGACACTAGGTATTCCGGTGTATTAACTCGCCTACCTCTGGGGTCTGTTCATACTGGTAGTTAGTCAGGACTTTGATTAGGGTTTTACTAGGAGGCGTCCTTTCCCTAGTTTCCAGGCCTTATTCCCTCACCCCTTTCCCTCCTATGTTCGGTGTGGTGTTTCCCTCCCACACCCGAACGTGACAGAGACAGGGTCACAGAGAGAGAGGGAGAGAGGAAGAGAGAGAGGAGAGAGAGAGAATATTACTCTTCTCTGAATGAGACTGGCTTGCACATTCTCCTTCCAAAAAGCAAGAGTAATGGGTGTCTCCTATCTGTATCTTACATCTGCAGGCATCAGCCTAGTGCTCTTTTTCTTTTTGGATGGGTAGCTGTTTTACATACCTTTTGGGTTTCTGGATAAGATGTTCAAAATTACGTGTATCCTTTACATTTATTTTATTTTATATTGTTTTATTTTGCATCATTGGTTCTAATATCTCTTTCAAGCTGTCATTCATTCTTATGAGTGAGCACACAACTTCAAGCAGCCACCAAATTTACATCATCATAAGGTGAACTCTTTGTTAGTGGCCCTTGTCCAGCTGGTATAAAAAGTGAGTCAAAGGCAAGCTGAATTGTGTATCCTAAAATGCGATATCTAAAAAGTTAAAGTGACAGCTTTTCAAAAACCACTGAACAACAAACACAAACTCTGTCTAAATATATATATATAGTAGTCCATTAAAATTCTTTGCATGCCTAGGGATTGAGTTACATTAGATCTGGGGACATTTTCAGTGATCAGAATACTACAACCAGCCGCCATGGAGTACATTGTATTTCTCTATAATCTCGTTCTTTAACGGCAAACCCTGTGACTAAATCCAATAGATGGGAAAATGCTCTTGAACCAAAATTAAGGCTCTTAATTCCTTACAATAGCGCTTTCACTTTTCACATCGACTGATTTCACAGACCAGTGGATCGCAATAGGAGTCTTTTCAATAGGTCACTGCTTTTTATTTCATTTTTTTTCTTTACTGTAGGAGCTTAGCAATGTGCTTTCTATAATTTGCAGACCTAAGCAATGCACTTCACAAGAAATATGCTCTCTCCTATTTTGCAGCCTGTGATGTGAACCCATCATGACTCTTAAAATGAGTTGAATTTACAGGCAAATGTACTCCCGCTCTTATGTCTGGATGAAAAATCTCTGAAATATCATTCAGTGCATGTTATCTGCAGTGAAATATGCAGGACAGAAAAAAAGGTGTTGATGTCCATTTGTCTGGCATACATATGGAAAGCTTTTAACATTAGTATTTATTCCTGTAAAGTTCCTCTAGAAGTGTCAAGGAGGGGTCAAAATCTTGGGGCTGGTGCCTGGTAAGCGCCGGAGCAGTAGCATCTGGGGATTGGTGAGGGTATCTATATAGAGGAGCCTTATAATACAAGATGCAAAGGGCTCTTGGCCCTTTTTTTCCTTCCTTCCAATAATCACTCCTCTATATGCAGTGTCAGTTAATCTAGTTGCACACTAACGTTTAGGATCTGGCATTCTGGTCTGGCAGGAAATAGCCTGCCTGCCGGATCTCTTTGCATTCTGGTATTGCCGGAAGCCTGAACACCCCTGTCCTGCCTGATTAATGGCTCACACAACCGTATGAATGGGTCACATCCGTTGTTCCATTCCACTGCTCCGCACAAAATATAGAGCATTTCCTATTCTTGTCTGCAATCACGAGAGTAGAATAGGCATTTCTATAATGGGCTGCCTGTTCCGTTCTGTAAACGGAACAGGCAGCACACGGGTGGCATCCATGTTTTGCAGATCCGCAATGTGCGGACCACAAAACATGGCGCGGTCATCTGAATGAACCCTTACAATAATGGGGAACAGCGGAGACCTGGCTGTATTCCAGAAAATATGCAGAGAATTGTCTGGAAGAGAACCTGCCGGAACAGCCTGCCAGATCCTAAATGCTAGTGTGCAACTAGCCTTACATGTCAGTTACAGTGTCTGTTATGGATGAATGGATAGACGGACAGATATAAAGATGAAATTTGCTTTAACAAATGATGGGCATTAGCACAAGTTGTGTCTCTTATAAATCCAGTTACACAGAGCATTTTGAATATGTAGAGGTAGAAAATGAACTGGTTAGGCTACTTTCACACTTGCGTTCAGAGCGGGTCCGTCTGGTGTCTGCACAGACGGATCCGCTCCTATAATGCAGACGTTTGGATCCGTTCAGAACGGATCTGTCTGCATTATAGTTTAGAAAAAATTCTAAGTGTGAAAGTTGTTCAGACGGATCCGTCCAGACTTTACATTGAAAGTCAATGGGGGACGGATCCGTTTGAAAACTGAGCCATATTGTGTCAAATTCAAACGGATCCGTCCCCATTGACTTACATTGTAAGTCTGGACGGATCCGTTTGCCTCCGCACGGCCAGGCGGACACCCGAACGCTGCAAGCAGCTTGCTGAGCGGAGCGGAGGCTGAACGCTGCCAGACTGATGCATTCTGAGAGGATCCGCATCCACTCAGAATGCATTGGGGCTGGACGGATGCGTTCGGGGCCGCTTGTGAGAGCCTTCAAACGGAGCTCACAAGCGGAGCCCCGAACGCTAGTGTGAAAGTAGCCTAAGTGTCACATGATCTGCTGATGTCAGGATACATCTCACTGCCCTAAGGCGGAATGGTAGCTAGTACTTGATGAAAATAAACTTTAGAGTGAAAAGTATGTTATACTAATAATTTAATTCTGCACAAACATACCACACTCATATCAACAATATGAAATATTAACTATACAACCATGTTAATTAGTGTATAATTTGCTGTTATCGCTAAAGGTTGAAGTAAAGGCTCTAAGGGTATGTTCAAACAGACAGAATATCTGCCAACTCCCAAAAATTATAGAGACCATAGCGTATTTATAAATTATATGTTCCACAAAAGGGTGCCATTAAAAAATACTACTTGTCACACAAAAAACAAGCCCTCATATAGCTAGGTCAATTGGTCAACAGAATGCTCTTTGTTTCTAATGGATTAATCCCATCTTAGGCCATCTATAAATCAGAACACAAGTATCCATAAAGTGGTTGGATATATCTGCATATGCCTACCTCAGATGTAAGCACGCAGAACGGATATGAGTGCTGTGTTTGGGCATTATACATGAGACCCAGTGTGTATGTATAATAAACAAATGATGTATTAAAAGCCTTATTTGTTAAATGTTATGATCTTATCACTTCTCTAATTTCCTCCCAGCACGTGAATTTGTCTGTGGGGTTTCACAGCGATATGTATGAGACAATTAACTCACAGATATTTTTTACATGTATCCTCAGAGATTTGTGCAATGAAAAGTAAAGTACAGACTGGCTAATCAAAATTTGTTTTGATGAAAGGCACTTAATATGGAATTTGCAATGCAAATAACTCATGTTTAGTTGACTAATTCTACTTTTGAAATCATAAGGCTACGGTTTCTGCTTATATAACTTATATCAATAACTATTTCAACTTATTAATGGTCCATTACCATAAAGACTATAATAATAGCTGCCCCAGCAATAATATATGTGTGGCAGTTCTACTGCTGCACTTATTAGTGGAGGGGAGCTTCAGCGGCCCCAAAACGTCCCCATTTCCTGACCATACATGGACTCTGCAGCAGTAGAAATGTGTTAAGTGTTCTTGCATGGCGAGACCACTTACTGTTATCTCACATATATATTCTTATTATAGCCAAATTTACCACCCTAAGGGTGAGTTCACACTAGCGTTATGGAGTCCGTTATGGCTTTCCGTTATAACAGGGTTATAGCAGAACATAACGGAATCCATAAGACGGCAGAACGGATCTATTTTGCTGCCCATACATTTGCATTATGACGGAATACAAAACTGACGCCTTTAAAAGGCATTCCGTTTGCTCTCGGTCCTAATAGAAGTCTTTGGGAATCAAAACTGATCCGTCTAGTTGCCGTTATGCAAGACGGAAAACAAAGTCCTGTCAACAAGACTTTGTTTTCCGTATTGCATAACGTAACCCAGACGGATCCGTTATATTTTCCCATAGAATTCTATTAGGACAGAGCAAAACTGAATGCCTCTTAAAGGCTTCCGTTTTGCATTTCATCCCATGAATTCCGTTTTGTTCCGTTATAACCCTGTTATAACGGAAAGCCATAACGCTAGTGTGAACCCACCCTAACTCCTCCCACAGTTTTTACACTACATAGACAGTAATATACCAAAATGTGCGGATTGTTCCCGATTGGTGTGCTGTTACTTTGTGGAACGTCTCGCCTAATGGTTCACAAAATATCTGCGGTTTTTTGGCGATATTGGAATGAATGGCGGAATGTTCAAAACTAGAGTGGGAGCTGACAAAATCTAGATTGTGAGCTGAAAAATCAGGACATGATTTCTAAACTGCCACCACTCCCTCATTTTCAAGCCCACCTACACAAATCTTATATCAAAACGTTCAGCTATCCCTGCTGCCACAAAAAATTTCCACGGCTAAGCCATAGTCCTGATAGTTTTCACAATATGACCATTTGTTTGCAACTCACGCCGCCCATTGATATTCATTGAAACTCCACTCTTGCCACCTCAAATTTAAAGGGCAATTTCTAAACTGTGACTGTGCCTTCATTTTTTATATTTCAGAGACATACTATGCAATAAAAATGTAGGTCTGGGTCTTGTGATTCTTACAAAATAAAGCTCTTCGCTGTAGGATTTATCATTTTTAAACTAAAACCGTTTGAAGATGGCAACCGCCAGTGAAGTGACCTCTTTACTGCTCGGACTGGGGTGTGCTTTCTATTGCTGTGTCTGTACAGAAGTCTGAGGGGCTCTTGTCTCTATAGGAACAGAGGTGGACGGGGATGTCATGTGACTACTCCTCTGAAGATGCTTGCTGCAATGCATGCTGGGATATTTACTTTCACTTTCCAGCTGCTCCGCCCACACAGCCTGTCTGAGGAAGCTCCTCAGGGGAACATGTCATGGTGAACAGATTCGAAAAATTACATATAGCCAGCACATTTAGCATGATATAAATACTTCATAGTTTGGGCTATTGTCTGGGGCACTTTGGATTTTTGATACTTAGGGTGTCCAACCCCTTTAAAAGTTTGGAAATAAGTTATATACAGTAGAGAGTATTTGAGGTGTTTAACTCCTTAAACTCTTAAGGACACAGGGCATACAGGTACACCCTGATGTCCTGGTACTTAAGGACACAGGGCGTACCTGTACATCCTGTGTATTTCCAATCACCGGCTGGCGGTGATCGGAACAAGGTGCCTGCTCAAATCATTGAGACCTGTCAATTAAGACCTGCGGTTTTCAGCATTTACGGGAGTTGCGGCCGGCGGTCGGCGGTGCCATCGGGTCCCCGTGCGGCTGTAATGGGGACCCAATGGCATGGAAGTCAGTGCGATGCCTTCCTTAGGCATCGGTGCTGCCTTTTGGTGAAGAGCCTGTGAGATCCAGCCCCCTGGATCTCACAGGCAGGAAGCTGTAACTGTAATACATACTGTATTATTCATACATCCAATGCATTCCAATACAGAAGTATTGGAATGCATTGTAAAGGGGATCAGACCCCCAAAAGTTGAAGTCCCAAAGTGGGACAAAAAAAAAAGTTCCCCCTCCCAAAAAATTTAAAGTTTAAAGTAAAAAAAAAACACGTCATTTCCCCCAAATAAAGTAAAAGAAAATTGGGAAAAAAAGAAAAGTAGACAAATTAGGTATCGCCTACCCCTACCTAAGACAATCGCCCAAAAAAAAAAAAAAAACTATGGCTCAGAATATGGAGACACTAAAACATCATTTATTTTGTTTTAAAAAAGCTATTGTGTAAAACTTAAGTAAATAAAAAAAAGTATACATATTAGATATCAACGCGTCTGTAATAACCTGCTCTATAAAATATCACATGACCTAACCCCTCAGGTGAATATAATAAAATAAAAAAGTGTAAAAAATGCCATTTTTTGTCACCTTAAATCACAAAAAGTGTAATAGCAAGCGATCAAAAAGTCATTTGCACCCCAAAATAGTGCCAATCAAACCGTCATCTCATCCCAAAAAAAAGGAAGCCCCTACACAAGACAGTTGCGCAAAAAATAAATAAAACTATGGCTTTCAGAATGTGGAGACACTAAAGAATAATAAATAAATAAATGCTTTGTTATGTAAAACTGAAACAAACAACAACAAAAAGGTAGTCATATTTGGTATTGTCGCATCCGTGACAATCTGCTCTATAAAAATACCACATGATCTAACCTGTCAGAGGAATTTTGTAAATAACAAAAAAAAAAAACTGTGCCAAAACAGCTATTTCTTATCTTTTTTATTTTTTTTATAAATACTTATTTATTACAATTTTTCTTACAAGTTATTGTCTACATTTTTTTTTCATTTGCACAGTAAACAATAGATTGTTAAACATCGTCCAGCATTTCTTAATTTTGTAAGAAATGCTTCAGAAGGAGATAACAAAATATGGAGAGTTCTTGAAAGATAAAAGTTAAAAGGATTTAATTCGCATAAAAAGAAACGGTTACAAAGTTTAGGAAGAGAAAAATAAAGTACAACAGATGAATCTCAAAAGGTAACAAGCAAGCAATAAACCAATTTAAAATGAGTGAAAAAGTAATTCCCTTAAAGTAACGTGTATGTGTGAATCTGTGTGTGTAGAGAGCAACAGGTGTCTTGTCAAAGAATGCTCTGCCAATGTCATGAAACAAAGTCTTTTTATAGGTTGACTCTCCATAGAGTTACATTGTATCCTAAATTTACCATTCTAACAGACATATATGGTTAACAAGTAAAACCCCTTACATCATGATTTTCTAAGTATTCCTTATTTGTAAAGCTAATAATAATATGCTGAGGAGGAGGATTCCTAACCTTTCCAAATACTATTGTCGTCTCAAGAACTGTCAAAATTGACACTTCACACAAGTGCTGACCTTTCATGGTCCTTAAAATACCCTATCCTACTAAAAAGTGTTAATATGTTATTTTACATTTCCCCCTGATTATGATTTTAAATCTAAATTTTCAATCATAATCTTCTAATTTAACGCAATTATTCACCATTCGTATCACATTCATATCACATTCATTCATTGACCATGTTATAGCAGTTGGTTGATTGATCAATTTTTGATTCAGTATTCAACATAGAATTGGAATACTGAGTTCTTTTTAACATTTCTTTTAAAATGTTGTCTCCCTTATTTATTTCTTCCTTTATATTCCTATATGTTTTCCTAATCCTATGCATAATAAAAATTTGATAGATAACACACAAAAATATCACAATAAATATGATAATAATAGGATGGGACAAAGTATTCCCAACTGCTGTTTGTGCAGAAGATTTTGTCCACATATTTACAGATTTCTTCAATTTTCCCCACCAAGATGTTCCAGACATAGTATTCCATTCATCTTCTATTTCTGATAATTGTCCTTGATGGTGATTAAAATGCAATTTCAGCTTCTTTTACTTGTTCGTTTAATATTTTTAAAAGACCTTTATCCTTTTTAATTTCTTCTGTCCACTTATCCCACGGAAATTTATCAATTTGAGTGAGATTGAATTGTATTGGAAGGATTTTCAATTGATTTGTATTTATGGAAGAAATATTAAGTCTTCCTAAATTCATAGAAATAGCTCTCAAATCTCCTTCCAAACAATATAGACCTCTTGTCAAATTCTCGTAATGTATACAAGAAAAAAAGAATGCTACGACCTTTTCTTTCGCAGACATCACTTGTACATAAACATTGTTTAAACCAACTTGAGTTACCAAATCATGAATTGAGTACACATTCTCAATCCGTGCATGGCAAGAAGTTTGATTATGGAAACAAGAATGATAAATTGCCTTATCTTGCTCCGGTAAACAGATTATTTTAGAAACAAAGTGTCGACATGAAGAAAGATCCAATTGTTCTATATGAGAACCATCATATGCAAATTCAGTATACATCTATCGATGTACACTCCCATGTAACTGTTCTATTGTTATGTGTGAATGTTTCTTGTAATTGAGTGAACTTTGGTTTGGGTCCTGCTGTTGCATGTAATTCAATGTGTGTATCATGTCTGAAGTGTAATTCAATACAACAGTTAACGCCATAACCCATGCAAAGACTTCTGGAAATGTCTCTGGAATTATCTTTAATTTGTTCTTCCAGAAAATCCTCAAGATGAAATCCTCTTCTCCTTCGTGCAAGGATTGAAGTCTCTGTATCATGGTCGCTCTTTTTATCATGAAAGAATTCTGCGAACTTAGTTGTGAACATCATCATCAACAATGACATTCTCATCATGAAACTGTTTTTCTTGTAACATTTTCTTTTTATTGAAAATTTTTCATATATTAGGCATTAATCATTTCTGCATATAAGATACACGTATTTACATCTTCTATGTAAAATCAATCTTACATACACTATACATGAAGATTAATGCTATGTATCTCATGATTTAACTTTCAGACTCTAGATTTGTTAATAAAGACTACGGTCCTTTCAGGAATATTAACTAAATGCACAATGTCTGTAGAGATGGCCCGAACTATCCGACGGCGAACAGTTCCCGGCGAACATAGCTTGTTCGCGTTCGCCTCTGCCGGGCGAACACATGCGATGTTCGGTCCGCCCCCTATACATCATCATTGAGCAAACTTTGACCCTGTACCTCACAGTCAGCAGACACATTCCAGCCAATCAGCAGCATACCCTCCCTCCCAGACCCTCCCACCTCCTGCACAGCATCCATTTTAGATTCATTCTGAAGCTGCAGTCTTAGTGAGAGGAGGGAGACTGTAACTGCTGCTGATTTAATTGGGAAATCGATAGCTAGGCTAGTGAATTCAGTGTCCACTCCAGTCCTGAAAGACTCATCTGATCTCTGCTGTAAGGACAGCGTCCTGACAGCACCCCAAAAAGCCCTTTTTAGGGCTGCAACATTAGTCTGCTTTTTTTTTTTCCTTTATATACATATTGCAGTTGCCTGGCCTGCCTGTGTGTGAGGAGCTGCAGGCCCACAGACTGTAGTGTGCCCACTGCCAGTGCTCACCCCTGTCATTCCGTGTGGCACAGGACTTTGCTTAAAAAAAGGCACTTAATTTTTACACTTTAATCTAAGGTTAGTTGCCTGCCAGTGTGTGTCAGGCTGACTTCCACTGACTGTAGTGTGCCCACTGCCAGTGCCCACCACTCATACCGGCTGGCACAGGACTTTGCATAAAAAAGGCATTTAATTTTTACACTTTAGTGTAATTTCAGCTGCTTGCCTGCTGCTAGTGTGTGTCAGGCCGACTTCAACTGACTGTAGTGTGCCCACTGCCAGTGCCCACCCCTGTCATCCCGTGTGGCACAGGACTTTGCTTAAAAAAAGGCACTTCATTTTTACACTTTAATCTAAGGTTAGTTGCCTGCCAGTGTGTGTCAGGCCGACTTCAACTGACTGTAGTGTGCCCACTGCCAGTGCCCACCCCTGTCATCCCGAGTGGCACAGGACTTTGCTTAAAAAATAGGCACTTAATTTTTACACTTTAATCTAAGGTTAGTTGCCTGCCAGTGTGTGTCAGGCTGACTTCCACTGACTGTAGTGTGCCCACTGCCAGTGCCCACCACTCATACCGGCTGGCACAGGACTTTGCATAAAAAAGGCATTTAATTTTTACACTTTAGTGTAATTTCAGCTGCTTGCCTGCTGCTAGTGTGTGTCAGGCCGACTTCAACTGACTGTAGTGTGCCCACTGCCAGTGCCCACCCCTGTCATACCGAGTGGCACAGGACTTTGCTTAAAAAATAGGCACTTAATTTTTACACTTTAATCTAAGGTTAGTTGCCTGCCAGTGTGTGTCAGGCTGACTTCCACTGACTGTAGTGTGCCCACTGCCAGTGCCCACCACTCATACCGGCTGGCACAGGACTTTGCTTAAAAAAGGCATTTAATTTTTACACTTTAATGTAATTTCAGCTGCTTGCCTGCTGCTAGTGTGTGTCAGGCCGACTTCAACTGACTGTAGTGTGCCCACTGCCAGTGCCCACCCCTGTCATACCGAGTGGCACAGGACTTTGCTTAAAAAATAGGCACTTAATTTTTACACTTTAATCTAAGGTTAGTTGCCTGCCAGTGTGTGTCAGGCTGACTTCCACTGACTGTAGTGTGCCCACTGCCAGTGCCCACCACTCATACCGGCTGGCACAGGACTTTGCATAAAAAAGGCATTTAATTTTTACACTTTAGTGTAATTTCAGCTGCTTGCCTGCTGCTAGTGTGTGTCAGGCCGACTTCAACTGACTGTAGTGTGCCCACTGCCAGTGCCCACCCCTGTCATACCGAGTGGCACAGGACTTTGCTTAAAAAATAGGCACTTAATTTTTACACTTTAATCTAAGGTTAGTTGCCTGCCAGTGTGTGTCAGGCTGACTTCCACTGACTGTAGTGTGCCCACTGCCAGTGCCCACCACTCATACCGGCTGGCACAGGACTTTGCTTAAAAAAGGCATTTAATTTTTACACTTTAATGTAATTTCAGCTGCTTGCCTGCTGCTAGTGTGTGTCAGGCCGACTTCAACTGACTGTAGTGTGCCCACTGCCAGTGCCCACCCCTGTCATACCGAGTGGCACAGGACTTTGCTTAAAAAATAGGCACTTAATTTTTACACTTTAATCTAAGGTTAGTTGCCTGCCAGTGTGTGTCAGGCTGACTTCCACTGACTGTAGTGTGCCCACTGCCAGTGCCCACCACTCATACCGGCTGGCACAGGACTTTGCATAAAAAAGGCATTTAATTTTTACACTTTAGTGTAATTTCAGCTGCTTGCCTGCTGCTAGTGTGTGTCAGGCCGACTTCAACTGACTGTAGTGTGCCCACTGCCAGTGCCCACCCCTGTCATACCGAGTGGCACAGGACTTTGCTTAAAAAATAGGCACTTAATTTTTACACTTTAATCTAAGGTTAGTTGCCTGCCAGTGTGTGTCAGGCTGACTTCCACTGACTGTAGTGTGCCCACTGCCAGTGCCCACCACTCATACCGGCTGGCACAGGACTTTGCTTAAAAAAGGCATTTAATTTTTACACTTTAATGTAATTTCAGCTGCTTGCCTGCTGCTAGTGTGTGTCAGGCCGACTTCAACTGACTGTAGTGTGCCCACTGCCAGTGCCCACCCCTGTCATACCGAGTGGCACAGGACTTTGCTTAAAAAATAGGCACTTAATTTTTACACTTTAATCTAAGGTTAGTTGCCTGCCAGTGTGTGTCAGGCTGACTTCCACTGACTGTAGTGTGCCCACTGCCAGTGCCCACCACTCATACCGGCTGGCACAGGACTTTGCATAAAAAAGGCATTTAATTTTTACACTTTAGTGTAATTTCAGCTGCTTGCCTGCTGCTAGTGTGTGTCAGGCCGACTTCAACTGACTGTAGTGTGCCCACTGCCAGTGCCCACCCCTGTCATACCGAGTGGCACAGGACTTTGCTTAAAAAATAGGCACTTAATTTTTACACTTTAATCTAAGGTTAGTTGCCTGCCAGTGTGTGTCAGGCTGACTTCCACTGACTGTAGTGTGCCCACTGCCAGTGCCCACCACTCATACCGGCTGGCACAGGACTTTGCTTAAAAAAGGCATTTAATTTTTACACTTTAATGTAATTTCAGCTGCTTGCCTGCTGCTAGTGTGTGTCAGGCCGACTTCAACTGACTGTAGTGTGCCCACTGCCAGTGCCAACCACTGATACCGGGTGGCACAGTAGCTTGCCGATAAATAAGGCATTTAATTTTTAGACAGTAGTCTAAATTCAGTTGCTTGCCTGCTGCCAGTGTGTGTCAGGCCCGCTTCCACTGACTGTAGTGTGCCCACTGCCAGTGCCAACCACTGATACCGGGTGGCACAGTAGCTTGCCGATAAATAAGGCATTTAATTTTTAGACAGTAGTCTAAATTCAGTTGCTTGCCTGCTGCCAGTGTGTGTCAGGCCCTCTTCCACTGACTGTAGTGTGCCCACTGCCAGTGCCAACCACTCATACCGGGTGGCACAGTAGCTTGCCGATAAATAAGGCATTTAATTTTTACACTTTAGTGTAATTTCAGTTGCTTGCCTGCTGCCAGTGTGTGTCAGGCCCGCTTCTACTGACTGTAGTGTGCCCACTGCCAGTGCCAACCACTGATACCGGGTGGCACAGTAGCTTGCCGATAAATAAGGCATTTAATTTTTACACTTTAGTGTAATTTCAGTTGCTTGCCTGCTGCCAGTGTGTGTCAGGCCCGCTTCCACTGACTGTAGTGTGCCCACTGCCAGTGCCAACCACTGATACCGGGTGGCACAGTAGCTTGCCGATAAATAAGGCATTTAATTTTTAGACAGTAGTCTAAATTCAGTTGCTTGCCTGCTGCCAGTCAGTGTGTCAGGCCCTCTTCCACTGACTGTAGTGTGCCCACTGCCAGTGCCAACCACTCATACCGGGTGGCACAGTAGCTTGCCGATAAATAAGGCATTTAATTTTTACACTTTAGTGTAATTTCAGTTGCTTGCCTGCTGCCAGTGTGTGTCAGGCCCGCTTCTACTGACTGTAGTGTGCCCACTGCCAGTGCCAACCACTGATACCGGGTGGCACAGTAGCTTGCCGATAAATAAGGCATTTAATTTTTAGACAGTAGTCTAAATTCAGTTGCTTGCCTGCTGCCAGTGTGTGTCAGGCCCGCTTCCACTGACTGTAGTGTGCCCACTGCCAGTGCCAACCACTGATACCGGGTGGCACAGTATCTTGTCGATAAATAAGGCATTTAATTTTTACACTTTAGTGTAATTTCAGTTGCTTGCCTGCTGCCAGTGTGTGTCAGGCCCGCTTCCACTGACTGTAGTGTGCCCACTGCCAGTGCCAACCACTGATACCGGGTGGCACAGTAGCTTGCCGATAAATAAGGCATTTAATTTTTAGACAGTAGTCTAAATTCAGTTGCTTGCCTGCTGCCAGTGTGTGTCAGGCCCTCTTCCACTGACTGTAGTGTGCCCACTGCCAGTGCCAACCATTCATACCGGGTGGCACAGTAGCTTGCCGATAAATAAGGCATTTAATTTTTACACTTTAGTGTAATTTCAGTTGCTTGCCTGCTGCCAGTGTGTGTCAGGCCCTCTTCCACTGACTGTAGTGTGCCCACTGCCAGTGCCAACCACTGATACCGGGTGGCACAGTAGCTTGCCGATAAATAAGGCATTTAATTTTTAGACAGTAGTCTAAATTCAGTTGCTTGCCTGCTGCCAGTGTGTGTCAGGCCCACTTCCACAGACTGTAGTGTGCCCACTGCCAGTGCCAACCACTCATACCGGGTGGCACAGTACCTAGCACGCGTAGTACCACTTATCTAAAAAAAAAATGACAGGCAGAGGCAGGCCACCCCGCAGGGGCCGTCGTGGTCGTGGTGCTGTGATTTCCACTGTCCCTGGAATAATGCCCAGTTTTCAGAGGCCACGTACCCTGAACCCGAAAAATTCAGAGGACGTAGTTGACTGGCTTAGACAGGACACCCAATCTTCAACAGCTTCCGCTAAGAACCTTGACGCACCATCCTCCTCCAACTCAGCTTCGGTCACCTGCTCTCAAGTTACCACGCACCCGCCCGTCGCCACTACCACCACAGCCACCACAGCCGCTTCACTTGATCCGTCAGAGGAGTTATTTACACATCAGTTGGATGCAATTAGTGATGCGCAACCATTATTGCCAGATGATGTAGATTACGGGGATATGTCTCAGTCAGGCAGGATTACACACATGGACGTACAGTGTGATGATGATGATGTTGTACCCGCTGCTGCTTCCTTTGCTGAGGTGTCAGATACAAGTGAAGCGGTTGATGATGACGATGTGTCCACGGATGCCACGTGGGTGCCTGCTCGAAGAGAAGAAGAGGGGGAAAGTTCTGAAGGGGAGACAGAGAGAATGAGGAGACGAGTTGGAAGCAGGGGGAGGTTGTCGCAAGGAGTTAGTGGCACAGTCAGACAGCATGTATCGGCACCTGGGGTCAGCCAGACAGCACGCCAGTCAACGCATGCTGTTGCCACCACTAGAATGCCGTCATTGCAAAGCTCAGCAGTGTGGCATTTTTTTTGTGTGTCTGCCTCTGATAAAAGCAATGCCATTTGCAACCTGTGCCAAAAGAAACTGAGTCGTGGGAAGTCCAACACCCACCTTGGTACAACTGCTTTGCGAAGGCACATGATCTCACATCACAAACGCCTATGGGATCAACACATGAGTACAAGCAGCACACAAACTCAAAGCCACCATGCTCCTCCTGGTCCTGCATCTTCAGCCACGTCAACCACTGCTGTCCTCCCTGCCCCCTCTCAACCACCCGCCACTCCATCTCTCACCTTCAGCAGTTCCTGCTCATCTGCCCACAGTCAGGTGTCTGTCAAGGACATGTTTGAGCATAAGAAGCCAATGTCACAAAGTCACCCCCTTGCCCGGCGACTGACAGCTGGCTTGACGGAACTCTTAGCCCGCCAGCTTTTACCATACCAGCTGGTAGAGTCTGAGGCCTTCAAAAAATTTGTCGCTATTGGGACACCACAGTGGAAGGTACCCGGACGAAATTTTTTTTCAAAAAAGGCAATCCCAAACCTCTACCATGTCATTGAAAAGGAAGTCATGGCATCTCTGGCATACAGTGTTGGGGCAAGGGTCCATCTGACCACTGATACCTGGTCTGCAAAGCACGGTCAGGGCAGGTATATCACGTATACTGCGCATTGGGTCAACCTGCTGACGGCTGACAAGCATGGAATGCGTGGCTCTGCAGCGGAGTTGGTGACACCACCACGACTTGCAGGCAGACCTACTGCCACCTCCTCTACTCCTACTCCATCCTCTTTAATTTCCTCCTCGGCTGAGTCCTCTTCTGCTGCGGCGTCTGGCTGCACATCAACTGATTCCCCCCAGCTCCCCAGGGGCTATTCCACATCCCGGATACGACAGTGTAACGCTATCTTGGGGTTGACTTGCCTGAAAGCAGAGAGCCACACAGGACCAGCACTCCTGTCCGCCCTGAACGCACAGGTGGATCAGTGGCTGACCCCGCACCAACTGGAGATCGGCAAAGTGGTGTGTGACAATGGAAGCAATCTGTTGGCGGCATTAAATTTGGGCAAGTTGTCACATGTGCCGTGCATGGCACATGTGTTGAATCTCATCGTACAACGTTTTGTGTCTAAGTACCCAGGCTTACAGGACGTCCTCAAGCAGGCCAGGAAGGTGTGTGGCCATTTCAGGCGTTCCTACACGGCCATGGCGCACTTTTCCGATATTCAGCGGCGAAACAACATGCCAGTGAGGCGCTTGATATGCGACAGCCCGACACGTTGGAATTCAACACTCCTAATGTTCGACCGCCTGCTCCAACAAGAAAAAGCCGTCAACGAGTATTTGTATGACCGGGGTGCTAGGACAGCCTCTGCGGAGCTGGGAATCTTTTTGCCACGTTACTGGACACTCATGCGCAATGCCTGTAGGCTTATGCGTCCTTTTGAGGAGGTGACAAACCTAGTCAGTCGCACCGAAGGCACCATCAGCGACCTCATCCCATTTGTTTTCTTCCTGGAGCGTGCCCTGCGAAGAGTTCTGGATCAGGCTGTAGATGAGCGTGAAGAGGAAGAGGAAGAGTTGTGGTCACCATCACCACCAGAAACAGCCTTGTCATCATCGCTTGCCGGACCTGCAGCAACGCTGGAAGAGGAGTATGAGGAAGAGGAGTCAGAGGAGGAATGTGGCGGCTTTGAGGAGGAGGAAGACCAACCACAGCAGGCACCCCAGGGTGCTCGTTGTTGTCACCTATCTGGGACCCATGGTGTTGTACGTGGCTGGGGGGAAGAACAGACCGTCAATGACATCAGTGAGGACGAGGAACGGGAAATGAGAAGCTCTGCATCCAACCTTGTTCAAATGGGGTCTTTCATGCTGTCATGTCTGTTGAGGGACCCACGTATAAAAAGGATAAAGGAGAACGATCTGTACTGGGTGACCACGCTACTAGACCCCCGGTATAAGCAGAAAGTGGCAGAAATGTTACCAAATTACCGAAAGTCGGAAAGGATGCAGCAGTTCAAAACCAAACTAAAAAATATGCTTTACACAGCTTATAAGGGAGATGTCACAGCACAACGGGAATCTAACAGGGGAAGAGGTGAGTGTAATCCTCCTCCTACCACGGCGGCAAGGACTGGACGATTTACAGATGTGTTGTTGATGGAGGACATGCGGAGCTTTTTCAGTCCTACTCATCGCCACAGCCCTTCGGGATCCAGCCTTAGAGAACGACTCGACCGACAGGTAGCAGACTACCTCGCCTTAACAGCAGATATCGACACTCTGAGGAGCAATGAACCCCTTCACTACTGGGTGTGCAGGCTTGACCTGTGGCCTGAGCTATCCCAGTTTGCGATAGAACTTCTGGCCTGCCCTGCTTCAAGTGTCCTGTCAGAAAGGAGCTTCAGTGCAGCAGGAGGCATTGTCACTGACAAGAGAAGTCGCCTCGGTCAAAAAAGTGTTGATTACCTCACCTTCATAAAGATGAATGAGGCATGGATCCCGAAGGGACTGACAGTGGGGGATACGTTTGACTAACAAAAGGCCTGATTACATGCCTTGGCCTCAAAATGGTCCCCACGCTGCTGTATTTAATGTCTGCATACCGGATGACTTTCGTGAATTCTCCACCACCAACTAGGGTTCAAGCCGTAATGTTTTAGTCACTTTTCTGCCTGGAAAACATAAATTTTTCCGGCCGCTGCTACAATAGCGTCTGCAACAGTGCCATTATTTTTCAGGCATGTGTACATGCCTAATTTTTCTGTCCTATGGTGCAGCACTGTGGCTGCAAAAACAAACCAAAAAAAAAAGGCACATACAAGTGTCAATTCCCCTTCGTGATCGTTACCTTGTTGTGGTGAAGGGGCTTGCGTATCACAATGAAGCAATCATCATCACCTCTATAAAAGTGTGTTGGCAATGTTGCCACACCCCAGATGATAAGGCCGTTGCTTCATTATGGTCAGACCAAAAGCGATCGGGTGGCCACGCTACTAGACCCCCGGTATAAGCAGAAAGTGGCAGAAATGTTACCAAATTACCAAAAGTCGGAAAGGATGCAGCAGTTCAAAACCAAACTAAAAAATATGCTTTACACAGCTTATAAGGGGGATGTCAATGGGGGATTCGACAATGGTTAATCAATTCGACCGGATAGGGTCCGTAACAGGGATTAAACTGATAGCAATAGTACTAGTTAAGACACCACTCATATAGGGTGTCACAGCACATTGCTCTGTGCACGCGCAGTGCCCCAATTTGGGAGTAAGAGGACCGACCAAGCTGCTTTTTCCATCTCCCGGTTCCTGAAATCAATTCAGTTTAGTGTATGAGAGTTTGGTCTGTCACTGTGAAGGCAGTCGAAGGTACCCGGCCTAAATTTTTTTTCATAAAAGGCAATTCCTGATATGGGACGTAACAGGGATTAAACTGATGAGAATAATACTACAGAAAATACCACTCATATCGGTGGAGGGAGCCAGCGTTTTTTTAACCATCTCCCCGTTCAAAAAATCTATTTAATAAATGGCCCCCAGATTGGGGATGTTAGAGGGATTAAACTGATGAGAATAGTACTACAGAAAATACCACTCATATCGGGTGTGACAGTAAATTGCACGGCGCAGATGCAGTCACCGTGGTTTAAAACAGAGTGGAGGGAGCCAGCGTTTTTTTAACCATCTCCCCGTTCGAAAAATCTATTCAATAAATGGCACCCAGATTGGGGACGTTAGAGGGATTAAACTGATGAGAATAGTACTACAGAAAATACCACTCATATCGGGTGTGACAGTAAATTGCACGGCGCAGACGCAGTCACCGTGGTTTAAAACAGAGTGGAGGGAGCCAGGTTTTTTTTAACCATCTCCCCGTTCGAAAAATCTATTCAATAAATGGCACCCAGATTGGGGACGTTAGAGGGATTAAACTGATGAGAATAGTACTACAGAAAATACCACTCATATCGGGTGTGACAGTAAATTGCACGGCGCAGACGCAGTCACCGTGGATTAAAACAGAGTGGAGGGAGCCAGCGTTTTTTTAACCATCTCCCCGTCCGAAAAATCTGTTTAATAAATGGCCCCCAGATTGGGGAGTCGGGGACGTTAGAGGGATTAAACTGATGAGAATAGTACTACAGAAAATACCACTCATATCGGGTGTGACAGTAAATTGCACGGCGCAGACGCAGTCACCGTGGATAAAAACAAAGGGGAGGGAGCCAGCGTTTTTTTAACCATCTCCCCGTTCGAAAAATCTATTCAATAAATGGCACCCAGATTGGGGACGTTAGAGGGATTAAACTGATGAGAATAGTACTACAGAAAATACCACTCATATCGGGTGTGACAGTAAATTGCACGGCGCAGACGCAGTCACCGTGGATTAAAACAGAGTGGAGGGAGCCAGCGTTTTTTTAACCATCTCCCCGTCCGAAAAATCTGTTTAATAAATGGCCCCCAGATTGGGGAGTCGGGGACGTTAGAGGGATTAAACTGATGAGAATAGTACTACAGAAAATACCACTCATATCGGGTGTGACAGTAAATTGCACGGCGCAGACGCAGTCACCGTGGATAAAAACAAAGGGGAGGGAGCCAGCGTTTTTTTAACCATCTCCCCGTTCGAAAAATCAATTCAATTGACCTTTCGGGGACCCTTGGTGTTGTACGTGGCTGGGTGGAGGAAGAAACCTTCAATGACATCACCGGGACGTGGCTAGCTTGGTATCCAACCTTGTGCAAATGGGGAGTTTGCGGTTGTGCAAATGAACTGTTTGCGGTGCATTAAAAGGGGAGTTTGGTCTGTCAATGTCTGTGATGCGGGCGTAACCCTTACACTACCTGATCGATACAACATCATACCTGATCGTATACACACACTGGATGTTTTAAAGCACGTTATTCCAAACAATTTAGGAATGTTAGTTGATTTATGCCCTTTATGGATTAAAACCCGACTCTGCGTCCACTACGTAATTTTCCATGGGAGTTTTGCCATAGATCCCCCTCCGGCATGCCACAGTCCAGGTGTTAGACCCCTTGAAACAACTTTCTCATCACTATTGTGGCCAGAAAGAGTCCCTGTGGGTTT
This sequence comes from Bufo bufo, assembly GCF_905171765.1. Classification (NCBI taxonomy): domain Eukaryota; kingdom Metazoa; phylum Chordata; class Amphibia; order Anura; family Bufonidae; genus Bufo; species Bufo bufo. The sequence continues at coordinate 262,960,469 of NC_053394.1, read as the reverse complement.
TAAAATTCGCCTGTCTATTGAAGTCTATGGCGGTTCGCCCGGTTCGCCAGTTCGCGAACATTTGCGGAAGTTCGCGTTCGCTGTTCGCGAACTGAAAATTTTATGTTCGCGACATCACTAAATGTCTGTTGTTATATGCATACAGCTGTAATGAAATATAATTTGTCATGAAACTGTTTTTCTGAAGACATCTTTTTCCGTTGTAGAATGCATATTCCATGAAGATTTTCATTCCCTAATGAAGAAAAGCAGTATCATTAATTTGGTACATACAATTTACATTGATCAACATGTACCCACAATTTATGTTGTGTGCGAGTATTTTTTAACCACCTCCGGACCGCCTAACGCAGGATCGCGTTCCGGAGGTGGCAGCGCTGCGCACAGTCACGCATATATGCGTCATCTCGCGAGACGCGAGACATCCTGTGAACGCGCGCACACAGGCGCGCGCGCTCACAGGAACGGAAGGTAAGAGAGTTGATCTCCAGCCTGCCAGCGGCGATCGTTCGCTGGCAGGCTGGAGATGTGTTTTTTTTAACCCCTAACGGGTATATTAGACGCTGTTTTGATAACAGCGTCTATCATACCTGCTACCTGGTCCTCTGGTGGTCCCCTTTGTTTGGATCGACCACCAGAGGACACAGGTAGCTCAGTAAAGTAGCACCAAGCACCACTACACTACACTACACCCCCCCCGTCACTTATTAACCCCTTATTAGCCCCTGATCACCCCTGATCACCCCATATAGACTCCCTGATCACCCCCCTGTCATTGATTACCCCCCTGTCATTGATCAACCCCCTGTAAAGCTCCATTCAGACGTCCGCATGATTTTTACAGATCCACTGATAGATGGATCGGATCCGCAAAACGCATCCGGACGTCTGAATGAAGCCTTACAGGGGCGTGATCAATGACTGTGGTGATCACCCCATATAGACTCCCTGATCACCCCCCTGTCATTGATTACCCCCCTGTCATTGATTACCCCCCTGTAAAGCTCCATTCAGACGTCCGCATGATTTTTACGGATCCACTGATAGATGGATCGGATCCGCAAAACACATCCGGACGTCTGAATGAAGCCTTACAGGGGTGTGATCAATGACTGTGGTGATCACCCCATATAGACTCCCTGATCACCCCCCCTGTCATTGATTACCCCCCTGTCATTGATTACCCCCCTGTAAAGCTCCATTCAGATGTCAGCATGATTTTTACGGATCCACTGATAGATGGATCGGATCCGCAAAACGCATCCGGACGTCTGAATGAAGCCTTACAGGGGCATGATCAATGACTGTGGTTATCACCCCATATAGACTCCCTGATCACCCCCCTGTCATTGATTACCCCCCTGTAAAGCTCCATTCAGATGTCCGCATGATTTTTACGGATGCACTGATAGATGGATCGGATCCGCAAAACGCATACGGACGTCTGAATGAAACCTTACAGGGGCATGATCAATGACTGTGGTTATCACCCCATATAGACTCCCTGATCACCCCCCTGTCATTGATTACCCCCCTGTAAAGCTCCATTCAGATGTCCGCATGATTTTTAAGGATGCACTGATAGATGGATCGGATCCGCAAAACGCATCCGGACGTCTGACTGAAGCCTTACAGGGGCGTGATCAATGACTGTGGTTATCACCCCATATAGACTCCCTGATCACCCCCCTGTCATTGATTACACCCCTGTCATTGATCAACCCCCTGTAAAGCTCCATTCAGATGTCCGCATGATTTTTACGGATCCACTGATAGATGGATCGGATCCGCAAAACACATACAGGCGTCTCCCTGGAGCCTTCCAGGGGGGGTGATCAATGACTGTGGTGATCACCCCATATAGACTCCCTGATCACCCCCCTGTCATTGATCATTCCCCCTGTCATTGATCACTCCCCCTGTCATTGATCACCCCCCTGTCATTGATCACCCTCTGTAAGGCTCCATTCAGACATTTTTTTGGCCCAAGTTAGCGGAATTATTATTTTTTTTTCTTACAAAGTCTCATATTCCACTAACTTGTGTCAAAAAATAAAATCTCACATGAACTCACCATACCCCTCACGGAATCCAAATGCGTAAAATTTTTTAGACATTTATATTCCAGACTTCTTCTCACGCTTTAGGGCCCCTAGAATGCCAGGGTAGTATAAATACCCCACATGTGACCCCATTTCGGAAAGAAGACACCCCCAGGTATTCCGTGAGGGGCATATTGAGTCCATGAAAGATTGAAATTTTTGTCCCAAGTTAGCGGAACGGGAGACTTTGTGAGAAAAAAATTAAAAATATCAATTTCCGCTAACTTGTGCCAAAAAAAAAAATTTCTATGAACTCGCCATGCCCCTCATTGAATACCTTGGGGTGTCTTCTTTCCAAAATGGGGTCACATGTGGGGTATTTATACTGCCCTGGCATTCTAGGGGCCCCAAAGCGTGAGAAGAAGTCTGGTATCCAAATGTCAAAAAATGCCCTCCTAAAAGGAATTTGGGCACCTTTGCGCATCTAGGCTGCAAAAAAGTGTCACACATCTGGTATTGCCGTACTCAGGAGAAGTTGGGGAATGTGTTTTGGGGTGTCATTTTACATATACCCATGCTGGGTGAGAGAAATATCTTGGTCAAATGCCAACTTTGTATTAAAAAAATGGGAAAAGTTGTCTTTTGCCAAGATATTTCTCTCACCCAGCAAGGGTATATGTAAAATGACACCCCAAAACACATTCCCCAACTTCTCCTGAATACGGCGATACCACATGTGTGACACTTTTTTGCAGCCTAGGTGGGCAAAGGGGCCCATATTCCAAAGAGCACCTTTAGGATTTCACAGGTCATTTACCTACTTACCACACATTAGGGCCCCTGGAAAATGCCAGGGCAGTATAACTACCCCACAAGTGACCCCATTTTGGAAAGAAGAGACCCCAAGGTATTCCGTGAGGGGCATGGCGAGTTCCTAGAATTTTTTATTTTTTGTCACAAGTTAGTGGAAAATGCAGATTTTTTTTTTTTTTTTTTTCATACAAAGTCTCATATTCCACTAACTTGTGACAAAAAATAAAAACTTCCATGAACTCACTATGCCCATCAGCGAATACCTTGGGGTCTCTTCTTTCCAAAATGGGGTCACTTGTGGGGTAGTTATACTGCCCTGGCATTCTAGGGGCCCAAATGTGTGGTAAGGAGTTTGAAATCAAATTCTGTAAAAAATGACCTGTGAAATCCGAAAGGTGCTCTTTGGAATGTGGGCCCCTTTGCCCACCTAGGCTGCAAAAAATTGTCACACATCTGGTATCTCCGTACTCAGGAGAAGTTGGGGAATGTGTTTTGGGGTGTCATTTTACATATACCCATGCTGGGTGAGAGAAATATCTTGGCAAAAGACAACTTTTCCCATTTTTTTATACAAAGTTGGCATTTGACCAAGATATTTATCTCACCCAGTATGGGTATATGTAAAAAGACACCCCAAAACACATTCCTCAACTTCTCCTGAATACAGAGATACCAGATGTGTGACACTTTTTTGCAGCCTAGGTGGGCAAAGGGGCCCATATTCCAAAGAGCACCTTTCGGATTTCACAGGTCATTTTTTACAGAATTTGATTTCAAACTCCTTACCACACATTTGGGCCCCTAGAATGCCAGGGCAGTATAACTACCCCACAAGTGACCCCATTTTGGAAAGAAGAGACCCCAAGGTATTTGCTGATGGGCATAGTGAGTTAATGGAAGTTTTTATTTTTTGTCACAAGTTAGTGGAATATGAGACTTTGTATGAAAAAAAAAAAAAATCATTATTTTCCACTAACTTGTGACAAAAAATAAAAAATTCTAGGAACTTGCCATGCCCCTCACGGAATACCTTGGGGTGTCTTCTTTCCAAAATGGGGTCACTTGTGGGGTAGTTATACTGCCCTGGCATTCTAGGGGCCCAAATGTGTGGTAAGGAGTTTGAAATCAAATTCTGTAAAAAATGACCTGTGAAATCCGAAAGGTGCTCTTTGGAATATGGGCCCCTTTGCCCACCTAGGCTGCAAAAAAGTGTCACACATCTGGTATCTCCGTACTCAGGAGAAGTTGGGGAATGTGTTTTGGGGTGTCATTTTACATATACCCATGCTGGGTGAGAGAAATATCTTGGCAAAAGACAACTTTTCCAATTTTTTTATACAAAGTTGGCATTTGACCAAGATATTTATCTCACCCAGCATGGGTATATGTAAAATGACACCCCAAAACACATTCCTCAACTTCTCCTGAATACAGAGATACCAGATGTGTGACACTTTTTTGCAGCCTAGGTGGGCAAAGGGGCCCATATTCCAAAGAGCACCTTTCGGATTTCACAGGTAATTTTTTACAGAATTTGATTTCAAACTCCTTACCACACATTTGGGCCCCTAGAATGCCAGGGCAGTATAACTACCCCACAAGTGACCCCATTTTGGAAAGAAGAGACCCCAAGGTATTTGCTGATGGGCATAGTGAGTTCATGGAAGTTTTTATTTTTTGTCACAAGTTAGTGGAATATGAGACTTTGTATGAAAAAAAAAAAAAAATCATCATTTTCCACTAACTTGTGACAAAAAATAAAAAATTCTAGGAACTTGCCATGCCCCTCACGGAATACCTTGGGGTGTCTTCTTTCCAAAATGGGGTCACTTGTGGGGTAGTTATACTGCCCTGGCATTCTAGGGGCCCAAATGTGTGGTAAGGAGTTTGAAATCAAATTCTGTAAAAAATGACCTGTGAAATCCGAAAGGTGCTCTTTGGAATATGGGCCCCTTTGCCCACCTAGGCTGCAAAAAAGTGTCACACATCTGGTATCTCCGTACTCAGGAGAAGTTGGGGAATGTGTTTTGGGGTGTCATTTTACATATACCCATGCTGGGTGAGAGAAATATCTTGGCAAAAGACAACTTTTCCCATTTTTTTATACAAAGTTGGCATTTGACCAAGATATTTATCTCACCCAGCATGGGTATATGTAAAATGACACCCCAAAACACATTCCTCAACTTCTCCTGAATACAGAGATACCAGATGTGTGACACTTTTTTGCAGCCTAGGTGGGCAAAGGGGCCCATATTCCAAAGAGCACCTTTCGGATTTCACAGGTCATTTTTTACAGAATTTGATTTCAAACTCCTTACCACACATTTGGGCCCCTAGAATGCCAGGGCAGTATAACTACCCCACAAGTGACCCCATTTTGGAAAGAAGAGACCCCAAGGTATTTCGTGATGGGCATAGTGAGTTCATAGAAGTTTTTATTTTTTGTCACAAGTTAGTGGAATATGAGACTTTGTAAGAAAAAAAAAAAAAAAAAAAAAAATCATCATTTTCCGCTAACTTGTGACAAAAAATAAAAAGTTCTATGAACTCACTATGCCCATCAGCGAATACCTTAAGGTGTGTACTTTCCGAAATGGGGTCATTTGTGGGGTGTTTGTACTGTCTGGCCATTGTAGAACCTCAGGAAACATGACAGGTGCTCAGAAAGTCAGAGCTGCTTCAAAAAGCGGAAATTCACATTTTTGTACCATAGTTTGTAAACGCTATAACTTTTACCCAAAGCATTTTTTTTTTACCCAAACATTTTTTTTTATCAAAGACATGTAGAACCATAAATTTAGAGCAAAATTTATATATGGATCTCGTTTTTTTTGCAAAATTTTACAACTGAAAGTGAAAAATGTCATTTTTTTGCAAAAAAATCGTTAAATTTCGATTAATAACAAAAAAAGTAAAAATGTCAGCAGCAATGAAATACCACCAAATGAAAGCTCTATTAGTGAGAAGAAAGGAGGTAAATTTCATTTGGGTGGTAAGTTGCATGACCGAGCAATAAACGGTGAAAGTAGTGTAGTGCAGAAGTGTAAAAAGTGGCCTGGTCTTTCAGGGTGTTTAAGCACTGGGGGCTGAGGTGGTTAAAGAGGACCTTTCACCGATTATTACACTATGAACTAAGTATACAGATATGTAGAGTGGCGCCCGGGGATCTCACTGCACTTACTATTATCCCTGGGCACCGCTCCGTTCTCCTGCTATGCCCTCCGGTATCTCCGCTCACTAAGTTATAGTAGGCAGAGATTTCAGTCCCTAAGTTATGGTAGGCGGAGTCTGCCCTTGTTCTGCTCTAGCGCTGGCCAATCGCAGCACAGAGCTCACAGCCTGGGAGGTTATTTTCTCCCAGGCTGTGAGCTCTGCAATGCGATTGGCCAGCACTACAGAAGAACAAGGGCAGACTCCGCCTACCATAACTTAGTGAGCGGAGATACCGGAGGGCATAGCAGGAGAACGGAGCGGCGCCCTGGGATAATAGTAAGTGCAGTGAGATCCCCGGGCGCCGCTCTACATATCTGTATACTTAGTTCATAGTTTAATAATCGGTGAATGGTCCTCTTTAAAGCATTCGGTGCTCTTTGAACCAAAATCATTACTTGTCCCATAGTATCAATGATTTCAAAGGGACCTTCCCAATTACTTTCCCAAGGTCCACTCTTCCTGAAGGTCTTAATCATTATAAAAGTACCTTTCACAAATTTAGAAGAGTGAGGTGGGATCATGCGTTGCATTTTGGATGCCACATATGGAAGAATTGTACTTAAATTCTCTTGTAATAACTGTAACCACCTGGACCTTGCTACTGCATCTTTTTGAGGAGTAGACAAGAATGGTTTGTTTGGGAAAATTAATGGCATTGTTTTTCCCGTCATCAATTCAAATGGGGCATATTGTGTTGTAGAGGAAACAGTTCCTCTTATACTAATCAGTACAAAGGTTACTTCATCAACCCATGTATTCCCTTTGTCTAATAACATTTTTGCAATCCTTGTCTTAATTGTTCTGTTCATTCTTTCCACAATGCCTGCAGATTGTGGGTGATACGATACATGGAACTGTTGTTTTACGCCTAGAATAGCACAAACTGTTTGCATGATTTTACCTGTAAAATGACTTCCTCTGTCAGATGTAATCATTCTTGGGATCCCCCAAGTACAAAACACATGATTCATCAATGCCCTTGCTGTAGACAGAGCATCATCCTTCCTGACAGGTAAGATCTCTACCCATTTTGAAAATACATCCACCACCACTAATGCATACCTAAGTCCATGTTCACCTGAAGGTAGAGGACCTATGTAGTCTATCTGTAATGTAGACCAAGGACCATCTGCAGGTGCAATTCGTAAAAGTTGAGGCTTTTGTCCTTTAGGTCGCGGGTTGACTTGAGCACAAATGAGACATGACTCAACAACATCTTGGACAGTCTTCTCCATTTTGCCCCAGTAAAATTTATCTTTGAGAACTCCTAACAATTTTTCCTGACCCAAATGACCTAAACTCTTATGATTGTATTTGGTGAATTCAATTTGTAAGTGTTTTGGGACAACAGGACGCAATTCCCCCTTACAGTCATGACACAAAACCCCGTTTTCACAAACAAAGGGAGGTTTTGGATCAACCTGAGAAGTAGCAATGGACGAATCCTTTGCTTGTTCTTCTGCAAAGGAAGGCAAATGCGTGTCTGTTTTCCTAACTGGTAAAGCTTTCAAAGATTCAGTTTCTCCCTTCAACTTTCCTGTCCTAGCTGCTTCCTTCGCCAATGCATCTACTGTATTGTTTCCAATAACTAGCTCATGTTTGCCTTTTTTATGTGCGGGAACTTTGACTATAGCATACCCATTTGGATTTTTAGTAGCCAACTTGAACACTTCCTTGAGTGTATCACTATGAACCAGGACCTTGTTAGAGGAATCTACAAAACCTCTTTTCTCCCACACTGGTAAATAATCTTTCAGTGATCTCACGACATATGAGCTGTCACTATAAATAACCAAGGGACTCTTGTTTTCTTTCTCATCAATTGTCAGTACTGTCTTGACAGCTTCTAACTCTGCTCTCTGAGCTGAATAGTGTCCTGGTAGCCTATGCTGAACTGCATATCCCCTCTCAGGATACCAGATAGCATAACCTGAATAGTATTTTCCCTCTGACCAGAATCTGGAGCCGTCTACGAACACTGGTTCATCAACGTTCTCTGCATCTCTTCTAAAAAGAGATGAATTTGGTTCACAAAATGTCTCTAAGCATTCATGCACTTTCCCTTCATACTGCATTAGTTGAGGAAGTACATACTTGGCTTTGTGATCAATCTCAATTTGCTTTGATGATAAAGACAACAACCAATGTGCAAATCTTTGATGTGACACACCCGGGATGTTTTTCTCAAGGAGAAGTTTTAATGTGGAGTGAGGAGTCTGCAGAATGATTTTGTTAAATCCAACTATGTGTTCTATTGCCTTGACAGCAAAATGAACACCCACCAAATGTTTTGCACAAGTTTCAAACCCTTTTTCCACAGGTGTGAGAAGCTTGGAGAAATAGCCCAAAATCCGCCATTCTCCCCCTTGCAACTGCAAGAGTACAGCTGACACAGCCGTGTCTGAGGTATGAACCTGCAAAGCAAAAGGTGCCAGAGGCATAGCTGTTGACAATGCTGGAGAGGTTTGCATATTTCGCTTTAAAAGTTCAAATGCCTTCTGTTGTTCCTCTTCCCATTGTCCAAAAGAGTCATCATCATTATTTTTCAAGAGATCATAAAGAGGCTTAGCTTTTTCTGCAAGCCCTTCTATGAATTCTCTGGAAAAGTTTACCAGACCCAAGAAATGTCTTAGAGCCTTGTGTGATGTTGGAATGGGAAGAGAAGCAATAGCTTCAATCCTTTGTTGAAGAGGCTGTCTCTTTCCTGGACTGATTAACACTCCAAGATATCTCACTTTATTTTGCAACAACTTGACTTTTTGGGTATTCAATTTCAAACCTGCTTCATGCAACAATGAAAACAATTCTGCTAAGAGAGACAAATGCAACTCTTTATCCTCAGTGGCTAAAAGAATATCATCAACATATTGCAACAGACAATCGGGTCTTGAAAATTTGGACAATACTTTTGCAACTGCCTGATGAAATATGCTAGGTGATAAATGAGCTCCTTGAGGCAATCTGCAAAATACATATTGCTCATCCATGAAAGAAAATGCAAACTTGTATTGACAACTCTTTGCAAGAGGAATGCTGAAAAAAACAGAGAAAAACTTTGCCTTAGCATCCAGTCGTGCCATCATGTCATGAGCATCTGCAACAATGGGTGCCACATTTGGGGTATACTTATTCAGCAGTCTTAGGTCCAATAACATTCGGTATGAACCATCAGGCTTCACGGTACACCACAGTGGATTGTTCGTTACTGAATTTGCTTTTCTAATGACACCCTGATCAAGCAGTTCTTGTATGATTTTAGACATGGGACCAATTGATTCAGGTGGCAATTTGTACTGCTTTTGGGGAGGAGGATCTCTCCCCTCTACATTTACAAGCACTTCCTTCATTGTGCCCACCTCATTTCTGAATTGTGCCCACAAAGAAGGAGTACATTGTACAATTCCTTTTAAAACTTCATTATCACCAGTATCTGGCCACAAATATTCTGAAGAAACAACTTCTGTTAAGCTAACAGTCCCAACATGATTGTATTCAGTGGGATCTATGACTACAGGTTTAGATCCATCAACATCTTTCCAGATCACCTTATTCCCTAAGTCAATGACCCAACCCCATTTTTTCATGATGTCAGTTCCTATGATGTTTTCAGAGTTAGTACTATGCCAAATGTCAATTTCAGTTTTCAGATAGCCAGGTATTTCCAAATCAACATTCTGAGCTAAAATCGCTTTAGTACCGCTCTTTCCACTAAAACCAACAATTGTACAAACAGGTGCATTTGGAGTTAGAGGTAAATCCTGGTTAGTCACACTTAATTGAGCTCCTGTGTCAATGAGAAATGTAACCTCTTTGCCCTGTAAAGATCCCCTTACAAAAGGTCTCCCACACTCATCTAATGAAACTGGAGCTACTAGTTCCAAAGGACGAGATGTTATAGTTCGTCCTAGTCATGGGGAAGGTAACACCAGTTGTCCCCTCAATCTTATCACCATAAGTTTTCCCCTTGTACGTTGTGTTATTCAATGTTAATTCTCTAATTTGTCGTATTAGAGGTGCATACGGTGACTGTGACTGATACTGCTCTGGAGAAGGAGCTGTTGGCACAAAACCATTTTCTTTCCCTGAATTTTGTGTCTCACTAAAGAATTTCCTACATTGCCATTTTAAATGTCCTATTTTCCCACAATGATAACAAGTAACTTGTCCTCTGTGAAATGACACCTTTCCTTTCTGTTTGGAATATTCATGGGAGGGTTTGATTTAAGATGACTTGAATTAGTTACCTGTTTTTCATCCTTTTTTAGACAGCAACAACTTAACACTACTTTGTTTCATCGATCTCCTATTCTGATCAATAAATGTTGCTGCCTCTTGTAAACTAAGCTTTCCTGGAGACTGGATCAAGGTATTTGAATCTTTTTACAAATGACTTTATCATTGAGGTAGGTTCAGAATCATCCTCAATTTCCATGACCATTCTATAAGCCAAATGGATCATCCTGTAAAGTTGGCTTTAACATCTCAAGGATTTCAAATGTAGGAGTAGATTCTCCAGTAGTAAATAAAAGTAGTTGCCTTAATCGATCTGCTGGAGAACTATGTATTATTTCACACTCATCATTTGTTTTTGGCGTGGTCTCTAATCTCCTTGCCATATGTGAAGGAATCCATACTTTAAATACTTTATTTTTCTGTTCATTATTAAGGTTAAACTTATCAGTGTTAGATTCAAAGATATCAGCATTGTGAAATGCATCCATGTTATCATTATAAGTTGGAATATCTTTAGTAATTTTCATTAACTGATCATGTATTTTTAAATTTAGTTTGGCGGCCCTATCATGTAATTTCCTCCTCTTGATTTCCTCAGCCTCTATGTCTTCATCTACATCAGCTGGACTAGTATCTGGAAGGTAGGACGCACCCGTATCTTTGCCACTTTTTGTAAGAACAGAAACTGTTTTTATACTGTGGCGTAATTTTTATATTAGTTGTGTCCTAGTTTCCATCTGATCCTCCAGATCTTCTATGTGTTGTGCCAAAATGTGACAATTTAGACACTCATTAAAATCAACCTCCTCTAAATGTTCTTGTGTGTCAGTATTATGTGTATCTTTATTATTCACACATATACTATGTGTTTGATTCTGTGGCTGCCTGTCTTCAAGAACTAATGTATTGAATATTTTGACCATATGTAACACATTTCTAAGTTTCTTCTGTATTTTATCTAAAAATAACAACTTTTTATCAATTCTTTTGTTCTCCTCTTCACATTGACTATATAAACTCGCCCATAGTTGTGCATTAGTATGACTACTCACAACTCTAAACTCCAATTTACTTTTATCAGAATAAGAATCAAGAAATTCCAATACTTACTCAGGTACAATGTCCTCGATGTCCCCTTCACGTCTTGTTCTACAGTCTATGGAAGGATCCCTGTGTAGTTTCTTCACAAGCCTCCGTCTGTGATACGTCTGGAAAGTGACACTTTGAACACGTGCAACAGATGTATGGCTCACTCCTTCTTGTATAAGTTCATTTTTTGTTGATTTCCTGAAGCTTGTAATAATAATTACTTAGTAGACCCCATTTGCTAGCAGAAGGAAAATCAGAAAAAAAATCCAATGCTGGCTCGCCACTTGTTAAATATTGTCCAGCATTTCTTAATTTTGTAAGAAATGCTTCAGAAGGAGCCAACAAAATATGGAGAGTTCTTGATGAAAGATAAAAGTTAAAAGGATTTAATTCGCATAAAACGAAACGGTTACAAAGTTTAGGAAGAGAAAAATAAAGTACAACAGATGAATATCAAAAGGTAACAAGCAAGCAATAAACCAATTTAAAATGAGTGAAAAAGTAATTCCCTTAAAGTAAAGTATATGTGTGAATCTGTGTGTGTAGAGAGCAAGAGGTGTCTTGTCAAAGAATGCTCTGCCAATGTCATGAAACAAAGTCTTTTTATAGGTTGACTCTCCATAGAGTTACATTGTATCCTAAATTTACCATTCTAACAGACATATATGTTTAACAAGTAAAACCCCTTACATCATGATTTTCTAAGTATTCCTTATTTGTAAAGCTAATAATATGCTGAGGAGGAGGATTCCTAACCTTTCCAAATACTATTGTCATCTCAAGAACTGTCAAAATTGACACTTCATACAAGTGCTGACCTTTCATGGTCCTTAAAATACCCTATCCTACTAAAAAGTGTTAATATGTTATTTTACATAGATACAGTGTATATTACCCTCACCCTCGACCCTCCCTGTTACTTTGTCCGCTCCTGAGGACGGACAAAAGAGGAGAAGAAGAGAAAGAAAAAAAAAACGCTACTCGCCTGCTTATCTCCCCACCCCCCTAATCCCTCCCCCCCGCATCCCCCGGGTCCAACCCCCGCCACAGTCTGTTAATTCAACCATCTCTGCCACCTTGTAACAAACATGTGTTTTTCTCGGGTGATACTTAGAGATGTCCCGAACTATTCGCCGGCGAACAGTTCCCGGCGAAGATTGCTTTTTTGTGTTCGCCGCAGCGGGCGAACATATGCGATGTTCGGTCCGCCCCCTATTCGTCATCATTGAGCAAATTTTGACCCTGTACCTCACAGTCAGCAGACATTCCAGGCAATCAGCAGCATACCCTCCCTCCCAGACCCTCCCACCTCCTGGACAGCATCCATTTTAGATTCATTCGGAAGCTGCATTCTTAGTTAGAGGAGGGACAGTGTAGCTGCTGCTGATTTAATAGGGAAATCGAGGCCAGTGTATTCAGTGTCCACTCCAGTCCTGAAAGACTAATCTGATCTCTGCTGTAATGACAGCGTCCTGACAGCACCCCAAAAAACCCTTTTTAGAACTAGTACATCAGTCTGCTTTTTTTTTTTTTCCTCTGTAATCTAATTGCAGTTGCCTGCCAGCATGTGTGTCAGGCTCACAGCGTATACTGTGCCCAATTGCCCAGTGCCACCACTCATATCTAGTGTCACAGTAGCTTACATAAAAAAATAAAATATAATAGCAGTCAGTTGCCTGCAAGTGTGTGTGTTTCAGGCCCTGCCAGTGCATAGTGTCACACCAGTGCAACTCATATCTGGTGTCACAGTTGATTACATAAAAAAAAAACAACAACAATTTTGACTGTAATAGAATAGCAGTCAGTTGCCTGCAAGCGTGTGTATTTCAGGCCCTGCCAGTGCACAGTGTCACACCAGTGCAACTCATATCTGGTGTCACAGTAGATTACATTTAAAAAAAAAAAAACAATTTTGACTGTAATAGAATAGCAGTCAGTTGCCTGCAAGCGTGTGTGTTTCAGGCCCTGCCAGTGCACAGTGTCACACCAGTGCAACTCATATCTGGTGTCACAGTAGATTACATTTAAGAAAAACAACAACAATTTTGACTGTAATATAATAGCAGTCAGTTGCCTGCAAGTGTGTGTGTTTCAGGCCCTGCCAGTGCACAGTGTCACACCAGTGCAACTCATATCTGGTGTCACAGTAAATTACATTTAAAAAAAAAACTATAATTTTGACTGTAATAGAATAGCAGTCAGTTGCCTGCAAGCGTGTGTGTTTCAAGCCCTGCCAGTGCACAGTCTCACACCAGTGCAACTCATATCTGGTGTCACAGTAGATTACATAAAAAAAACAAAAACAATTTTGACTGTAATATAATAGCAGTCAGTTGCCTGCAAGCGTGTGTGTTTCAGGCCCTGCCAGTGCACAGTGTCACACCAGTGCAACTCATATCTGGTGTCACAGTAGATTACATTAAAAATATATATATATATATTTTGACTGTAATAGAATAGCAGTCAGTTGCCTGCAAGCATGTGTGTTTCAGGCCCTGCCAGTGCACAGTGTCACACCAGTGCAACTCATATCTGGTGTCACAGTAGATTACATTTAAAAGAAAAACAATAATTTTGACTGTAATAGAATAGCAGTCAGTTGCCTGCAAGTGTGTTTGTTTCAGGCCCTGCCAGTGCACAGTGTCACACCAATGCAACTCATATCTGGTGTCACAATAGATTACATTTAAAAAACAACAACAATTTTGACTGTAATAGAATAGCAGTCAGTTGCCTGCAAGCGTGTGTGTTTCAGGCCCTGCCAGTGCACAGTGTCACACCAGTGCAACTCATATCTGGTGTCACAGTAGATTACATTTAAAAAAACAACAACAATTTTGACTGTAATATAATAGCAGTCAGTTGCCTGCAAGCGTGTGTGTTTCAGGCCCTACCAGTGCACAGTGTCACACCAGTGCAACTCATAATTGGTGTCACAGTAGATTACATTTAAAAAAAACCTATAATTTTGACTGTAATATAATAGCAGTCAGTTGCCTGCAAGCGTGTGTGTTTCAGGCCCTGCCAGTACACAGAGTCACACCAGTGCAACTCATATCTGGTGTCACAGTAGATTACATCAAAATTATATATTTTTTTTAACTGTAATAGATTGAATAGCAGTTAGTTGTCTGCAAGTGTGTTTGTCAGGCCTACAGCGTCTAATCTGCCAACTTCTGCCAGTGCACAGTGCCACTCATATCTTGTGTCACAGTAGCTTGCACGCATAGTGCAACTAAACTAATCTAAAAAAAATGACAGGCAGAGGCAGGCCACCCCGCAGGGGCCGTCGTGGTGCTGTGATTCCCTTTGGCCCTAGAATAATGCCCAGTGTTCAGAGGCCACGTACCCTGAACTCAAAGTTCTTTGGACATAGTTGACTGGCTAACACAGGACACCCAATCTTCTACAGCTTCCGCTCGGAACCTTGACGCACCATCCTCCTCCAACTCAGCTTCGGGCACCTCTCAAGTTACCACTCGACGCCTGCCGCCACCATCAACACTAGCACCACAGCTGCTTCACTTGATCTGTCAGAGGAGTTATTTACACATCATTTGGAAGAAATGAGTGATGAGCAACCATTATTGCCAGAGGATGTAGATAACAGGGATATGTCTCAGTCAGGCAGCATTACACACATGGATGTATGGTGTAATGATGATGATGTTGTACCCGCTGCTGCTTCCTTTGCTGAGTTGTCAGATACAAGTGAAGCGGTTGATGATGACGGTGTGTCCGTGGATGTCACATGGATGCCCGCTCGAAGAGAAGAAGAACAGGGGGAAAGTTCACATGGGGAGACAGAGAGGAGGAGGAGACAAGTTGGAAGCAGGGGGAGGTCGTCACAAGGATCTAGTGGCACAGTCAGACAGCATGCATCGGCACCCAGGGTCAGCCAGACAGCACGCCAATCAACGCATGCTGTTGCCACCACCAGAATTCCGTCATTGCAGAGCTCAGCAGTGTGGCATTTTTTTGTGTGTCTGCCTCTGACAACAGCGATGCCATTTGCAACCTGTGCCAAAAGAAACTGAGTCGTGGGAAGTCCAACACCCACCTAGGTACAACTGCAAATCACAAACGCCTATGGGATCAACACATGAGTACAAGCAGCACACAAACTCAAAGCCGCCATCCTCCTCCTGGTCCAGCATCTTCAGCCACGTCAACCACTGCTGTCCTCCTTGCCCCCTCTCAACCATCCGCCACTCCGTCTCTCGCCTTGAGCAGTTCCGGCTCATCTGCCCACAGTCAGGTGTCTGTCAAGGACATGTTTGAGCGTAAGAAGCCAATGTCACAAATTCACCCCCTTGCCCGGCGTCTGACAGCTGGCTTGTCGGAACTCTTAGCCCGCCAGCTTTTACCATACAAGCTGGTGGAGTCTGAGGCCTTCCAAAAATGTGTAGCTATTGGGACACCGCAGTGGAAGGTATCCGGCCGAAATTTCTTTGCACAAAAGGCAATCCCCAACCTGTACTCGACTGTGCAAAAGGAAGTCATGGCATGTCTGGCACACAGTGTTGGGGCAAGGGTCCATCTGACCACTGATACCTGGTCTGCAAAGCACGGTCAGGGCAAGTATATCACCTACACTGGGCATTGGGTAAACCTGCTGACGGCTGCCAAGCATGTAATGCGTGGATCTGCAGAGGAGTTGGTGACACCGCCACGACTTGCAGGCAGGCCTGCTGCACCTCCTCTACTCCTCCTACTCCATCCTCTTCCATAACCTCCTCGGCTGAGTCCTCTTCTGCTGCTGCGTCTTGCTCCACATGAACGGCACCCCCTCCCAGCTCCCCAGGGTCTATTCCACATCCTGGAAACGACAGTGTCACGTTGTCTTGGGGTTGACTTGCCTGAAAGCAGAGAGTCACACCGGACCAGCACTCCTGTCCGCCCTGAACTCACAGGTGGATCAGTGGCTGACTCTGCACCAACTGGAGATTGGCAAAGTGGTGTGTGACAACGGAAATAATTTGTTGGCAGCATTGAATTTGGGCAAGTTGACACATGTGCCGTGCATGGCACATGTGTTGAATCTGATTGTACAACGCTTTGTGCATAAGTACCCAGGCTTACAGGACGTCCTCAAGTAGGCCAGGAAGGTGTGTGGCCATTTCAGGCATTCCTACATGGCCATGGCGCACTTTTCAGATATCCAGCGGCGAAACAACATGCCAGTGAGGCGCTTGATTTGCGACAGCCCAACACGTTGGAATTCAACACTCCTAATGTTCGACCGCCTGCTCCAACAAGAAAAATCCGTCAACGAGTATTTGTGTGACCGTGGTGCTAGGACAGCCTCTGCGGAGCTGGGAATTTTTTTGCCACGTTACTGGACGCTCATGCGCAATGCCTGTAGGCTCATGCGTCCTTTTTAGGAGGTGACAAACCTAGTCAGTCGCATCGAAGGCACCATAAGCGACATCATCCCATTTGTTTTCTTCCTGGAGCGTGCCCTGCGAAGAGTTTTGGATCAGGCCGTAGATGAGCGTGAAGAGGAAGAGGACGAGTTGTGGTCACCATCACCACCAGAAACAGCCTTATCAGCAACGCTTGCTGGACCTGCGGCAACGCTGGAAGAGGAGTGTGAGGAAGAGGAGTCAGAGGAGGAATGTGGCTTTGAGGAGGAGGAGGAAGACCAACCACAGCAGGCATCCCAGGGTGCTCGTTGTCACCTATCTGGTACCCGTGGTGTTGTACGTGGTTAGGCGGAAAAACCGACTTTCATTGAGATCACTGAGGACGAGGAACGGGACATGAGTAGCTCGGCATCCAACCTTGTGCAAATGGGGTCTTTCATGCTGTCATGCCTGTTGAGGGACCCTCGTATAAAACGGCTGAAGGAGAACAACCTGTACTGGGTGGCCACGCTACTAGACCCCCTGTATAAGCAGAAAGTGCCTGAAATGTTACAGAATTACCGCAAGTCGGAAAGGATGCAGCAGTTCCAAAATAAATTTAAAAGTATGCTTTACACAGCGTATAAGGGTGATGTCACAGCACAATGGGAATCTAACAGGGGAAGAGGTGAAAGTAATCCACGCCGGCAAGGACAGGACGCTTTACAGACATGTTGTTGATGCTTTTTAAAGCTTTTTAAGTCCTATGCATCGCCACAGCCCTTCGGGGTCCACCCTCAGAGAACGACTTGACCGACAGGTAGCAGACTACCTCGCCTTAACTGCAGATATCGACACTTTGAGGAGCGATGAACACCTTGACTATTGGGTGTGCAGGCTTGACCTGTGGCCTGAGCTATCCCAATTTGCGATAGAACTTCTGGCCTGCCCCGCTTCAAGTGTCCTGTCAGAAAGGACCTTCAGTGCAGCAGGAGGTATTGTCACTGAGAAGAGAAGTCGCCTAGGTCAAAAAAGTCTAAATTACCTCACCTTTATTAAGATGAATGAGGCATGGATCCCGAAGGGACTGACAGTGGGTGATACATTTGACTAATAAAGGCCTGGTGATGAGATGAGCTGCCTTGGCATAAAAATGGTCCACACGCTGCTGTATTTTATCTCTGCATGCCGGATGACTTGTGTGACTTATCTGCCAACTAGGGTTCAAGCCAAAATGTTTTAGTGCACTTTCTGCATGGAAAACATCAATTTTTCTGGCCGCTGCTACAAAAAGGCACATACATGTGTCAATTCCCCTTCGTGATCGTTACCTTGTTGTGGTGAAGGGGCTTGCGTATCACAATGAAGCGACCACCTCTATGAGTGTGTTGGCAATGGCAATGTTGGGACACCCCAGATGATAAGGTCGTTGCTTCATTGTGAACAGACCAAAAGCGATCGGCTGGATAATTTTGCATAGAAAAAACATAAATTTTCTTTGTGATCATCTAAGGTGATCATTAAACCTACTAGGCCAACAATGGGCCCACACTGCAGAATCATTGTTTTCTGGGTCACTTAACTGTCACTGAACTACCTCAGCACGACCATAGACTTTTATAAAACCCCCATCGCCTGTAATCTCCCAAACGTGCGCACGAGCACAGTCATCACTACATCAAGATTGATGCATAGAGGAATAAAATTTATGTCATGAGTGTGTCAACTATTGACAACTCTTTGCGGTTGTCTAAAATCTATTCCATACACGTCCCCTGATAGGGGACGTAACAGGGATTAAACTGATAGGAATAGTACTACTTAACACACCACTCATATCTGGTGGCACAGTACATTGCACGCCAAATTGGAAGTAGGAGGACCAACCAAGCATCTTTTTCCATCTCCCGGTTCCTAAAATCTATTTCATACACCGGCCCCTGATAGGGGACGTAACACGGATTAAACTGATATGAATAGTTCTACTTAACACACCACTCATATCTGGTGGCACAGTACATTGCAAGGCGTACGCGCAGTGCCCCAAATTGGAAGTAAGAGGACCGACCAAGCATCTTTTTCCATCTCCCGGTTCCTAAAATCGATTCCATACACCGGCCCCTGATAGGGGACGTAACAGGGATTAAACTGATAGGAATAGTACTACTTTAAACACACAACTCATATCTGGTGGCACAGTACATTGCACGGCGCACACGCAGTGCCTCAAAATGGAAGTAAGAGGACCGACCAAGCATCTTTTTCCATCCTTCGGTTCCTAAAATCTATTCCATACACCGGCCCCTGATAGGGGACAAAACAGAGATTAAACTGTTAAGAACAGATTTTTTTAAATAAAAAAAAAAAAGACAGCCCCTGCGGAGCTGAGTATTTTTTGGCTGCATTACTGAACTCTCATGCACAATGGCTGTAGGCTCATGCATCCTTTTGCGGAGTCGTCAAACCCAAGGCAACATCATCAACCTCATCCCATATGCGTTTTTCCTGGAGCGTGCCCTGTGAAGAATGCTGGATCAGGCCGTAGATGAGCATGAAGAGGAAGAGTTGTGATCACCATCACCAACAGAAGCAGCCTTGTCGTCGTCGATTGCTGGACCTGCGGCAATGCAGAGGGAGAAGTCTGAAGAAGAGGAGTCAGAGGAGGAAGGTGGCTTTTGAGGAGGTGGAAGACCAACCACAGCAGGCGTCCCAGGGGGCTTGTTGTCACCTTTCAGGGACCCTTGGTGTTGTACGTGGGTGGGTGGAGGAAGGAACCTTCAATGACGTCAGTGAGGACAATGAACGGGACATGGCTAGCTTGGTATCCAACCTTGTGCAAATGGAAAGTTTGCAGTTGTGCAAATGGACAGTTTGCGGTTGTTTGCGGAGCGTTAAACGGGGAGTTTGGTCTGTCACTGTGAAGCGTGCGTAACCCTTACACTACCTGATCGATACAACATCATACCAGATGTTTTAAAGCACGTTCTTTCAAACAATTTAGGATTGTTAGGTGATTTATGCCCTTTATGGATTAAAACCTGACTCTGCGTCAACTACGTAATTTTCCATGGGAGTTTTGCCATGGATCCCCCTCCGGCATGTCACAGTCCAGGTGTTAGTCCCCTTGAAACTGTTAGTCCCCATCACTATTGTGGCCAGAAAGAGTCCCTATGGGTTTTAAAATTCGCCTGCCTATTGAAGTCTATGGCGGTTCGCCCGTTCGCAAACATTTGCGAAAACCCGTGTTTGCCGTTCGCGAATGGAAAATTTTATGTTCGCGACATCTCTAATTATAAATTTGCCCCTTAGGAAACTTGGCCCCCTCTACTAGCTCTATGGCTCAATCATAAGGTCTATGGGGGGGTAAAACCTCCGGAGTTGGTGATGAGAATACATCAGAATATTCCCTAACAAGTGTAGGTTATGTATCAGACTTTACGGAGACCCCAGCCGGTACCACGGACAAGCACGAGTCACACTTAGGTCCCCATCTCACCAACTCCCCCATGGACCAATCTATAGGGGGTTTATGTAAACGGAGCCAAGGCAACCCTAGAACCACCTCAACCGGTAAGTTCTCCAGGACTAAAAGGGAACATCTCTCAGAGTGGCACACACCCACGGTTAGAGAAATCTATGAGATACATGACCTCACCGTACCACCAATCAGGGTAGTAGCATCAATAGCCATGACATGAATAGGAGTAGGTAAAGCAAACATTGGAATATCCAATTTCACAGCATACTCAGAGTCAGTAAAGCTGGCCGCTGAACCGGAATCAATAAAGGCCTTACCCGGCCACTTATTTACCCCCAGAGAAATCGTTATGCATACCAAAAGCTTACATTTAGAAAAATCAGGGTGTAACTGGTCTTTAGGTTGCCTTGCCTTAGGAGACTTGACAGAGAGGACCTTCTTAGGACACTGGTTGATCCAATGATCAGGATCTCCACAGTAAAAGCACTCTCCACGTCTGCGGCTTAGATTCCCTCGGGTCATGCCAACCTGCATGGGTTCTTCGGTGGAGACTTCAGTGTTGTCTCTAGGATAGGCATCTGGCTGGACCACTATCTGAGAGAACTGTCGTTCCTGCAGTCTCTCTCTAACCCGTCAGTGAAGTCGGACAACTAGGGTCATCATCTCCTCTAAGGTCTCTGGGGGTTGATAACCAGCTCGGCTACCAGAGCCCTGTCTGGTTCATCATAGAGTGTACCCAGGGCCTGAAAAAAAAACTCTGCAGAAGTTAAACAACTGGCGCCAGCAGGTAACGAGAATGCCCAGTCCTGGGGATCACCCTGTAGTCGGGAAATGATAATGCCTACGCGTTTACTTCCGTTTGCGCCCCGTGTCCTCTGGCCCCGAGAGTCAAGTTTGCAATTCTCTTTAAAGGATAGAAAAGGGTTCTGGGAGCTTAATCTGGGGCTCAAAATGCAGACTGGAGGCCTGAGGAGCGGAAGAACCTTGTCCTAGCTCAAAAGACCGGAGTTTCTCCCCTAGCTCCTGCACCATCTGTGTCAGGTTAGAGACATGGTCAGTCAGGGTCACCAGAGCATTCATTATACAGTGGTTATTGGGCCTGTTAATCTGTAACGGTCACGTCCACACACACACACACACACACACAGGGGGGAGGATAGTGACCACTGCGCTCCACCCTCACCCCTGGCCCTGCCTATTTGCCACACGAGTCCTGATGACAGGGGACAACTGGACGGAAGTCCCTAACTTAGGATACGTGTGGGATGGACAAACAAGACAAATAACGGATAGTGAACGGACCGGGTCAAAACCAAGAGAGCAGTACAGAGGGATAAGAGAGCAGTACAGAGGGATAAGCAAAGAATGGTCAGGAGAAGCCGGGGTCAAATACCAGGAGAGTAGAGAAGCACAACAGGAGTCCGCAAAGAATAGTCAGGTGGAAGCCGAGGTCAAAATACCAGGAGCGATGCGCAGTACAGGAGGAGCAGGCAAAGGATCGTCAGGGAACAGGATCAAGTAAGTATGCAGGTATCCAACAAATCGCCAGGAACCTAAATTAACAGGCAACCTGTGGCCAGCAGGCTGCCTGTTAAATACTAGTTAGCTGGGGTCATGTGACGTGGCCAGCGTAACATGACCCGGACCAGGAAGTACAGCTGAGCACCGAGTGCCCAGCTCGGTGCTCAGACCTCGCCTGGTTGCTGGGGGAACTGGGGATTCTGGCCGCGCGGAGGAGACATGCGCGGCCGGTCCACCCCGCCCCCTATCACCAAGGAGAGCTCCTGAACAGAAACGGGACGCCGGTGGCGCTGAGGAGAGCGAGTGCCCCGGCGTCTCGTGACACATTAGTTTTTAATTGAAAGAGAAGATCTATCTAGTGGAGGTGGTGGGGATACCCCAGGTTATGCAATGCCAGGACCTCAAGGCATTTTAAATGCCTCAGTTAGGTCCAACACTGTGCCACATTCACATATAGATCCACTCAAATGGATTGCTTGCTTATATTTGCTGCTTCATTGCCTTATTAAAATGTCACATCTTTGAATGCAACTGTTTAAGTCCTATGAAAGCAACATGTTTTCTAGCAGTTAAAAGGCTGGCCAAGTATTCTGAACTTCTGCTCCGATGTGCACTGCTCAGACATTTCCTTTTAGAGAAGCCATAAAATAGGCATCAATAAACATGGTTTTCGCTCGGCTTCTAATTGAGCAGTCATGGGGAAGAGAGCATTAACCTTTCTGCTATATAAGATAATTGCTTGCAGTAATTAACCATTGCCAAAGAAATAATTAAAGCACTAATGCACCTTTCAAATGTTGTCTTCCTTCTACGTAAACAAAGTTACTATGTTGCTCCTTTTGACACATGCAAGTTTACTTAAAAGACGATTCAAAGTTTACTTTAGCAACTCATTAAAAGTAATTGCCTAGGTAGAGCTCTGTCCTCTCTCTCATTTATATTGTACAAGTACAACAGGTCATATAAAACCTAAAGCCCAAGGTCCAATAATCATGCAGACAAAGAGATACCATTAGGCCCCAGGAAATGAAGGCTTATCATCCTTTATCTTAAGTGCTTTCCCATATATTCCAGTAGAAATGTGGACTAGACTAATGAGGTGCAAAGCATGAATATAAAAGGCCTAAATTGTTCACCACAGCCCACAAGGTCATTGAGTTACAATTGTCTGTAAAAGCGTGGTAATTTTATATACAAAGAGGATGCCATATATTTAAACTGCCAATTCTGATAGATTGAATCTATTATATTGTTGAACTAAAGTTAGCCATTTGAGATGAGATTTTCCAAAAATTAGACTTGCCGGTTCGCAAAATTTTTCGGGAAAAATTTAGTTCGATCTGAATATATTCCCGGCGAATTGCGTTAAAAACTTCTATTTCCTGGCTGCTAAGAGCCTTATAGTGGTGTAGAACACTGTGCCTTGCAGTAACACGCATAGGGAGTCTGTTATGGTAGTGAAATAATACTGTGAGTTCGTATGACATGCAGATGACAGGCGTCGATCTTAGAATCACTGCACACTTCACTTATTAGGGCAGTCACGGGGCCAAAACTGACCAAAAAACTCAAGTATGAACTCAACCTTACAGGTCGATGTTAGTGCCAAGAAGAAATGCACTCCTTTTTACACCGTCGCCAGATGATTCCACATAGATGTCTACAGAACCTGTTCTATTAAACGCGTATACAAGTAGAGCCCCCCCGGACAAAGTGGAGAGGGTGTCAGCAGTAAGTTTGTGTTGACGTCACTGATTAATTTGCCCTTCCTCTGATCCATCAGAACAATAACCCACAAAAAAAAGCTCCTGTCTGTGGAGCATACGCCTTCACTTGGTCAGCATTTGCTCAATAATCCTTCAGTATAGCTAATGCCAAAAAAAAAACAGGAGTGGATAACAGATGACATGTGAATGGGATATTTGCATGTCTTCTGTGTTTTGTACCAACTCTTGCTTTTGGCTTCCAAATCATAAGCCAATTCTGATGGGACCATACAGGCCTTACAGCTGCTACACAGACAGAATCCATTGTGAGTGTCATTTTTCCTTCCTTCTGACAGATCAGAAGAAAGGTCAAATAAATGATGATGTCAGCCAGGCTGAAAGGCAAAATAGTGGCCCAGTCATGAAGTGCGGAGCAGAGGAACAGCATGAGAAGTTCACAGTGGACCTATGACATAGTGGTGAGACGGAACCAGCATGAGGAGACCGCAGAGTGGCCCAATGACAGAGTGAGGAGGTGGCAGCAGCATCAGGAGGAGGCCACAGAGTGGCACAATGACATAGTCTGGAGGTGGCGACAGCAGCAGCATTAGGAAGATACCACAGAGTGGCAAGGTGACATAGTGTGGAGATGGCAGCAGCAGCAGAATGCCACAGAGTGGCAATATGACATATTGTGGAGATGCCAGTAGCAGCAGCAGCATCAGGATACCACACAGTGGCAATGTGACATAGTGTGGATATGGCAGAAGCAGCAGCAGCATCAGGATACCACACAGTGGCAACATGAAACAGTGTGGAGATGGCAGCAGCATCAGGAGACCACAGAGTGGCAAGATGACATAGTGTGGAGATATCAGCATCAGGAGATCACGGTGACATAGTGTGGAGATGGCAGTAGCAGCATCAGGAGACCTGAAAGTGACCCAGTGACAGAGTGGGGCGGTGGGTGGCAATCCTAGTACTTGCTGACAATGGTGGGTGAAAGACGGAGCACTTGGCATCAGATGTGTGGCATCAGTCGGATGGCAGCATCAAAGTAGTAGCTGAGGAAGGTAGCCAGAAGAAACCGGTCTCTTTTATCAACGTGTTGGTGTGGCACCATGGATGATCTAGTCTGATGCATCAGGAATTGGTGGTTGGAAATCCTGGCTGATCCATGCCTGATTCATCTTGACAAAGGTCAGTCTCTCCACATTTTGGGTGGACAGGCGAGTTCTCCTTGGCCCCCGCCACACTAAACACCCACTCAGATGCCACAGTAGTGGCCGGGCAGGACAGCTTTTCCAGGGCAAACTCGGCCAGGTGCGGCCACAAATCCAGTTTGGCTGCCCAGTAGTCCAGAGGATCTTCAATGTGGGGTAGCAGGGTGCTGTCTAAGTATGCCACCACCTGCTGGTTCATGTCCTGCTCCAGGTCTACCTGCTGCTGCTGGTGAGTAATTTCTTTACTATGTGGGTGAAGAAAGCTGCTCATCAGCAACTGTAGACTTAGGCTGCTGCTGATGGAGCTGGTACTGCTCCTGTCAACCCATCCCTCCCTAGCAGCCATGGCAGTGGAATGTGAGCGTAGAGGGCCCCCCGGTCAGACCTGCGAGAGGATGGACGATGGTGCAGATAGGCAACGGCCAACTGACTACATCTCAGTGGGTGTAAAAAAGGCCCCCATTCTAGACCGGTAGCAACGGTCCAACAAGGTGGAGAGCCAGAAGTCATCCCTCTGCCGAATGGTGACAATTTGGCTGTCACTACCCTAGCAAGTGAGCATGCATCGGGCCATTTGTGCAAGTGACTCGAAGGGACTCCTTGTCTCCATCTCCACTGCATACTGCCACGGTGTGTCTGGGTCATCTGTCTAGTCTTTCTCATCGCCCTGTAGCTCCTCTGGCTGCTCCTTCTTCTCCTCTCCTGTTACCTGAGTAGAAAAAACACCCATTTGGCAACACATTGCCTGTGCTCCAATGTCCTCCTCCCTCTCCTCCTCCTCTTCCAGTTCAGCCCCCACAGGGCTCATGTGGCCGTGAGATCTAGGCGCCACGTCTCCAGTCCCCTGACCAGCCATTATTACCACAATTTGTTCCAGGACATGTCGTTTTTCCCGTAGTCCTGGCGACTGACAAATAATGTAGCATCCTCAAAAGGCTGGAGCAAACAGCAGGTGTCATGCATGAGCTGCCACTGGCTAACATCAAAGTTACAAAGGGAAGTACTCCTATCCTCTTGCATCATCAAGAAATCACTGGGGGACTTTCTCTGTTCGTATAGTTGGTCCAACATAAGGATTGTGGATTTCCAACGGGTGGAAACGTTGCATATCTGCCTATGTTGGCGGATGCCATTCTGCCGATGCAGCTCAAGGAGGGTGTGCTTTGTGGTGTACGAGTGGCTGAAGTGCATGCAAAGTTTCCTGCCCATTTTTAGGATGTCTTGCAGATGGGTGGACATAATGTTCTTCCCGTTGTCACCATGGTTCCGATTTTGAGTTGTTGGGGAGAAACCCAGGATTCTATTTCTTGATGAATTCGCCCAGGAAAACGAGGTGAAGAACAGCGTGACACCGCCGTGCCCTGCAAATATGGTATGGTGGAGGGGCACTGTTACTTGTCCCTTCACTGCCTCTTCATCCTCCACCATGTCCTGGAGGCTGAGGACATGGTGGAGGATGAAGAAGCAGAGGCGGACATTGTCGCAGGACCAACGGCGTGACAACGGGGGGCAGAAGCGGCCTGACCTGGCCAAGTTGCTGGTGTAGCTGTGCAGGAACCACATTAACACTGTGGACAGTAAAGGAACTGTACTGTCCCTGACCATAGCTCCACATGTCGGCACTGCCGTGCACTTTGGCAGACACCGACAGGCTCAAGGACTGGCCCACTTTCTTTTCTCCATATTTGTGCAGGGCTGGTACTGCCTTTTTCGCAAAAAAATGACAGCTTGGGACTCTCCACCTCGGCTCGGCACAAGCCATCAGTTCTCTGAAAGGTGCAGAGTTCACCACTTGGAAAGAGAGGGACTGCAGCACCAGCAGCTTGGACAGGAGCACGTTCAGCTTCTGCACCATTGGATGCGTGCACGCATACTGCTGTCTCTTGCAATTGCTTCGGTGATCGATTGCTAACGGAATGACTGTCGAGAAGCAGGAGGAGCAGGAGCATCTGTACCAGCAGAAGATCGGAATGACAGACAGCTCTCTTTGGCTGAGGTGGCGGAGCCGTAACTGGCTGAAACCAGGTGCGTGCCACTGGGTGATGCAGCTGTTGCTGCAGCAGGCTGGACCACCATATCGGAGCCACGGTTCTCCAAGGCCACTTTATTGCGACACTGCATATGTTGATGCAGGGCCGTAGTGCCAACATTGGAACCCTGGCCACGCCTCACATTCTGCCCACATATTCTACATATGGCCATGTTCACCTTCTCCGGCGCTTAACAAAAAAACTGCTGCACCCCCGAGTAGATGATTTTACCCCAAACACTCCACAATGACTGACTGCTACCATTGCTGGTTCCGTGAACACCTGCACCACTACTTCCTAGGCAGGTAGGCTGCCGCGAAGCTGTTGGTCTACCCCAGGCACGTTTGGCTCCCGACCTCCCACTGCTGCCACCATGCCGATTCCATGCCATGCTACCACCTTGCTGGCTCCGCCACTGGCTCACAGACAAGCTGCCACCCTCTTATCCTGATGATGATGAAGCCCCTTCGTCACCCAGTTCCCAAGTGTGATCAGCTACATCATCATCATCGAGTACTGTCTGCAAGTCACTGATGTCCTCCTCAACGGTCTCTGGGTCAAGAGCCTGACCACTTGCAACACTAGCTCCAACGCCACTCTCCTCATCACTACTTTCCCGCCTAGCGGAGGAAGCAGCAGATGTCTCCACCACATCTTGACTGGTGTCCAGTAGCTGCTGACTGTCTGCTAGTAGCTCGCCCTCGCTTAAAAGTGGAGCCAAGCCCACAGCATATAATACTTATTTGGGTGAGGGAACAGAAAAGGACAGAGGCAGGTTGAGGACAGGTGAGGGCACAGGGCATGCTCCCAGGCCATGCCAACTAAGGGTTGTGTCTGATGAACCCACTGACTATTGACTGGGGGTGTCTGATGTCACTTTAAATGAAGTGGATGACCGAGTTAAACCATCAAGAACCGCTGGGCTGCTCGTCAAGACAGGACCTCTAGATGACACCAGAAATTCAGGCCTCTCACTGCGACTCCTGCTGCCATGCCTCCTTACTCTGCTGCGTCCTCTACCTGTGCCAGAAACATTTATGCCTCTGCCACTCCTCTGTGCATGGCCTGGCACTTCTCTGTCTTAAATCCTGAACTAAATAAATTAAAAGCAAATTAAAACACCCCTAAAAGCAACAAAAATATTTTTCTCTTTGTACTGAAATAGGCCACTAAATGCTTTCAACACATATAACTGCAGAAGTGAAATGAGAATATATATTTTTTTGTACTTAAAGAGGACCTTTCACTAGTTAAAACTAAAAACTAACTATATCAGTGGGCAGAGCGGCGCCCAGGGGTCCCCCTGCACTTACTAGTATGTCTGGGCGCCGCTGCGTTTGCCCGGTATAGGCTCTAGTGTCTGCAGCTCCCTCTGTTGTACTGGGCGGAGTTTTTGTATTAGGGTTGTCCCTTGCTGCGATTGGCCAGCGCTGCAGCAAGGGACAACCCTAATACAAAAACTCCGCCCAGTACAACAGAGGGAGCTGCAGACACCGGAGCCTATACCGGGCGAACGGAGCGGCGCCCAGACATACTAGTAAGTGCAGGGGGACCCCTGGGCGCCGCTCTGCCCACTGATATAGTTAGTTTTTAGTTTTTAAACTAGTGAAAGGTCCTCTCTAAATAAGCCACTAAACACTTTCACCACAAATAAATGCAACAGTGAAGAACGTATATTTTTTTCCTTTTTGTACTAAGATAGGACACTGAACGCTTTCACCACAAATAAATGCAACAGTGAAGTGCGTATATTTTTTTCCTTTTTGTACTGAAATAGCACACTGAACACTTTCACCACATATAACTGCAGAAGTGAAATGCATATATATTTTTCGTTTTGAACTGAAATTAGCCACTAAATGCTTTCACCACAAATAAATGCAAGAGTAAAGTGCATATATTTTTTTCCTTTTTTAACTGAAATAGGACACTGAACCCTTTCACCACATATAACTGCAGAAGTGAAATGCAGATATATTTTTCCTTTTTGTACTGAAATAGGTCAATAAACTCTTTCACCACAAATAAATGTAACAGTGAAGTGCATATGTTTTTTTCCTTTTTGTACTGAAATAGGACACTGAAACCTTTCAGCACATATTGTCACGGCCTATGGTGTGTTTTGTGACACTTTCCTCCACTTGTGGTTGCCCGTGGCAACGTGTGGTATTGTGCATGTGGTGGCAGTGTCTCGGCCTTCTGGCTGATCCCCAGGACATGGTTGCCACGCATGCCGTTGCGGTGGTAACATGTGGAGTGTGTGTTTGTTTGTACTTTTCCCCTTTAACCGCCTCCGGACCGCCTAACGCAGGATTGCGTTCCGGAGGCGGTCGATTCATTCCTCCTGGACGCGCCGGCGCGTCATCTCGTGAGACGCGAGATGACGCTCACAGCCGGCCCGCGCATGCGCATCGCAGGCTGGCAAAAGTTAGAGGACAAGTTCGTCATCAGCCTGCCAACCAATGATCGTCACTGGCAGGCTGATGATTTTCAAAAAAACGAATCACAAGCCAGTTAACACATTATATTTATAAATATAATGTATTAAATGGCTTCTGTGCTCCTCTGCTGGTCCTTTTCGTCGGTTGGTCCCAGCAGAGGAGCACACATCACTGTGAGTACACACAAACAGTACACTTAGACCCAGATCACCCCCCATCACCCCAATTAACCCCCTGATCACCCCTGTCAATCACCTAGTGAAAGGGAAAAAAGTGATCAGTGTAAACTGTCACTTTTTTTTTCTCACTAGTATTGACGGTTAGGTTTAGGATAGTTTAGGCCCCTTTGTTATGTAGTTAGCGTCGGTTAGCGCCCAGCCCACCGCACCGCAGTCACTGATTCGCTGATTAGCGTATCGCTAATCAGCATTGGTACTTTTATAGTATCTGTAAGTGATCAGAACTGATCACAGTCAGATCTATAATAGTATTAGTGTCACCTTAGTTCGCCCTCCACCCAAAATTCAGTGTTTGCCCGATCAGGCCTGATCGGTCGCCCACACGTGCGTTCACCCACGCCCCGGCCCGCCGAAGTGCCAAATTTTTTTTATTTTTTTTATCACTGCACAATCACTTTACAAGCGCTGCGGCGATAAAAAAAAAAATCAGTTTTGATATTTTTAATCAATTGCAGCGGCTTCCGGTACTTCGCTAGCCTCCCATTTGTAAGACAGGCTTGCTTTTTTTCTTGGGTAGTCTCAGGGAATACCCCTTAAATTTAGTTGACCAAATGGCAAATAAGGGGTATTCTTCTGAAGAGGCCTACAGGATTCTGACCCAGTCGGATGAGGAATGGGAACCCTCATCTGACGAATCCAGCGGGTCAGAATACGAACCTGTAGAAAGCAGTGGTAGTCTGACCCAAAGTTCGGACGAGGAGGTTGAGGTCCCTGATACCACCAGGCGTACCCGGCCCCTTGTTGCTAGACCACAGGTTGTGCAGGATCCGCTTCAAGGGCAGCAGAGTGGGGCTGGCGCTGTCGGATTACGTGGTGAGGCATACACCAGCAGTGCAGCCCATCCTGGACCTAGTACCAGCACTGCCGTACAACATGGTGAAGTGGCGAGCACCAGAAGGGCAGTTGAAGCTGGTACGGTGTCACATGCATTAGTTCCCCCGTCTCAGACAGACAGGCCAGTAGAGCCCCTAGAGTCCCTGAGGTGCTGGCAAACCCTGATTGGCAGCCCCCAACTTCAGCCGCACCTGTAGTTCCCTCTTTCACCGCCCAGTCTGGAGTTTGGGTCTAGACAGCTCAGATCGGATCGGCACTGGGGTTTTTTGAGCGGTTCTTGAC